>NC_139580.1:28505396-28570396 GCF_946808225.1 Silurus aristotelis
GAGGGGAAAAAAAAAGTTGTATGACGTCTCTCCGGCTTATTACCATCAGCACCACTTTGACTTTCAGCTTTAAGCTTATGATTACATCCCAAAGCAGCACTGAAATAACACGCTCCACCAAGAGAAACTCTAGAATTGGGATCTGAGCTGAATCGTGAGCTTCTTATCTTTTTTCCATTACCTCAGTCTCAGTCTGGGCTTTTTTTTGTCTAGAAACAGATCAGAGTTTTTCTGGCTTAAAGCAGATAAAGTTAATTTACTACACGTCTTGTTACCATTTAGCAATAGCAGTGCAATCACTTTATTGTATCCTGTTTACAATAAAACACACTGAACTTTAGCCAAGAAAGTTAAGTCTTACTTTAAGCTCCAGCAGAGTGTGTAGGCCCAGACACAACTCGAACGTCTCATCGTCTGTGAACACAGAATGGAAAATCTAGACGGTGCTTTTGCATTCAAGGACTAATACCATAAATGGACAAAAGCATGTACGCTCCTGACCATGAGCCTTTACTTTTCCCACAAACGTATCAAATGCCTTAGCATTACAATTTACTGGAAGTAGGAGAATAAAACAGGATGCTCCTGTGCAAACATGAAGCTCGATGAAGATATGGTGTGTTATGGTTGGAGTGGAAGCTCTCTCACACCGAGCCCTGTGCTCCTCAACCCCGTTTATCACCTTCAGCCCCAGACCTCCTTACCCAATATCAGATCTAAATGCTCTGGTAGCAGATTGAGGACCAATCCGTACAGCCATGCCCCAAAATCTAGTATAAGGTCTTTGTAGATGGGTGAAGCTTGTTATAAGGGCAATAAATCTGAAAGAGGTTCAACAAGTGTATATGGGTGATGTAATGGTCAGGGGGGCACAAACTTTTAGTCATAAAGTAGAGGTTGGATTGAGTAATTGAGATCATCAAGCAAATTTTAATGACAAATTTTTTTTTTTTGTTTTCATGAAAAATGTGACAAATTGTGAAAAAAGAGTGGGCCGAAATTCCACCCCAGCAATGTGAAAAACCTCATTGCTGTTTTTCGCAAATGCTTGACTGCGTTTTTTTGCCACCACAAAACAATTAATTAGGTTTAATGGACAAATACTTTTTTTTTTTTACGTAGGCAGATTTGGACAGCTTTTTCCCTTAATAAATGAAATCAACATTTAAAAACTGCATTTTGTATTTTGCTCTGGGTAACTTTGTGTCATAATCCAAATTTGTTTAATGATCTGAATCATTTAAGTGCAAAAAATATGAACATAAATAAATAAATAAATAAATAAATAAATAAATGTCATAATTAATCAGGAGCAAAAATCAGGGGGCAAATACTTTTTCACAACACAACAGTCATTCAAATTTAAGGGACCAAGCTTTTGCTATAGTATGAAATGACAATGATTGTATACTATTATTATTATTATTATTATTATTATTGTTAAAAATAATTAGCAATTATGAATTATTAAGCTATAACACGGGACAATAATAATATTAATAATAATATTAATAATAATAATAATAATAATAATGTTACCTGTGACCTCAGCAGTACACTGGACTCTTTCGCTACCAATCTGGATCGACATGGACGTCACACCTTTAGCCTTGAACTCACCGAGAGGCTTAATCTTGGGACTGATTTTCAGTCTACAAGACACACACACACACACACACACACACACACACACACACACACACACACACACACACACACAGTAGAAGTATTAGACTTATTGTGTTACGTTTTATTATGTGCGTAATTGTGTTCATGCCACTGACTCACCCGAGCCTCCTGCAGCATGTACTGGAGATATGGTCGTACTGACAGCCTGTGTTAATGGATACGTTAAGCTCCGCATCACCACACTGCAACACACACAAATGCATGAGACACATGCATGTTTCTTTTGTTTCTATGCAACAAACTCGGTAATGTTACAGTATGAAGATTTTCTTCGACCAAACAATTCCAGAAATGTACGGACTTTATTTCCATTATAAAATCCTCCCTTAGCATGAAGAACAGCTTTACACACTCTCAGCATCTGGACACTTTGTTTATTCAAATGTTCAGATGAAACACTTTGCTAGTTGGAGATTTCATGTTCATCCCAGAGCAGTTCAATAAGATTTAGGTGCGGTGACTGGGCAGGTCGTTCCATAATAGATATCACTCCAGACGACTGTTTGCTCTCTAAATAACGCCTACAGAGCCTGGATGTACATTCGGCTCATCGTTGTATGATAAAGTCGATTCCAATGAGCCGCAGTTCGGACAGGATTGCATGGTGTTGAAGTATGGAATGGTAGCCATGTTTTCACAGGTGGGAATAAACAAAGTAGAGTAGAGTAAAGAACAGTAGAATGTAGTAAATTATTGTAAAGTTTGACAAAATGTGTATGTATGTATGTATATCTTTGTGTATATATGTGTCTATAAATGCATGCTGAATATGTATGTAAGTACCCTGTACAGTGTCTTTAACGTTTATATAAAAATACCTAATAATCCATATTTCTTTCCCTGTCACTCTCACCACATCGAGATAAACATGCTGAGGTACCACTGATCCTGTCCCTTTCTTCTTTTCTGATCCTCCTGATTCATCCTGACTTCCTAAGTATTTAATTAGAGACCACTTACTGCTGCTGAAGAACTATGAACATGGATTTACACAGTATTTCATATAAACAGTTTACTACAGTAGTGTAGGACCTCAATCGCCATGAACAGGTTTACATTCACGTGCCCATCAGTGAACAGCTGATAACCTCAACAATGATGGAACTATAATGAATGGACATTAGGCGTCACCCAGATAAGACATGGTTTCTTCTTCATATACTCTCGGCAGGTTTTTTTTTGCCACTGTCACCACTGACCTGCTTATTAGTGAAAAACTTATAGGCACTGGCTTATAAATAAAAAGTTAAATGTATCTATTCTATCTATTAAATTGAATGGATCAAAATAAAGCGTAATTTTTCTTACGTATATAATATATGGCTTGATACATCTACAATTCTGCTGCTTCAAATCACACACAGGGATAAAGTAGTGCGATTACATTGCATGAGTTTTAATAAATAGTTAATTGAAAAGGGATTGTGAGAGCGATTGTGTGCATGAATATGCATAAATCTCTATTAATAATTAAGCTGTTGGAGTTAACTCCTGGTCCTATTTTTCGTTCTATTTCTAATTTTTGTCTCTAGATAATCAAATTCATCTCCCTTAAATCTTTACCATAGAATTTCCATAACATGCAAAACTCCTCCATGGAGCTCAGTAAGGTCATTAGGAAATGTGTACAGTAGCTGTCTCACTGGATAGAACTGGAACCGGATGTTACTATGGTTACAGGTTTTTATAAACAGAACAATTATTTAGAACTGACTGCAAACTACCTGTGTGTTCAATGCTCCGAACTCACACCTGAACTTCCAGCCAATCACAATCCAGTATTCAGACTTACTCTGGTATGAATCAAAAACCTCAAAGCTCTCAGAGGTGTTTTTTGTGCAGGTCTAGTTTTAAGACTACTTAAAACATGTACGATGAATAGTTTTAATTCTGTGTGTATAAAAATGCACAGCGGTCAGAAGAAAAGTCAGAAACGAAGACGCAGGCCGTCTGCAACATGCCGCATGATGTATTGCACTACTAACATACTACAATGAACGCAGAGTCAGAATAGAATCACAACTTAAATCTCTTCATTTCCTTCTTTGACAAGATAAAAAAAAAAAAAGCACTAAAGAAATGTCATAATTTGTTTTGTATTGTACATCATTTTTATGGCAAGGAGCAGCACAGACAAACCTTGAAAAAGAAAAGGGGTGGATTATCAATCTATAAATCATCATCGTTTTATTTTTTTATGGACAGCAATGTAAGAGTCGTCATCATGTCATGCTCTCATGTTTCGTTCCAGTCCATTTGCTTCTACCACATGACCTAATGTTCTAACAGAGGCAGACAAATCCAACCCCCGCCACGCTATCTTCATGATGATTCAGTGTTTTTTTGGGTGTTTGGCTGTTGTGACAGTACGGCAGAACGGATTAGACCTGAGTAGAATCAGCACGATCAGCAGATTATAATTTAACCAACCAGCCAAGCAGTTATTTCTTGACCACATCAGCCGTATTGTCTGAAATCCTTAGAGGATTATTTTTTACTTACTAACTGATGTGGAAGGGAGGAAGAAACAGCAGGACAAGGTTTGTGATGCAGACGTGACATATGGCAACTATGCTTGAATCTGAATGCACAAACAGACAGCGACTAGACTAGGCATTTTCAGACTTGTCTACAGGGGCTGGTTGCTCCATTTTCTTAAATTTCACAAGATATACTAAATATAGTTTTTTTGTAAGGACCAACAAACAGAAACAGTTTTTAATTGATTTGCTTGTGTTCTAAAAGCACAGAACAAAAACTATATCAGAAAGTAAAAATTTGCTCTCCTATCTGAAGTAAAGGTGAAAAGTGTGCCTCCAATGTTGTGCTAACAGTTTGAGGAAAAACCACATAACGATGGAAAACCCATGTGTCCCAATACTTTTGGCACTGTGACTGTGATTGGGCCGAGATGTAAGTGGAGTAGCTCAGTTATTGAAATTGTCTTGTCTTTTAGGGATTTTGCTGCAGATTGAAGCTCCATAGTTTATTCCCAGCATGAGCGAAATTTAAGATGAACCTTGAGTGCAATTGTGATAAAAAAAAAAAAAACTTATAATGTACAGTAATATTGAGTTGAAGGAAAATGGCCAAAGAAATTTGGATTCATGTTGATGAATGGATTGATATGCAAATTAAATCTTTTTTATTTTTCTAAAATATATACATAAAAATTATATACACACTAATTTGTTCTTTATTAGCATACATACCTGCAATTATTTCCGAATCACCAGAATATATCATGTCAACAGACTGCTATATTAACATATACTGTATAAACACTGCACAGTCCTCTCTTATATATCAGTCCATTTTATTGGCCATAAATCTTCCATCACATGCAATAACTCAGAGAATAAAAATATAACACACACACACAGATTCATTATGCATCTGAAATAACACCTGGTTCGAGTTTTTCTAAATGTATATAACCAAATACAAAAAGCAGTGTTGCACCTCACTGCACCCTGCAGCCCATTTCCTGCATGGGAGGTGGTCTTACACCCCTGCTGACATTTCTCAAGTTTCCTACCACATAAAAGCAGTTTCCACCACCCCAGATACACGCCGTTCCAAATCTATATCTATTGTTCCAACTTCACCACTTTCCATGCTGCTTTGCACACCCTCAGAACTTCTTCACTTTTCTTTTCAATGTCATTCTTCTTCAGGCTTTACTCAAACTTTACACAATTCAAAGTGAACACTCCTGAACCAGAAAAAGGCCCAAATGGCAAAATATGTAGCTTTTAATGCTCTTAAACCAAATAAAAGGAAAAAAACAATAATTAAACGAGTAGATAAACTGAGTATGAGAGAAATGTTCCTTCTTAATTCTGCAAATGTTTAAATCTTTTTACAGAAAGAGAAAAGTTGATGACTGAAGACCAACACAGAGAGAATCAGGAAAAGTCCCCCCCCCCTCGGTAATTGAGCTGCGGAACAAGCACACATGATAGAGTCTGTACATTACCTCACACACAGACACACATTCAGAAAGCAGTCTGCAGCTACAACCGCTCCAAACCTAAAATATTCTGCTCCAAACCTGCACTATTCAGTTACAAACCTGCATTATTCTGCTCCAAACTTTACTATTCAGTTACAAACCTGCACTATTCTGCTCCAAACCTTCATCATTCTGCTCCAAACCTGCACTATTCTGATCCAAACAGCACCATTCAGTTACAAACCTGCATTATTCTGCTCCAAACCTTCATTATTCTGCTCCAAACCTGCACTATTCTGATCCAAACAGCACCATTCAGTAACAAACCTGCACTATTCTGCTCCAAACCTTCATTATTCTGCTCCAAACCTGCACTATTCTGATCCAAACAGCACCATTCAGTTACAAACCTGCATTATTCTGCTCCAAACCTGAAGAATTCTGCTCCAAACCTAAAATATTCTGCTCCAAACCTGCATTATTCTGCTCCAAACCTGCACTATTCTGTTCCAAACCTGCACCAATCAGTTACAAACCTGCACTATTCTGCTCCAAACCTTCATCATTCTGCTCCAAACCTGCACTATTTTGATCCAAACAGCACCATTCAGTTACAAACCTGCATTATTCTGCTCCAAACCTTCATTATTCTGCTCCAAACCTGCACTATTCTGATCCAAACAGCACCATTCAGTTACAAACCTGCACTATTCTGCTCCAAACCTTCATTATTCTGCTCCAAACCTGCACTATTCTGATCCAAACAGCACCATTCAGTTACAAACCTGCATTATTCTGCTCCAAACCTGAAGAATTCTGCTCCAAACCTAAAATATTCTGCTCCAAACCTGCATTATTCTGCTCCAAACCTGCACTATTCTGTTCCAAACCTGCACCAATCAGTTACAAACCTGCATTATTCTGATCCAAACCTGAAATATTCTACTCCAAACCTGCACTATTCAGTTACAAACTTGCACCATTCTGCTCCTTGCACATGTATGATACTCCTTTTTATCTCTTTACTTAAACTAGGAAACCCAAACCTGTCCCAACATGACAATGCCCCTCTGCACAAAACCGTGCAAGTGGAAGAGAAGAAGATCTTCTGCTATTGAGATTTAAATCCTATTGAACATGTTGAATGTGAACGCTGACCAAACTCCACCTACATCAGTACCTGTCTTTAATAACACCCTTGTTACTGAATGAGTAGAAATCTCCACATAATTTAGTGGATTTGGTTTTATGTATCAGGATATAATAAAAAATCATTTGGTCAATTCTTAAAATTAGGTGAACACAACCTTGGACAAACAACACGACATATTACATTGTCTATATTTATTTTACAAAATTAAAGCAGATGTGCGTAAAACACCCTCACTGCTTCCATGGGAATTAAGAGGCTAAGGCCATGTCCACACTAATATGTTTTCGTTTGAAAACCCATATCTTTCTCTCCATTTTGGCCTTCCATTCATAATTAGTCAACAAAAGCATAGCTATTTGAAAATGTTTTCCAAAAGTGTCTTGAAAGAGTCTTTCAAGAAAGATGATGCATTTTTAGTCATTGTTTCATCGTTTCACAGTAAATAAATGCCAGGCGGAAATGACGTGGGTTGAAGCGTCTTATGCTCGTGGTGAGTACATGGACGTGATCGTTTTCAGACGTGTTTTAACAAAACGAATGCCTGAAAACAAACAAAACACGTCTACTTTTCTCTTTATATATGCTGCTTCTGGGTAAAATTATACATGAACATGGTATAAGCTTCCCTTGCTATGCTGGCCATACACAGTTGTATATTTCAGCAAAGCCAAATGAAGGAGATCAGCTTTACAATGTTGAGGAGTGTGTAAAGAACATAATTCAGTTGATACTTGATAACTTCCTTCTGTTTAACTCAGATAAGACAGAAGTACTTTTACTAGGACCACATGCAGCTAGAAGCAAACTTTCCGATTACTTAGCATCTCTGGATGGTGTTTCTGTCTCAGTGTGTAGAGATGTCAAAATCCTTGATGTGATTATTGACCCGAGTCTTTCCTTTAAGGCTCATGTGAATAGTATTACCAGGATCACCTTCTTTCACCTTAGCAAAAATAAGAAATATGATGTTGTTAAAAACTAGTATATGCTTTTGTTACATCGAGATTAGACTACTCTAATGCTTTTTTTTGTCTGGATGTTCCAGTAAGTGCATAAATAAGCTTCAGTTAGTCCAGAATGCAGCCTCAAAAGTTCTTACCAGAACCAGGTAAGTAAATATGACCACAACACAACTGTTTTAATCAGTCTACACTGGCTACCAATTAAATCTCGCATTGATTATAAAATACGACTGATGTATAAAGCACTGAACGGTCTCATGCCGCAGTATCTGAGTGAACTTTTGATAATTATCCCCCATGCCTACTTAGATCAATAGGTGCAGGCTATTTGTTGGTACCTAAAATAATGAATAATACAGCAGGGGGCAGATCTTTCTCTTACAAAGCCCCACAGTTATGGAACAGTGTTACAGTGTTCGGGACTCAGTGTTCAAGTCAAGACTGAAAACACATTTATTTACAGTAGTTAAGCCTTTTCTCAGTAGGTCCTCCTTAGGTCTTAGATATTTCCTCTACAGAGCCCCAAATTACTTCCTGTTTACAATGTATAATGGCCTTAAACAATTGGAATGCTTAACAACATTTATTTTCTCTCTTTCTGTCACATTTTTTTTTTCTCTCTCTCTCTCTCTCTCTCTCTCTCTCTGTTGAGTAAACATGCCTCTGAGTTTCCAGTGACCAGTGTTCCTGTCATTTCTTCGGATTTGTTTGGTTCTTCCTGATGTCCAAACTCTGGATGGCGTCCTCCTCAATTGAGACCATTTTGTGCAGCTGGGGATGGTTCCACATCTACAGCCTAAAGATCCATGAAGCAGCTGAGCAACTCATGAACTTTATAAACTGATTCGGACTGTAACTAATATCAACAGTCCACTAGAGTGCCTCAGGACAGAATAGATCTGCATGTATGCACCTATTTTTGCACACTTCAGCAATGTTACTACTATGACTGGACATTCAGTGCCACACAGATGAGGATGGGTTCCTTTCGGGTCTGGTTCCTTTCAAGGTTTTTTCCTCATACCATCTCAGAGAGTTTTTCTTTGCCACAGTTGCCACTAGTTCACTCATCATGGGTAAACAATTACACGGACCTAACTTATAGTTAATAAACCTACATATTCTTTTATATAACCTAATTACTGCTTTATCTGTGTAAAGCTGCTTTGAGACAATGTCCATTGTAAAAAGTGAAAAATGTAAAAAAAATTAGATGGTTTCACATCAATGGCCTGGGGATCCATGAAATTACAGAAGCTTTGAGGATATATTTAATCTCTTCTTAATGTCTCTTCTTAATGTCAACAGTCCGCAAATTGAAATGACAACAGTCAATAAAATTGAATTTAATTGAATGGAACAAGCAGGTAAACCACAGCCCAGCAGGAGATTACAATTGTCGCCACAATACATTAAAATCCAGAAAGAAATAGTATTTAGCATAGATTTCAAATCAAAAATAGTTTTTTCTTCTAATTTAAGATAGATGCAGCTCCAGAAAAAAAACCCATCCACTCTCTGTTTTAGTCTTGCTTTAGGAGAATTAGAAGTCAACAATCTCTGATCTGAAGGTCTAAGGCATTTTAATGGATTTTGAGTAGACAGAAGGTTTGATACGTATGCAGATGCCAGTCAAATTAAGGATTTCAAAACAATATAATCTTTTATTTGTATAATGCTTTTAACAATGGAGGACAGATTTGAGGAGAGGAGAGGGGCAGGAACAGTGGTCACTGGTACTCTTTCGGAGCATGTTTATCTCGACAGAGAGAGAGAGAGAGAGAGAGAGAGAGAGAGAGAGAGAGAGAGAGAGAGAGAGAGAGAGAGAGAGAGAGAAAGAAAGTGAAGAAGGGTGACAGGGAGAGAAAGATATGGATTATTAAGTATGCTTATTGCAATATAAAAGTTATGCCTGTCTCCCCGGCAAGACTCGCCATGGCAGCATAACTGAAAGGGAAATTGAGAGTGAGGGGACGACAGCATACAAATATCCCAGTTCACCGAACATTCAATATCCATGATCCCTCCAGATCTGCTCCTTTACCTTAGAAAAACCCACCAATCAAAGGCTTGACTAAATAAAATTGTTTTCAGCCTCGACATGAACACTGAGACTGTGTCTGAGTCCCAAACACTAAATGGATGGCTGTTCTATCACTGTGGGGTTTTGTAACAGAAACATCTGCACCGTTGCTGCTGCATTCTGAACTAAATGAAGCTTATTTATGCACTTATTTAAACACCCAGACAATTTTCAGTAGTCTAATCTAGATGTAGCAAAAGCATGAACTAGTTTTTCTACATCTTGTAACGAAATTTTATATTTATATTTATAGCAATATTTCTAAGGTGAATGAAGGCGATCCTGGTAATATTATTCACATGAGCCACAAAGGAAAGACTCGGGTCAATAACCACACAAAGGTATTTGACTGCTGTACACACTGAGACAGGAAGACCATCAAGAAATGCTACGTAATCAGAAAGTTGACTTCTATCTGCATGTGGTCCTAGTACTTTCGTCTTATCCAAGTTAAGCAGAAGGAAGTTATCAAGCATCCACTGTCTAATGTCCTTTACACACTCTTCTTAACATTGTTAAGCTGATCTCTCTCATCTGGCTTTGCTGAAATATACAACTGTGTATCATCAGCATAGCAATGGAAGCGAATACCATGTTCATGTATAATTTTACCCAGAGGCAGCATATATAAAGAGAAAAGCAGTGGACCTAAGACAGATCCTTGCAGAACACCAAACTTTACCTCAGAGAGTGTGGAGAACTTACTATTTACATCAACAGACTGATAATAATCAGTCAACCAGACCTGAACCAGGAGAGAGCTGAAGCCAAGAGAGAGCTGTTCTATATCAGTTCTACAGCAGACTGGAAGCCAGTGAAGGGACATTAAAATGGTGGTAATATGATCATACTTGCGTAAACCCAACCTCTGCGTTCTGCACCATTTGTAGTGGTAGACTTTAACAAATTTAATCTACTCACATTTCTGTATGCTTTGTTTGAAGTGTTCAATTTAAAAACATCACAAATTATATCCATTATGGAGTATTCATATTATATATATTTATGCAGGGGGGCTGGATCTCAACCTGGAAACTACTGCATTGAGTGATTGATGGGCAGAAACCAAATGCGCTAAACTCACAAGGATGAAAGATGGAGATGAACAAGACAGACGCCACTTATGCAGATCCAGCTGACACTGCAATGCTGTCGAATCCAAAGTTGCGTGCACTCACTGTCTGAATAATGAATCTTCTTTTTACTTTTACTTGAGTATTTTTAGACCAGTACCTTTACTTTACTTCATTGAATTAACAGTAACTTCTGCCTGAGTAAATTTTTTATTACTTTATTCTGACTATTTGGAGTTGTAAAATGGTTTTCTTCCTCCTAAAGTTTCTTAGTTCTGGGTCACTTATTAAGAATAAATATATAGAGAACAATTTATAAATTAAAAAAATATGTGTTACAAATTTAGATTCGTAACATATATTTCTGCAAAGCTGCTTTGGAACAATGTCCACTGTTAAAAGTCTATATAAATTAAATTACATTGAATTCAGCTAAATTGAATTAGGTTGAATTGAATTGAACTGATTTATTCAAGTTAAAAGATTTAAATCCATTTGAGAGGCAAAATACAGTGATATCAATTTTAGATGCTGCTGCACTGAAGTAAGCCCTCGGCTTGGTGTTTGAAGGAATCGTGCTCGCTCTCTCACCGCTCGACCATATGTGATTTTAATTGAGCCTCTATTTTTATCACAGCATCGATACTGAACCTCTGAGATTATATTTCTGCTTTTTGGTGTGTTTTATACCATTATTAAAGTAAGCTCCCCTTTTTAGGTTATTTAGTCTTAATAGCAAGCTCAGTCTGAATACTATCATACACAATAAAGGTTGATTGATAGTGGATGTTACAGATACCGTTAGCTAGGTTGAATGGTACTTGCCAATAAATGATTAATCAATAAATCGTTTTTAAAATGGATCAAAAACTAGATGAAAAATAGTACTGAATTTTAGTGATAATAAAATCTTTTAAAAGAGTACTGAATCATGAAAATGTGCCAAATGTAATAAATATGTATAATAAATATCATTATATGAATAATACATTATAAATGATCATTGATAAATCTAATACAGTGCACTCCGTGCAGCGCACAGTCTCACGTGTAAAAACAAACAGCATGTGGTGTCAGTGAATTGCCTCTAGAGGCCGCTCTCGTAATGACAGCAGACCTTCTCAGCCGCTACAGAACGGACGCTACCAGCTATCTGTATGGATTTTTGCAGGTAGTTTCAGCAATCAAATGTCGGTGTTGATTTACTGCCAAAACCGATGAATCGATGAATTCTTAATGACCTTACTGAGCCCCGGGGAAGATTTTTGCGTGTGGTGGAACTTAGTCCACACACAACATGTTTTTGTTTGAAAACTAATCTTTTTCTCTCCGTTTTGGCCTTCTGTTCACACTGAGACGACAGTTAAAAAAAATTAAGCTTTTTGAACACACTCAAATTTGAAAGAACCATTATCACGCTGTCGTGTGGACCGTGAAAGCAGGCTTTCGACAAAGATGACACATTTTTAATCATGTGAAGGCGCCTTTCCTTTACATCATAGTAGCTAATACTGAAACGCATTACTTTTTAAATACACTGTGGGCGTGTCTCCGTTTATTCAGGTCTGTGCGGCAGTAATGACGAGGCGAGGCGAGAGCAAGACGAGTTTCTCAAAGTGGAAATATGCTCATTATTTCACTTTAGTTGAGCATAAAGACAAAAACTTTTAAGTCAAATGTAAGCTGTGTCTTTCTGGTTCGAAGCTCGTATCTACTGCGATAAACAGCAACTCCAATCTGTTGAAGCTCCTCCAGAAACTCCATGCCTCGATGAAGCTAGAAGCTAGAAGCTAACCCGGTGTTCTGTTCTACATTGTTGATAGTTTTCATACTTCAGCTGTGAAAGGAACATTTTTAAGAGCTCAACACAACAGCTTTTATGATGCAGAAGCCACTTTAGTTTTTGATTGTGAATATATTATTCAGCTTGTTTTGTTATTTATTTCAGAAATCCTTGTGATATATTCAGTTACTTTTTGAATTAAGTAACTAGTAACTGTAACTAGTTACTATTTCTTAGTAACTAGCACAACACTGGTTGACACACTGTAAGTGTTTACAGACATTTCAGTGTGGATGAGCAACTTTTGGGAAACAATTGAGAACCAAAAAGTGGATGCGGAGGTTTTTTTTAGACAAATGTTTCCGAATGTATCTGGATTAGTGTATTTGCCTTATATGGTGAATAATAAAATTTGGAAAAATGGGTTGAGGCACAAGATGAATTTGGATGTACCAGAGGAGAAAACGTCAGCTTCATTATAGGTAGAGATTTACCACATTTATTTAAATTCATTCAAATGTAATCCTAATCCACTTCTTAATCTCTGTGTGATATCTAGTTCTGAAGTGTTATTTTCATACTCTATTTTAATGCCAGTAAAATGCTGTAACACTCGTCTTGCCCTGGATAAGGCCCTCACTAATGCAAGCACTATACATTTTTAATGGAAGGGAGATTTTTATGAAGTTATCATTTGTGTTGCTCATGTCTAGGGCTTGAGAGATGTTGTTTTCGTTGTCTAGTTCATGGCACTCAGGAGCATTTGCTTTGCTGCTGTGACACTTAAAAGTATGAAAAGATGCCATAAGTTTATGAGTCAGCCACTGGAAATGTCTGAGTCATAAGAAACTGGTGCTTGAGCGAGGTTGTGTCATTATGAGTGTGTCTGAAAGACAACAGAAAGCGATCTTCGTACCTTACACTGCACCTGCAAAGCTGAGAGCATGGCCACTGGACCTGCTTCTACTTTCTCTTCGTGCTCTGCTTTTCCACCAGAATCACGATTAATACCAGGTTCTTCCTCATCCTCGTCATCCTCCTCAGATCTCAGACTTCTCTCGCTCTCCTCTGGTGACTCTTTCTCCTCAGTGGAGTCGTCTATGGTGCTTTCGCTCCTCTCCTCTGCGTCAGCACCTTCCTTGCTATCGGCGAGAGGAGAGCGGACGTGGGACACGGTGTCTCGGGCCTCTCCACAAAGCCGGGAGATGTTACCTTCGAGGAGGCGCCGCTGAACAATGCTGTGAGGTTGCTGTGAAAAGGAAAGACTAGAAGATGTCAGAGACTTTGATACAAAATAAGCAACTTAATAGATTTTCTTCTTGGTCTTATTAATATTTGCACCTCTGACCATCACACCAAGTTCCTTTATCCTGAAGCGCCAAGATCATTTAGCTACAAGAGCATTCGTGTAATGTGAAGCTCTTCCCCTGTATCCTTAACAAACCATGTCTTTGCTTTGAGATTAGGAACATCGTCATGCTAAAACTGTTTTTCTTTCATTATAAATGCTTCAATATACAAAGACTTTCTGTACAATTGCTGGTTGCAGAACATCAACATATGGGTATGATGGTGCAGGGTGGCGTTCGAGTCAAACCAGGACTTTTACTGTTACACCGTTGACCGTTAATCAAAATGTCAAACAACAGTGTATAGAACAGTGTGTGGTGCTGAATTTTCTTGGAAACTTGGAGAGCAGTACGGTGATAAGACACTCAGCCATGGTGACGTTTCAAGGATAGCCATCAGTGAGGATCCCGATCTCGGTCGTGGTGGTTCCCTGATGATAAAGTGAAGCAGGCTGTCCTAGGATGGTTCGGACGTATTGACAAATCTTTCTATACCGAATATTCCCAGGCATGGGATGAGTGTATAAATGTAGCAGGGGAGTATGTCTCTTTCAGACGAGCTACACAGGAGAACAAAAGTCCACTTCATCTCCACGTTCTCCCGCTGACCCAGATTCATACAAACGCTGTAGGACATGTTTTGAGATGTGAAATCTACAGTTAGACATGAGCACTGAGCTGTTATCAGTGGTGTATGAACCTCGGAGGCCATGTTCCCTTTCTCCCCTTTTTATTATTTCTAAATCACACATGGGAAAAGAACATTTTTCAAAAAAAAAATTATTTGACCCAGTTTTTTTTTTGTTTTTTTTACATTTGCTCATTTTTTCTCAGCTTCTCCCAGACAGATGAACCACATCTTCTCTTTAATGGTTTTTAAAACGCATGTATTTTTCTTATATTTTTATGCAAAAACTGATCTGTTTTGGAGCAGGGAAGGTTGGAGACTTATTCTGGAAAGGTAAAGGAATCCTGAACCAACATGTTTACTGTTCCATACTTAGGGAAGATTTTATTCAGAAGATATGGTCTGTACATGAATACATTTGTTTGGTCAAAGGAAATCTTCATACCATTACATTACAGAGTTTGTTGCACTGTATAATGACTATAAATAGACCTATTGTGATTTTAAAGCATGAACTACATTGAATTTAATCTGAGTTTGTACAGTAGGTCAAGACCGGAAACCTGAGTTTGCTAAGTAGTGACTTTGGAGGCAGAGCCACTTAATAAGGCACTTATTAATTGTTAATGAAATAATATATAAAATGAAAATTGTAGTTGCCATTATCTGGTAAGATTTTTTGAGATTTCATTCATGACTGACTATCAGCTTTTGCTCGCCAAATAACGTTAGCTAATCCATGTCAAGCAACGCGAGTATTAACTACATTATACTGTAAGTAGCTCATTTTTGCCCTGCCTGAGAATATAAACAGGTGTCAGGGTTAATAAAAATAGACAAATCATTAAAAGAATCTAATGGTTTACAATACAAACACAATTACAAACCATCAGCTGTCAATTATTAAAACCATCACTTAATGTTCTCCATTACAACTATTCATTCCATATGTGTTCATCATCAAATCATCATTACAAAACCTTCACCAAAGACCAGTGTAGAAACTTCCTGGAGCCTGGATGTTTTTAATGGTGTCTTCATGGTCTCTATTGGAGTCCAGTAGATATCAGTATGTGATCTACAAGTTGCCAAAGGTGTTCTGTTGCTTATTAGTGGTATCACATAATGAATGACACCAATTGAAAGGTAAAACAATGACCAGTAGAGGCATGACAATTTCAATTAAAACCAATACGACTTCCATTATAACACTTAAAACCAATATGTCTTTGTACATTTATGCTGGTTATAATATCAGTAGAGAACTCATAGTTTAGAGAACAAAATGAGCAACATGCTGGGAAAAACGGCATAGAACCTCCCTCTGAGTGTCTGTTACAACAGCATGCAAGCAGAAAGTGTTGGAAAGTCAATCATCTCATTAGCCATGAATCATCAGTATGAGTCAGTATGCATTAGTATGACTCAGGCAGGATGTATTAGTATGAGTCAGTGTGTATTCATATGAGTCAGTATGAGTCAGTATGTATTAGTATGAGTCAGGCAGGATGTATTCATATGAGTCAGTATGAGTCAGTATGTATTAGTATGAGTCAGGCAGGATGTATTAGTATGAGTCAGTATGAGTCAGTATGTATTAGTATGAGTCAGGCAGGATGTATTAGTATGAGTCAGGCAGAATGTATTAGTATGAGTCAGTATGAGTCAGTATGTATTAGTATGAGTCAGTATGGGTCGGTTTATACAGTACGCATTAATTTGAGTCTGTATGAGTCAGTATGGGTCAGTTTGCATTATCGCGAGTTCTTCTGCGACTGCACCGAGATAACTGAAGTTAAATGGCAAATTTTCCCCCCCTTGTGCTCGAGATAGATAGAGTAGGCGTTAGAAGGCGTTAGAATCAGTCAGTATGGGTTAGTATGAGTCAGTTTGCATTAGTATGCGTATGTATTAGTATGACCAAGTATAAGTCGGTATGTAATAGCATGAATTAGTATGTATAAGTGTGAATCAGAACGCATTAGTATGAGTCAGTAAGAGATGGTATGTAATAGAATAAGTCAGTATGGGTTCAGTATTAGTAAGTATGTATTACTATAAGGTGGTATGCACTAATATGGGTTCTTTGCTGGTCAGAATGGGTTCAGTATCAGTCAATGTGGGTCAGTATGGGTTTACTATAGTGTACGGGTTCACTATGAGTCAGTAAGGGGTCACTGAGGGTCAGTATGGGTTAGGTATAGTGTACGGGTTCACGATGAGTCAGTAAGGGGTCACTGTGGGTCAGTATGGGTTTAGTACAGTGTACGGGTTCACTATGAGTCAGTAAGGGGTCACTGTGGGTTAGTATGGGTTAAGTATAGTGTACAGGTTCACTATGAGTCAGTAAGGGGTCACTGTGGGTCAGTATGGGTTAAGTATAGTGTACGGGTTCACTATGAGTCAGTAAGGGGTCACTGTGGGTCAGTATGGGTTAAGTATAGTGTACGGGTTCACTATAGGTCAGTAAGGGGTCACTGTGGGTCAGTATGGGTTTAGTACAGTGCACGGGCTCACTATGAGTCAGTAAGGGGTCACTGTGGGTCAGTCTGGGTTAAGTATAGTGTACGGGTTCCCGAGTCAGTAAGGGGTCACTGCGGGTCAGTAGGGGTTTGGTACAGTGTACGGGTTCACTATGAGTCAGTAAGGGGTCACTGTGGGTCAGTATGGGTTTAGTACAGTGTATGGGTTAGCTATGAGTCAGTAAGGGGTCACTGTGGGTCAGTATGGGTTTAGTATAGTGTACGGGTTCACTATGAGTCAGTAAGAGGTCACTGTGGGTCACTATGGGTTTAGTATATTGTACGGGTTAACTATGAGTCAGTAAGAGGTCACTGTGGGTCAGTATGGGTTTAGTATAGTGTACGGGTTCACTATGAGTCAGTAAGGGGTCACTGTGGGTCAGTATGGGTTAAGTATAGTGTATGGGTTCACTATGAGTCAGTAAGGGGTCACTGTGGGTCAGTATGGGTTTAGTACAGTGCACGGGCTCACTATGAGTCGTTAAGGGGTCACTGTGGGTCAGTATGGGTTAAGTATAGTGTACGGGTTCACGAGTCAGAAAGGGGTCACTGTGGGTCAGTAGGGGTTTAGTACAGTGTACGGGTTCACGAGTCAGTAAGGGGTTACTGTGGGTCAGTATGGGTTTAGTATAGTGTACGGGTTCACTATGAGTCAGTAAGGGGTCACTGTTGGTCGGTATGGGTTTAGTATAGTGTATGGGTTTACTATGAGTCAGTAAGGGGTCACTGTGGGTCGGTATGGGTTTAGTATAGTGTATGGGTTCACTATGAGTCAGTAAGGGGTCACTGTGGGTCAGTATGGGTTTAGTACAGTGCACGGGCTCACTATGAGTCAGTAAGGGGTCACTGTGGGTCAGTATGGGTTAAGTATAGTGTACGGGTTCACGAGTCAGTAAGGGGTCACTGTGGGTCAGTAGTGGTTTAGTACAGTGTACGGGTTTACGAGTCAGTAAGGGGTTACTGTGGGTCAGTATGGGTTTAGTACAGTGTACGGGTTCACTATGAGTCAGTAAGGGGTCACTGTGGGTCGGTACGGGTTCAGTATAGTGTACGGGTTCACTATGAGTCAGTAAGAGGTCACTGTGGGTCGGTATGGGTTTAGTATAGTGTATGGGTTTACTATGAGTCAGTAAGGGGTCACTGTGGGTCGGTATGGGTTTAGTATAGTGTATGGGTTTACTATGAGTCAGTAAGGGGTCACTGTGGGTCGGTACGTTTTCAGTATCAGTCACTGTGGGTCGGTACGGGTTCAGTATAGTGTACGGGTTAACTATGAGTCAGTAAGGGGTCACTGTGGGTCGGTACGGGTTCAGTATAGTGTACGGGTTAACTATGAGTCAGTAAGGGGTCACTGTGGGTCGGTACGGGTTCAGTATAGTGTACGGGTTAACTATGAGTCAGTAAGAGGTCACTGTGGGTCGGTACGGGTTCATTATCAGCCACTGTGGGTCAGTATGGGTCTAGTATAGTGTATGGGTTTACTTTGAGTCAGTAAGGGGTCACTGTGGGTCGGTACGGGTTCAGTATCAGTCACTGTGGGTCGGTATGGGTTTAGTATAGTGTACGGGTTCACTATGAGTCAGTAAGGGGTCACTGTGGGTCGGTACGGATTCAGTATAGTGTACGGGTTCACTATGAGTCAGTAAGGGGTCACTGTGGGTCGGTATGGGTTTAGTATAGTGTATGGGTTTACTATGAGTCAGTAAGGGGTCACTGTGGGTCGGTACGTGTTCAGTATCAGTCACTGTGGGTAGGTATGGGTTTAGTATAGTGTACGGGTTTACTATGAGTCAGTAAGGGGTCACTGTGGGTCAGTATGGGTTAAGTATAGTGTATGGGTTCACTATGAGTCAGTAAGGGGTCACTGTGGGTCAGTATGGGTTTAGTATAGTGTACGGGTTAACTATGAGTCAGTAAGGGGTCACTGTGGGTCAGTATGGGATAAGTATATTGTATGGCTTCACTATGAGTCAGTAAGGGGTCACTGTGGGTCAGTATGGGTTTAGTACAGTGCACGGGCTCACTATGAGTCAGTAAGGGGTCACTGTGGGTCAGTATGGGTTAAGTATAGTGTACGGGTTCACGAGTCAGTAAGGGGTCACTGTGGGTCAGTAGGGGTTTAGTACAGTGTACGGGTTCACGAGTCAGTAAGGGGTTACTGTGGGTCAGTATGGGTTTAGTACAGTGTACGGGTTCACTATGAGTCAGTAAGGGGTCACTGTGGGTCGGTACGGGTTCAGTGTAGTGTTCGGGCTCACTATGAGTCAGTAAGGGGTCACTGTGGGTCGGTATGGGTTCAGTATCAGTCACTGTGGGTCGGTATGGGTTTAGTATAGTGTACGGGTTCACTATGAGTCAGTAAGGGGTCACTGTGGGTCGGTACGGGTTCAGTATCAGTCACTGTGGGTCGGTATGGGTTTAGTATAGTGTACGGGTTCACTATGAGTCAGTAAGGGGTCACTGTGGGTCGGTACGGGTTTAGTATAGTGTACGGGTTCACTATGAGTCAGTAAGGGGTCACTGTGGGTCGGTATGGGTTTAGTATAGTGTACGGGTTCACTATGAGTCAGTGAGGGGTCACTGTGGGTCAGTATGGTTTTAGTATCAGTCATTGTGGGTCAGTATAGGTTTAGTATAGTGTACACGTTCACTATGAGTCAGTAAGGGGTCACTGTGAGTCAGTACGGGTTTAGTATAGTGTACGGGTTCACTATGAGTCAGTAAGGGGTCACTGTGGGTCGGTACGGGTTCAGTATAGTGTACGGGTTCACTATGAGTCAGTAAGGGGTCACTGTGGGTCGGTACGGGTTCAGTATAGTGTACAGGTTCACTATGAGTCAGTAAGGGGTCACTGTGGGTCGGTACGGGTTCAGTATAGTGTACGGGTTCACTATGAGTCAGTAAGGGGTCACTGTGGGTCGGTACGGGTTCAGTATAGTGTACGGGTTCACTATGAGTCAGTAAGGGGTCACTGTGGGTCAGTATGGGTGCAGCATGGGAACATTATGGATGTTTCCCAAATGTATTCTGAATGTATCAGTGTTGTAATAATACAACATTGTTGAATACAAAACAGAACACATCAATCACGGAATGTATTATTTATTTTCTGTGGTAAATAGTACACCAATGACCTGAACCAGTCCCTCAATCAATAATTTAGTAATTAAAAAAACACTTACTGCCATTTGGGGAAATCAGTGTCATTCTTCTAAATTCTCACAATACAAAAAGTTTTTATCAGTGAATTTAATGCTTATTTCTGTACAAAACAAAGACCAGACAGTCATGGAGATTGCCCAGATCATAACTGGCAGTGAATTCGTCTCCATTTTAGGCATTTTCTACCAATTATGAAATATTTTTCCAGCAAGATTTATGAGTAGTCAGGAGTCTGATACATGAATTTATTTAGAAATTAACAAATGCACGCTCTTCAGCTCTTATATGGCATAGTAGCCAAAGGTGTGTGCTTGTGTATATATTATTTTTAGATTAGAAATATAGATGTTTATTAACTGTACTCACTTAACAGCTTCTGCACATTTTCTTTCTATACAGAGCCTTTATATTTATTTGCTGTACATATATTTGCATATTTATCTGCACTTGCCAATTTGCACAATTGCTACCATTTGCACTTCTGATAGATGCTGAATTGTATTTCGTTGCTGTGTACCTGTAATGTGCAATGGCAATAAAGTTGTGTCTGTCTGTCTGTCTGTCTGTCTGTCTGTCTGTCTGTCTGTCTGTCTGTCTGTCTGTCTGTCTGTCTATCTATCTATCTATCTATCTATCTATCTATCTATCTATCTATCTATCTATCTATCTATCTATCTATCTATCTATCTATCTATCTACCTATCTATCTATCTGCACATCATCTATTAATATGTGGATAAAATAGCTACATATATGGTACATGTTTGTTTTATATTTGCCAGGAACTTTTTTCTTGTAAGTGTATTTAAATAAGTAAATAGAAATACATTGATCCAAGATGGCGGCACGGCAGTAGCTCACAGCAGCCTCTCCGGATCCAAAATGGTGTTTTGCACTTGGTCGCACACAATAAACTATATGTGGCGAGGACACTTACTTTAGTCCTTAACTCTGTGTTGTTTAATGTAGCACCAGGGTTCTGGAGGAACATTGTCTAATTTCACTGTGTCATCAACTATATATGGAAGAAATGACAATAAAAGCTTCTTGACTTGACTTGACTGCAGAATGAAACCAATTATTTACTTAAGTAATTAGCTACTAGAACTAACTCAATTAATTAATTAGTAGAAGGACAAACAGTATTTATTGTTTAAAAGGTTCTGTCTAATGTTGAAATAGTCATTTATACAGAACCAGTACTCTTTTTATGATTCACTCCAGCCTTCAAATGCAAGAGAATTGAGAAAATTTCTTTTAATAATCTTGTCCAAACATAGAGCCAACAACTATATCGCTGACTCGTGTCGTAAAAAGCAGAGGGGTTCAAACATGGCAAAGAATTGCACCAAAATATCCTATTTGATAAACAAATTCATTGATACGCTTATAATAAGGAGTGTTATGCCAGGTCTGCACTTTATAATGGACAATCTGGACACAACAAACACAGTTTTGTATAAAGGATGAGGAAAATAATTGTTTGGTGGGTGGCAGCAGGTGCAGGCTAAGAGGAGTCTGCTCTACATCAAGCTGTGCTGTGTGTCCTAAAAGCTCCACCAGCACCACACTCACCATGTGCCTGATGAAAGTAAAACCATATACAATGCATTACTGCTTCATAGCTCCAGGGCTCCTGGTTTGAGCCCAGACTGATGTCTGCGTGGAGTTTTTCTTGTTCTCTTAGCAATTTTTTTTCACAAAAACATACAAGTGGTCTAAATCTGATGTGATGTGTGTTGTGACAAACAGCATTTCTGTAGTAACTCTACATATATCACAATGCACTACTGTATATTGCAATGCTTTATTTACTTCTTGTGCTGCTCCAATGAAAAAATGGCCACCTCGGATATTTAGTTGTCACCACAGTTGAGGAATGAGTTCAATACTAAAACTAATCACAACCACCCAATCCCATTTCTTTAAAAAAAAATTCAGTTTACACTAAAGGCCCTTTGCACCATCAATCAGCATTAGACTTCTTCGGTCGCACACCAACCCATGAGAGACCTGCTCCAAATCCGGGAAGCTGGAGAGAAACACATTATGGAAATCAAATCTGCCCTTTGTCGTAATAACACAACCTTCAAAAGCACCACGACACGCAGCCTCATGCAGGCAGGACTGTCTCTGAGACATTAACCACATATACAGTGGGGCAAAAAAGTGTTTATTCAGCCACCAATTGTGCAAGTTCTCCCATGTAAAAAGATGAGAGAGGCCTGTAATTTTCATCATAGGTACACTTCAACTATGAGAGAGAAAATAAGAATCTGCAACTGAATCTGCAATAGGTAAGCAGCTTGGTGTGAATAAATCAACTGTGGGAGCAATTATTAGAAAATGGAAGACATACAAGACCACTGATAATATCCCTCGGTCTGCATGGAGGAATGGTCCAAACTACCAGCAACAGTGTGTAATAACTTTGTGGAGACTTACAGAAAACGTTTGATCTCTGTCATTGCCAACAAGGGTATATAACAGTATCGAGATGAACGTTTGTTATTGACCAAATACTTATTTTCCACCATAATTTGCAAATAAATTCTTTAAAAATCAGACAATGTGATTTTCGGGATTTTTTTCCCCCATTTTGTCTCTCATAGTTGAAATGTACCTATGAAGAAAATTACAGGCCTCTCTCATCTTTTTACTTGGGAGAACTTGCACAATTGGTGGCTGACTAAATACTTTTTTGCCCCACTGTACTTATGTCCTGCATTATGTATATTATCTGCTGGGTTGACAAAACGAATATGATTTATCTGACTTATACACAGTACCTGACACAGTACAACCACAGTCCAATGCTTACAGAGATTAAGAGGTTATAAACTTGGAATGTGTATGTTAACTGCCTATAAATGTGTTCCTTATAATTGTAAGTTTATCCCTAATGGGTAAGACAATAGTGACTGTGGTGAGTACGGGTGGTGAAAGATTGTATGAGGAAGTAACCTTGAGAGGAACCAAACTCCAAAAGGGAACTCATCCTCATCCTCAACACTGAATATACATTCATTTCATTTATTAATGTTACAGATTACAGGTTATAATTGAGGTGTTCAGTAAAGGGCGCTGTTCATGCAAACTGTGGTCCTGAATCATTGTAGCAGACTGTTAATATTAATTACAATTTTATTCCTCCTTAAAGTTCTTGAGATGCTCAGGAATTAATGGATCTTTAGGCTGTTAATGTGGAACCATTCTAACACAGGGTGGTCTGCAGTTGAAGAGAACTCCAGCCATAGGTGGATAAATCAGACAGTTAAGAAAGGGGAGGATGGTTTTCCAGTCCATTACGAAGAATTAGAGTTTTCATTGCTGTATAAAATGCAGACTTCTAGCTTTAATTTCAGCTTTTTATGTGCATCTGTTCTGACCCCCACTTTTTAAAGAGCCAAAAGTAGCCAGATAATTAGTCCTACTCATTTGTTCCAAAGTTTAGAAGTGTGTTCTTTTAAATTTATATGATAAGCAAGTGTTCACTCTTAATATGAAGTCCCAAGAGCTGTGAATGCCAGACAAGATGCTTCATTAGACTAAAAAAATCTAAGATTATAGAGGGAGAGGGAAAGTAAAAACACTAGGTGTGGCCAAATCTATTATTTGTTCCATTTTCAAGAAGGATAAATTAGGTTACCTGAAGAACACGAACATTACCAGAAGCAGGGGCTGATCTAGAAAATGATTTATGTTGTGGCAATTATTCATGTTGTGTCACTAAAACGAAGCAGTTAATGAGTTATTTGTCCTGACTACGCTTTAATAGAAAGACGAGATTTTTTGGTCACCTTTGCCGTAAATCGGAAAA
Organism: Silurus aristotelis; assembly: GCF_946808225.1. NCBI lineage: Eukaryota > Metazoa > Chordata > Actinopteri > Siluriformes > Siluridae > Silurus > Silurus aristotelis. The sequence continues at coordinate 28,529,576 of NC_139580.1, forward strand.
CTCATTACATTTATATTTTATGTATTGGGATGCAGTTGCAACGGTTGCCACCCTGTGCCACAGTGGTAGATCGCCCCTGTACAGAAGACCACAGAATACAACTGTCGCATTTAAAAATAATTCATCCCCTTGTAAAAAAAAGGAAAAGGCCATTCAAGAGATCTGACCAGAGGAAGAACACTCTCAAGGGGATCAAGTTTCAAAGACAACAATTAAGAAAAGACTTCACCAGAGTGCATACAGAGGGTTTAGCACAATACATGCGCCAGTGTTGATCCTCAAAAACAGGATGAGCATGTTAGATTTTACCAAGAACAAACCTCCTTTAGACAGATGAGTCAAATATCAACACTTAGCAGAACAACAGGGAGAAGAAGAGTACAGAGATTGAAGAAAATGATCTGAAGTGTATTGTGTGGGTGTGCACAGCTGACAGTGAAACTGATTCTCTTGTATTTATTGCTGATGTGATTTCTGACAAAACCAGCAATGTGACTTGTGAGGTATATAGGGCTGTAATAAATGGTTCACAATGCTGCAGTTCAGTTGCTGAATGCAAATCTGAGGATGAAACGCCCCTGGAGGCAGGAAGTGACGGTAAAGACCATGACAGTAAGTGTCGTCACACTTTAAACAATCGAGCTGCTCTGTGGTTATGCATTTCAAAAGTTCAGCGTTTTAAAATCCCTGACATTTCTACAGAAAAATAAGAGAAAAAAGCAGAGAAGGAAGTCTCTAACTCTGGTACTGCTTTAGATGTTAATGGTGTTTGATCTCATCCACCCCATTTCACCTTGTCATTCCTCTAGTGAGCTCCTGATACTAGCTGAGCACATGTTTAGTTCAGTGGTTAATATGTTTACCACTGGTTAATAACTTCTGAGGGTCTTTGAAAGGTCATAAGTTCAATTCCTAGCACCACTGAGTTGCCACTGCTGGGCTCCTGAGCAAGGCCCTTAACCCTCACCTGCTCAGTATATAATTCAGTCACGTATGGCCCTTATTTTAAGACAATGTTATGTAATTTAGAATCTATAAACCCAAACCTTGTGGTAGCTAATGAATGTGAAAGTTTATGGGTTCAATTACCAACACTGACAAGCTATAAATGATGGGCCATTGAAAAAAGCCCTTAACCCTTTAATTGCATAAAATGAGATCATTCTATAAACCCAAACCTTGTACGAGTCAAAGAGTATCGGTTCAATTCCCAACACTGCCAAGCTGCAGCTACTTTGTTGGATGCTTTTCTCCAATGTGCAGCAAATGACCAAAAAACAAGTGAAGGCTGGTGGTGGGATGTGGATCGGAAGTCAATCCCAGGAACTCTGAGGTGGAAATACTTCCTGGATGAGATGCCAGTTAATCACAGAACACATATTCACACATATTTACCGGAACCAGTGCACCTGTATGTTTAAGGTTTTGAGAGAAAACCTGTGCACACAATCAAACCTAGCATCTCTGAGGCATCCATGATGACTTGGCAGAGAGTGCTGCAGTGCCAGCACAGCTTTCAGGTCTCTTTGAAGCTCCTAAAACTTTTAACATCTCCATAAGGATTTCAGTCCTCCAACAAGCCAATCAATAAGGCCATGATTCACTGGGTGGTCTTTTGTTTCAACTTTTAATATCACACATCAATCCAGGACGGCATGCTCCAGCTCGAACGACTAACGCTCACTGATTTGCAAGGAAAAAGATTAAATAAAACCATATGTTCTTTTTCCTGTTCTGTCTCTAGGAAGATGGAGCTTTACCTCTGCCATGTTAATCCGTATTCTATGTAACTCTCAGGATTCGCCTCGGTCTCCGTAGTGTTGTGATACGTCATATTCACGTTGATTCACATGCTGCGAGAACGCGCTCGAGAAACATTTAAGAGAGGAGAATCTACATCAATACACATATCAAACATTGGTCACAAATTATTGGTAATTTTTATAAATAATAAAAGCACATCTACTAATAATTCTATATAAATAAATCCTTTTTTATCGATGCAAATATGCTGAAAACGGCGAACCCCGATACAAATGCCAACGTGTATCCGATGCACTCGCTCAATTTTAGTATCCCTACTCACCGGTGGAAAAGGTGAAATTTCTATTTCACATGTTTGTGCTCAGGTTAATTAAGGGCCTTATAAATGATGCCTAAATGTGTCATTCCTTGTTAAACGTGAAGAGGAAGCGTGCAGAGGATGAAGCCAGAGAGACAGCGATGTCAGGAAAAGTCAACACGTTCCTAATTAATCAACATAAACTCATGAAGTGAGAGACAGCAAGCGGCGATGAAGCCAAAATCCACAAAAAAAAACATCGTTTCAGAGAACGAGGATTAAATGCATGAAAGCTTTTACATTCACACTTAGAAATGAAGGTCTAGCTGAGACAAATGCATGTGCGTGTAAATTGTTCTATTTTTATTAGCTGTTAAAGTAGCTTGACATGAACCTACATGATGTCCTTTGATTTGTTGAACTGCAGTAGCTAATATTAGCTAACGTTCGTGTGCGCGCGTGTGTTCCGACTAAAGGACGGTCCATCTCTGGCTCTGTGAACCTGCAGACCAAAAGCTAATTATGAGACTGCAGCCGACTCGTCTCGCATCTTTCTCTCTCTCTCATCCCGAGCCACATGACCCTGCTAATGCCTTCTCTCCCTCCTGATCTCTCCAGCACAGCGGCAGACTTCCTGTGACACACAGCAAGCTAAACCAGCTGCTCTCTCCCTCTCGCTGTTATGTCTTCATCTATGCCTAGATCTTGGTGTTCCTTCAATATGTCAGGCCTTCTTGCCCGGCGTTCCCGCATGACACGCTCGGAAGACGCACGGCACAAGCTGAAGTCATGAAATGTGCATTTATTGTCGTATTCTAATGTTGGTATGATTTTAAAACACCCCCCCCACCCATTTTTTTTTTAAGAATATAAACAAAGACAAAACCAATAGGGAAAAAAGTGATAGTTTAACCGTTTTAGGTATATGTACTGCACAGAGCAGGGATCGTGTTGAAAGCAGGCAAACCTTGAACTGTAGGTAAACTACATCTGGGAAACCTAGTAGATGTGGTGGTGTTTTTGGTGATCTAAATGCACTCATGCACATTTTTCACTGCCAAAGCCTTAATATTTATAACATCTCAAGGAATTTTTCTTTGCCATTGTCGCCAATGGCTTGTCATCAGGGATAAACAATTCTACATACTTATAGGCACTAAACTTACACATTCTATTATACCACTTTATAACTGCTTTATCTGTGTAAAACTGCTTCGAAATGCTCTTTACAAATGAAAATAAATTGCATTTTTTATTTATTTTTTGCTGTACATTTATTAAGCATATTTATCTGCACTTGTCAATTTGCACAATTGCTACCATTTCCATCTATCTGTCAGTGATGGATGAAGTACACAAACTACTCAGATGAGTAAAAGTAGAGATCCACTTGGTAAAATATGACTCCAGTCAAAGGAAAAGTGTCCCTTTAAACTTTCACTTGAGTACAAGTACGAAAGTATTTGCTTTCAAAGGTCTTTCAGTATCCAAAGTACTATGATTTATTATCATTTTTATCACAATACTCTTTGCTCAGCTCAACTCAGCTTATGTGAAAAGATTGTAATGTGACTCTCAGCACAACAATCTATAAATATAATGATATTAATGAGTAAAACACTGATTGAGTTCTATTACAATTATCATGAGCCCAAAACATTATTTTCAACTACTTCAAATAAAAACGTGTAAATGAGGTCACGTGTGTTGTGGCAAGTTCGAGTCTGAAGTTTTTACCATCATTTCTTCTTCTTTTGGCTTCTCCCATTAGGGGGCGCCACAGCGGAATTGTCCGTCTCCATACCCCCCTGTCCTCTACATCTGCCTCTTTCAACCCAACTACCTGCATATCTTACCTCACCACATCCATAAACCTCCTCCTTGGCCTTCATCTTGTCTCCAAAACGTCCTACATGCGCTGTCCCTCTAATAAACTCATTTCTAATCCTGTCCATCGTCGTCACTCCCAACGAACACCTCAACATCTTCAGCTCTGCTACCTCCAGCCCCACTTCATTCCACTCCAGTTCAACTGTTTTAACAGTAGTAATTATTTTCTCTGTGTGAGTTTCTTTCTCAGGTATTTCAGCACCTTGTTTCTTCTCATCGTGGGGAGAATGAGATAGACAAAAAAATCTACATATTCTGTAAAATGATATAATTGCTTCTGTTTTTGAGAGACACAAGCATTTTTATTTAGTTTCTATGCAACAAACTCGGTAACGTTACAGCCTGAAGATTTTGACCAAACGTCAACTTCTTCTTCTTCTTCTACTTTCGGATTCTCCCATTAGGGGTCGCCACAGCGGATCGTCCGTCTCCACACCCCCCTGTCCTCTACATCTGCCTGGGAATCCCACTGTGAATCATTCGTCTCCAGTTGACGTCGACTAAACAAATAGTCTCTAGGTTACGTATGTAACCTAGTTCCCTTTCAGGAACTCTAACTGCGTTCCTGAAAGGGAACAAAGTTTTGTAAAATCACAGTGAAACACTGGTCACTTAATAAATACACACAGAAATATCTGTCTAATATCTCTTTCCTATAATGAGATTACAATTACACAAATACAGCTCGGACATTTTTTTCCTGATATTTGTAACCGGAAATTTTTAATAATTTTATGATTTATATCTTCTTATTCTATTGGCAGTTTATTCTGCTTCAGACCATTTTGCATGTCAATTGAACACCTGAAATAAAAAGACTGAAGAATTAGTTTAATATGCTTAATTTTGGATTATTTATTTATTTATCTTGCAACAGGAAATACCTCAAAGTTGGAGAATTGTAATGCCTCACTATCTGGATGCTTCAGTAAGCTCATTAACACGCTCCAGTTAGTCAAGAATGCAGAAGATATGACCACATCACCCCTCCACACTTCATTTTCACCCAGTCTAATTTCACACTGATTATAACATTATTGTCCTCTAAAGCACGGAATTGTCTCATGCCTCTGTACCTAAGTGAAATTCTGGTCTTTTATTATTTGTCGCATCTGCTTTGATTAAAAGGTGCAGGCTCTTTGTTGGTAACATTAAAAAGTAAAGACTATAGAACAGGGGGAAGAGCTTTCTCTGGGAAAGACCTTCAGTTACGGAACAGCTTTCCAATTAGTTTTGGGGAAACAACGTTTTTTTTTAGTCAAGCCTTTTGTGTTTATGTTTTTTCAGAGGTTTTTCTGGAGGGTTCACATTTAGGGTTCACATTTAGAGTGGCTGGAGCTTTATAAATCAGAGTTCCCTCATGTCTGTGATATATTCAGGCGCTCCCTTTTAGTTATGCTGCCATAAGTGGTCTTGCCAGAAACCTTGCTATTCACAATGCTATTCATATTTGTCATTAACCATTATGTTAAAAATACCCAATATACAAGGGGCGTTCAAATCAAACCAGGACTTTTGAGTTTATAAGTAAAAGACCAAACTTGTGGAATAGTGAAAACTGCATTTATTTTTTGACAAACTCCCTGCTAACAACTAACAACTGGAAAGCCTGCTTTACTTCATCACCAGGGAACCACTACGACCAGGATCTGGAGCATGACTGATTGCCATCTTTGATGCATTTACACCATTCAAACATCTTACTGCATCTCATCACCATACTGCACTCAAAGTCTTCTGTCTGTATCCACGGATTTTACACCTTCGTTTATAACAAACTTCAGAACTGGACACACTAGTCACTTAGTACTGCGTGTAGTATCGCCACACTAGCATCCATTTATATACCTGTAACATTAAAAGTCCCGATTTGACTTGAACGCCCCTCAATATTAGTGTTCCTTTCTCTCTAGCCAGACCCCAAAAGCATTTTAAGGACCTACCAGAACTATCCTGATTCACTACTTCTTGAAGTTCTTAGCACAACCACTCGCTGCTGCTGAAGATGGCTCTAAATTGACAGCCAAGAGGTACCACTTAAAAATCATGAAAATGGCTTTGGATTGCAAATAATATGAAAAATGTTGGTGTCCATCTTTTTTCACATGTTCGCAAAGTTAATCCTGGTGTGCAGTTTGTGGTCCTCTTCAACTCTTTTTTCTTTCGTTAGGTGAGACAGGACTTCACATACCTGGTAGCCAGGTTTGGCCTCACTGAGGTTTCTCCTAGCAGGTGTGATAGTAGTTTGTTCCTGTTTGGATTTTTGTATTGACCGGAATCTTTTTAGTGAGTTGTAAATACTTTCCTAATGTCTGAATAAATGCAAAGTGCAGTTCCACCTCATTTGGTGTATGATGCTGGCCCAACCTGGTCTTCTATTGGTATCCTTTGGTACTTCCTCAAGTCTGTACATGCTCTGTTCTTAGTTATGCGCCACTGACAATTTAATTTCCCTGTTTTTAGCATTTTGCTTTACTTTTTGTTGAGTTGTTACTTTAGCGATTGTCTTCTTTTTTTTTTGTCTTCTTCTTCTTTCGGCTTCTCCCATTAGGGGGGTGCCACAGTAGATCATCCGTCTCCCCAACCCCCTGTCCTCTACATCTGCCTCTTTCAACCCAACCAGCATGTCTTCCCTCACAACATCCATACACTTCCTCCTTAGTCTTCCTCTTTTCCTCCTTCCTGGTGGCTCCATCCTCAGCATTCTTCTACTGATATACCCCATGTCCCTCCTCTGCACATATCCAAACCATCTCAATCTCACCTACCTTGCTTTGTCTCCAAAACGTCCTACATGCACTGTCCCTCTTATAAACGTATTTCTAATTAGAGATTGTAGATATTTAATTTAATGTTTTAATCACTAGATTTTAATGTTTAATGTCATTTGTGTAGTGCTTTTGACAGTACACATTGTCCCAAAGCAGTTTTACAGATATTTCTGTTAAAACTTCTGAACAGAAGTTTTTGAGTTCAAATCCCACTCATGGCCCCTTAACCCTCAAGTTCTTACTTAGATAGATAAGATAATTGCAATTTACTCTGGATAAGGGTGTCTTTTTCACAGTGGCAACCTTACTGTAGATGGTATGAGGAAGAAACCTTGAGAGGAACCAGACTCAAAATTGAGCCCCTTCTCATCTGGGTGACACATAATGTCTATTCATTATAGTTCTATTGTTTATTGTTTTTTACGGTTGAAGGTTAAGGTGGAACGATCCTCAGCTAAAGTTTCCTCTAATTTAAAATAAATGAATAGGTCAAGCTGGGTTTTTATTGTTTTGTGGGTTTGGCTGTGACATGTTTTGGATTGTAAAGTCCAGCAGGCTGAGGGAACTTCTCTCTGGGGTTCGCTCATGCTATTTTAGATCTGGGGTTTTGTATCACTTTTTTCCTGATGGTGAATGAAAATTAATAGTTATTATTAATGTAATTATTAGTGGGAAAATATTTCATTGTACATGTATTACATTTTGATTCAATATGGCCTACAGTGTGTTAATTATGTCTTTGCTCTATTTATTGAACCCTTCGTTTGTAAACAGATCCCTGAGCTCAAGTTTACAGAGTGCAATGGGCTTTTAGAACCAATTGAAAGATATTTAAGCAGATTTGATCGTTCTTATAGTCCTAAAAGGCCATGCATTACAACATTGTTTTATTTCTTGCTTTCTTGTGACCTTGACATGACAAAAGTTCGTGATCACTATTTAATTTTGCTCTGTATTCGGCATAAGAGCGTGTTCTAGAAGCAGCAACATGGATAAACACCATAACCATTTGCGGCAGGAGAAGAAATATCGTGATACCAAGAGAACAACTGTTATGTCGAGATCACAAGAAAATGTATTTATGATCACAAGAAAACAAGAGAGAAAGAGAATCTTAGAATGCATGGCCTCTAGGACTTCCATACTTTTCTAATGGGGCAAAAATCTATTTTTGTTTTGTCGGGTCATGCACAGCATTTATACTTAATCCATCTTTACACTATGTGTAGTTCTGGTGTGTGTTTGCTCTTTTGGTCCGAACCTCTTACGCAATGGTAGATCAGATTTACCCCAATTACTACGTATATATAGTCGAGGGTGAGTTCAGAGAAAAGGATAAAAGAAGCCATGTAAAGTTTAGCGAGTGTGAGTGCAGTGCCTCAGGGACAGACGCAGCAGAACAACAAATTGGCCCGTTACATAATGGGGAACTGAGTCACGTGACTCACTGCATTAATGGAAGCAGAACAAAAAGAGTGCACGTGAAGCCTGTGTGCGTGGAACACATCGGCCGTTTTTGTCGCTTCAGGAACAATTTACAGTGTGTGTGTGTGTGTGTGTGTGTGTGTGTGTGTGTGTGTGTGTGTGTGTGTGTGTGTACCTGCCTGATGTACAATTCTGGAAGTAACACAAAAGCTCCACCTTTAGTGTGTGTGTGTGTGTGTGTGTGTGTGTGTGATACAGATAGAGAACCTCTCAGAAAAGAAGCAGAAAGAAGCAGCGAGCAGTTTACTTTTACAGAGGGAAGCTTCAGCTCTTCCCTGCTGGGCTGATATAAATACACACTGCAATCTCTCTCTCTCACACACACACACACACACACACACACACACACACACACACACACACACACACACACACATATTTGCAAAGCCCTGACGGCTCTTGCTTCTAGACACACACATGCACTTGTTATGAAGGTTGCTTTGAATGTGTTTCTGGGTGTTCGCCATCTAATAAAATAAATATCACAGCAGTAATTATGGTACTGCAACACACACACACACACACACACACACACACACACACACACACACTTACATTTACAACATTTGGCAGTCGTGGTTAGCCTTATCCAGAGCGACATACATTGATCTCATTCATACAATTGAACACATACGGGGTTAGGGGCCTTGCTCAGGGGCCCAGCTTGGTGTGGCTGGGATTTGAACTCATGACCTTAACCACTAAGCTTCCACCTCTGACACACACCACACACATACACGTGTCAGATTATAAAGAAACACTTTTCTAACACTCGGGAAAGAATGTGGTGTGTTTGTGTGTGTGTGTGTGTCTCTAATCTATAGTACGATTTCCTGTGGTGGCCCAGAAGCAGCTCAGAAGCTCTCAATGACTCAGAATTAGATTTTTTTTTTTCGTTCTGATGATGATATAAGATGATATACACCAAAAGTGACTCACCAGGTCTTTGGAGGTTCCAAGCCTCTTGAGTCCATCCAGAGGCAGAAGGTCGGCCGAGTCCTTGTGTGTGAACTGGGTGGCCTGCTTCAGTCTTCTCTGCTGGTGCATGATGGCTTTATCTCTCAGCTCGACCTCACGTTTCTTGGACTCACTCATGGTTTCTCTTGACCCAACACAACTCAACCCAGCCTTAAGGCTCCTCTCGCTTCAGCACTGTACCTTCAGAGCTCAGAGCTCCACGCAGCAATGGTGTGACCCTGGAGCTCAGCGAGGTTCACAGATACCAGATTCCTGCATTTGATTGGTTTTTAAAAGAACAATGACATCCTGTGAGGAGTCTCCAGATGCTCAGCCAAAAAATTCTCCTGATGGAGAAGATTCACCTTCAGCGCTGGTGAGAGGACGAAGCACTCAGGTTCCTGGTGGTGCTGAACGATGTTCAGGCTGAGCAGTAAGTCTGTGTGTGTGTGTGAGGAGCTCACTGTCCTTGCAACACCGCAGAGCCGTGCATCCTCCTCCCTCCCTCTCTCTCTCTCTCTCTCTCTCTCTTGTCCTACTGTCGTTCGTTCTCAGCGACCCCCTCTGTCTCGCTCTTTGCGTCCCCATTAGCTCTCGAAGTCACTCGTCTCTACAAGGCTTCGCTCGTCCTGCACTTCCTGAGTCAGTTTACACGCTTGACTCATGTCATCTCTCTCGCTCTCTATCACACTCTCTCCCTCTACCTATTTCCCCTCTCTACTCCTCTTTTTTCTCACCCTTTACCTCTCTTTCTCTTTCCTTAACTCTACAGTACCTACCCCTATATTTCTCTCTCTCTCTCTCTCTCTCTCTCTCTCTCTCTCTCTCTCTCTCTCTCTCTCTCTAGCTTTCTTTCTTTTTCTTTCTTTCTTTCTTTCTTTCTTTCTTTCTTTCTTTCTTTCTTTTATCTCTACCTCTACCTATCCCCCTCTCTCTTTCACTTTCACCCTCTTCCTGTCTCTCTCTATCTCTATCTCTCTTTTTCTCACACTACATCTCTTTTCTCTCTCCATCTCTTTCTACCTATCTCTATTCCTCTACTTACTACTATCCCCCTCTCTTTTCTTCTCTCTGTCTACCTATTCTCTCCCTCTCCTTCTTTCTTTCTCTCTATATCTACCCCCTCTTTCTCTACATTTAGCCCTCTTTCTTTCTCTTTCTACCTTCCTTTCTCTTCTTCTCTCTCTCTCTCTCTCTCTCTCTCTCTCTCTCTCTCTCTCTCTCTCTCTCTCTCTCTCTCTCTCTCTCTACATCTCCCTTTCTTGTTACCTCTACTGATATTCCTATGGGAACCATGTGACCTGTTGGAAGCTGTACAGAAGAAAAAAACTGCTACGATCTGAACGTCGCTCCTGACCTCCGATACAAAGAGCTATCAAGGTTGTTGATGCAGGAGAACGTTAGAATGGGACGCATTTCCATTGTCCATGAAACATGAGCCTCTTACACACTTTATTCTTCAAAAACACAAACATTACTGGGGCAAAGGTCTTCTTCCTGGAGAATAGTGAGGAAGTGATGGAGAATAAAGGATTATTATATAACAATTAGATGCAGACATTAAACATTTGATCATTTTACACTTTAGAATGGTGATATTTTATTGTGAAAATCTCAAAAATACAAATATAAAAATAAGGTGAATAATCTTATACGAAATACTACATAAATTCCACTATATTGCAAATCGGGTTTATGAAACACCTGCTGAAATAAAGAAATCTGCCAATTAATTTATTCGTTTTTTTTTTTTTTCCCTACATGTTCTGAAATGCTTTTCACATGAAGAAACAGTGCCACATAGTGGCAATATAATAAAAGCCAAGGAGCTGATGTGTAGAATATAGTGTAACACCACACATCTCATTCCACATTTAGTCTCTTATAATAAACCCCATTCTTCTGGGAAGATGTTTCACTAGAGTTTGTGAAGATCTATTTAGCTACAAGGGTGTTAGTAAAGTTAGGTACTAATGTAGGTGAGGCGGTAAGGAAGCCTGGGGTGCAGTCAGCATTCACTTTCATCCCAAAGGTGTTCAGCAGGGTTCTTTAGGATTTAGCACTTCTCCTTTGCCCAGATAATCCATCCACCTAACAGGTGTGGCAGATCAAGATGCTGATTAGACACCATGATTACTGCACAGGTGTGCCTTAGGATGGCCACAATAAAAGGTCACTCTGAAATGTGCAGTTTTACTGTATTGGGGGGTTCGGGGAGGTCCAAAAAACAAGTCAATATCTAGTGTGACCACATTTGCCTCTCAAATGAGGCAGAAAACACCTCTTCAAAGTGCAAGAAGCAACCGAATGTTAGCATTTGCCCACTCAAGTCGGTTACAATGATGAACTGCAGTCAGGTCGAGACCCCGATGAGGACGACGAGCATGCAGATGAGCTTCCCTGAGATGCTTTTTGACAGTTTAAGCAAAAATTCTTTGGTTATGCAAACCCAGCTGTCCGGGTGGCTGGTCTCAGACAATCTTGGGGGTGAAAATGCTGGATGTGGAGGTCCTGGGCTGGTGTGGATTCACGTGGACTGTGGTTGCGAGGCCCATTGGATGTATGGCTAAATTCTCTGAAACGACTTTGGAGACCGCATGCCAATCGCACGCTCCCTCAAAACTTGCGACATCTGTGGCATCGTGATATGTCTGACATATCATTACGTTTCCATGAAACACGGTTCCTGAGGATCATTGTGGCGTGGAGCTGATCTTTATCTATCAACATTTATTCTGTTACTTTACAGACTTTCAGGTTAGAAAACTGCCTTTTATCACAGTGCAATCTGGCATGATGAATCACTACTTCACACACATACACACACACACACACACACACACACACACACACACACACACACACACACACACACACACACACACACACACAGCTAGCACAATATAGCACAAATGCCAGCTCTTTTAATGAGTATCCTTGAAACAAGACGAGTGAACTCCATGGAACTATGAGGGAGCAAAAACTTTATCAGGTCCAATAACACAGATTAGATGTAATCCAGATGTTAAGGTTACACTTTTATTATTTAGTAAGTGACTAATAATTTGTTCTCTCAGCACCACTGCTGCTAAATGAATAGAATACAGATTAACATGGCAGAGGTAGAGCTGCAACTTTTTTTTTGCACTAAAAAGGCGTGTTTGTGAAAGGGCCATGCGCTAAAAGTAAGAAGGCACTTAAGTAAACTGATGATTTGCTGTTTGTCTGAACCAAAGAAATAAAATTTAACTCTCTGCACCATATCAAATTTAATGAATTGCATTATGTTGCAGGGAATGGCATTGTGAATCGCATTGAATCGAATGAAAATCGGTTCTGCATCGTAATTGGGGACTTAGTAGCTGCTTCATATGTACCTTTAATGTAGCGTATCGTTGGCTTCGCATTGAGGTGTGAATCGCATCGATCTTAGATACGGAGATGCACATCCACTACTTTGGACAATGACAAAGTTGAATGTAATCTGATGTAGTTCATGTATTAATGCAAGAGAGAAAGACATGACCACGAAGAGGACGGTGTGTTTAATCTACTGTAAGAAATAAATGATAAGGATTTCGATGATCTCAGTGATGAAGAAGTACTACAGCAATAGCAAGTAATAAAACACAAAGCATTTCAGGTTCATTAGAACACAGGAGAGTTCCAACACTAACATTTTATACTGTTCTTGTTTGCTTGTTATTTAAATAAAGATTCACTTCGAATGCAAAATGCATATAAGAATTGAGTATCACTCAAATGTTCGGGTGATAGAACCACATGGTTCAGGGTTTGCGCAGAGATAGTTCTTGATATCCCTTTTTTTGCTTCATTTTCATTAAAGGTTTTTAATTTGGTATTCTAAGCCATTTTTGGAAATGAGCTTCTTATGACGTACACACAGACAAAAGTATTGACTTTTTTTTTTAAATACTCTTAAAAGTCTAAAAGTCTTAAATGGTTTTTGAGACATGTGCATGTTCCTTTTGTTGCTATGCAACTAAAATTGGACAGCAAATGACTGGAAAAAAAGTTATTTGTAGTCCAAACGGTACATTTTTGTCTCTAAAAGAAAAACTTGTGTAAGACTGCCTCACCCCCACAGTTAAATATGGAGGTGGAAAAAAGTTTCCAGGGAAAGTGAAAGGAATCCAGAACCAACATGGCTCCCATTCCATACTGCAACACCGTGCAATTCCCTCTGGACTGCGGCTCATTGGAACAGACTTTACCCTACAACAAGACGATAAGCCTTTAAGCTCTAAAAGCGTAATCCACTGAGCAGTCTTTTGGAATGATATCAATCATAGAACTGACCTGCCCAGTCACCGCACCTAAATCCTATTGAACTGCTCTGGGGTGAACAAGAAATCTCCAACTTGTGAAGAACTCCTTCGAGGCAAGGCAAAGTGTTTCAGCTGAACGTTTGGAGAAATGCATAGTGTGTAAAGCTGTTCTTAATGAGATTTTATAATTAAAATAAAGAAAATCTGGACATTAATATATTCGTTCTGTCAAAGTAAATCTTTAGAACGTCACTTTACCGATAGCATAGAAACAAAAGGAACATGTGTGTGTCTTGACATTGTATGTGGTTCTTCCCTTCTCTGTAGAACTTCTCTGGAAAACGTTGTATTCATGAAGATATGCTTTACATGAGTTGAAAGATGTGGAAGATCTCCTGCTGTAGAGCTCCAACCCTATTGAACTGTAAGAATATGAGCCTCCTCATCTTCTCATCTACATCAGTACCTGACTTTACTAACACCCTAGTGTCTGAATGAATTTCCGCAAAATCTAGTGGAACATCTTCCCAGAAGAGCGGAGGATATTCTAACCGCAAATGGAGACGGAGGTTATTCTAACCGCAAATGGAGACTAAATCTGGAATGGGATGTTTAAAAAAAAGCACATACAAATCTTTTGGTCACAAACCTTTTGTATATGTAGTGTATAAATCTGAGTTAATGAATGGGTTAATGAAACAGTGAATACTAAATCTTAATGTGCCCCAAATTCATTTCTTTATTTAGAGTTCGTATTATGCACGGGTTTGCCGCCTGAGCGATTCGGTTCAGAGTAATTACACTGAAACTCATTTGGCTGAAGAGCTTTGGAGAACAAAATGTTCTATGGTGGGGAAAAAAACTAAAACAAAACAGCAACCAAAAGTGACAGATTGCTGCAGCCACCTTGAGACCCAATTAACCAAACCTTCCAAATCAGATATATTCCAATTCGTTACCCAAAAAATCCATCAAAGCGCCCAACGAACTTTCACCCTAAACTTCAGCGTACGACTATTATTTCTGCATGTTTTATTGGCAGCTTTAAAATGTCGACCTTCACTTTACGAGACCCCTGAAGGAGTGCTGTGGTTTCCAGCTCCAATGGAGTTTCTATGGACCAGACTTTCCTACGGATTGAGATCTGCAGAATCTGGAAGCTGATTTAACATCTATAACTCATGGTTCTTGAAGCATTCCTGAGTAATCTGTTGCAGTGAGGGTGTGCAAGGAGCTATATAATGCTAAATATGACCCTCAAATAAGGAAATGTTGTTACCATGAAGGGGTGCAATTTCTCAAAGAATATATATCGGTATCTACTTTAACGCAGGCCTCAAGCAGAACATCACCCGGATCATCACACTTCCTCCACCTGGTGTTACTCTTCCCCAGTGAAGCAACACACACACACGCAAACAGTGGTATTTATTATGTAAAATGTGATTCATCATCTATTGCTCCATGGTCCACTTCTAATGCCCACGTGACCATTGTAGAGCTTTGGGAACTGTTCCACGTCAGCATGGGCTCTCTGACCTCAACGCCAGAATTCACTTTTTCAGCTAATTGTTCAGGTCATAGTACTAGCTCATGTATGATCTTTGGACACCCAACCAGTGCATACTGGAATAAACTCCACATGACCTGCTGATTCTGAGACGTCTAGACATCACACTATACAGTATATATACAGTATATTCTCTATAATGCATAATTCCTCTTTATGATCCTTAGAAAAAAGGGGTTTTGGTCAGACACCCAAATTAAACGTCTAAGTGGTCATTTAATGCTTTGCGAGCACCCTTAGTGTTCCAGGACACGGCCAGGTAACACCTGTGTATTAGCAACACACTTATACATTGTGGAATGGCAGGGAATAGAAAGTACGTGCATCGGAATGAGCGGGTTTTGTGCAAGTTCAACATCATGGTAGGCATCTGTACCTCGACAAGTGAAAAAACGGTCCTGAAAAACTGTTAAACCGAACGCAAAATCGCAGTTCCTCAGTCATGAGCCTGAACACGGCCCTAAAATGATCTCTCATACCACTGTGGTAGGGGATTTACCAGAAGACATCAACATCAGAGGATATTGGGCAGGTAGAGGGAGCAGAGCAGGACGTTATGGCCTATCGCCGGAAAGTGCCGGAGAGCCTCCCAGGCCTCGCCAAAGATGTCGTACTTGAGGAAGACGCGGTGCTCGAGGCTGGCGCGTGGCCCAACGTCGCGGCTCATGATGTAGATGCCATCGTTATGCAGGGCGCACGTCAGGTTCAGGCCCGACTTGGAAACGCTGGATCGGAGCTGCAGCCACTCGCGTGTGCGCACGTTATACGACTGCACCGTCAAAGTATCCTCGGAATGGTTGGTCTCCGCGTGCTTGGCTTTCTTCAGATCACGTGTGTAGCCGCCCACCATGTAGATGACGTCCTCCACAGAGAGCATCTGCTGCTTGCGTATGTGGGCCGAGCACGCATGGAGGACAGACCACGTGTCGGACGTGGGGCAGTAGCGCAGCACGTTCATGTTCCTGTCTGACAGGGAGAGAAAGATCATTATTGGGCTCTTAGAATGAAAATAAAGCTCTGTGAGATCACAGCAGTGTGTGTGTGTGTGTGTGTGTGTGCCCATGTGTTATTATGTGTGGTAATACACACCTCTGGCTGTGTAGCCACCCATGACGTAGATCATGCCCTGGCATTCACATGCGGAGAACTCGGTCAGAGGATTAGGCATGGAGGAAACGCACGTCCACCAATCCTGCTCAGGACCATAGCACTCGACTGTACTCAGCCCATGTCCTCCTATGGCGTACAGCTTCCCACTCACCGCCACCAGCTTAAAGTTCGCCCTGAGCACAAGCACAACATCAGACACAAACTTCCTCAGTATAGCAGGCATCCGTTTACCTTTTTATTACATCCGGCCACGGTTGTCGGTCCCGGTACAGGTTTTGGACGTTTGCTGACCGGCTGAGCTCCTCGCTGGCTCGCCAATAAAAATGTGTGTTTTGATATATTGGTAAATATTTCATATTAATTTGAAAAATTTACAAAAATCTAAAAGTATTGGGACACCTGATATTTTTTCAGTGCTGTGGTTCTTCTCCAAACTGTTACCACAAACTTGAAGGCACACAATCATATATGATGTCTTTGGTTGCATTACCATTAACTTGACCCTTCATTTGCACTAAAGGACTCAAAACTGTTCCAGCATGGCACAATTTCCATGATTTCCAGGATTTAGCATCTCCTGCTACAGAGCTCCAACACTATTGAACATGACGAATATGAACACTGACTGCACTTCTCACCTTCATCCTCTGTCAGTACCTGACTTTAATAAAACCATTGTGTTTGAATGAGCACAAATCTTTGCAAGCACACTCCAACATCCAGTGTATCATCTTTGCAGAAGAGTGAAAGGAATTATAAGAGCAAATTGGGACTAAATGTGGAATGCAACGCTCAAAAAGCACATACCATATTTATGACCAGCTGTCCACAAACTTTTGCCAATATTTTTGAGAGTTGAGAGATTTAACTCAACTCAACACAACTCAACTCAACTCAACTCAAGCTTTATTGTCATTCTTCCACGTTAACATTATACAAAAGAACGAAATGTCGTTACTAACAGACCAAAGTGTATAGACTAAATTATAGAATTAATCATAAGATGAAAATATATTCTTGGAGACTCAACTTCACGTTCAGCAACTACCGAGCTTGAAGAACTTGGCCAGTTAATTAATTTGGCAGAGGAAAACGGGGTAGAAATATGTGACTTTTTAGTTGCAATGGGTGAAATATGTTAAGAAAGTTATTAATTTAGCATCATTAGTAAATACGTTAACAGTGTTTATTTTACGATTAACCTGGCAATAGTTACAATTAGTGTTGCACGATATACCGATACTATAACGGTATTAGAAAGGTATCGCGATACCCTATTTCTCATTTTATTAGTACGTTTCTTTCCTCTTAGTTGCACTCCGAAATTTATGGTGATAAAACTACATTCATGAAACTTTGTAAATAATTACACTTTTAAATAGATTTTTTAATATTTATTTCTTAGTTTAAACGGTTCTGCTCTGTTCCAGCTAGTTGCTATTTTATTGATTTATTATTGGTATCGTGATATTTCATTTAAGTATTGTATCGAAGTTGATATCCTGACAACAAAAGTGACAAGTTGTTAAGTTTAGGCACTGAGAAAAACACGTCAAAAGGGTGTGATTTCCTGTCCTTCGTGCAGAACCAGATGTGAAAGCGAACACCTTTTCTGGTTCAGAGATGCCACGTGTGTCCACTCGTTCCTGCACGGATTGTAACAGTGCGCCGCGGCGATCGCCTGACTCGCCATCCGGTAGCCCCCGGCGATGAAAAGGTAATTGTCGAGAACAGCCGAGCCGTACCCCCTGACGTTGTTCATGTCCGGATCGAGGTTGCTGGTAAACGGCTTCCAGCGCTGCTCTCGTTCCCCATAGCACAGCATGGAAAACGGGTCGAGGTCGCCGAGTACCACCAGCGTCGCCGCGCCTCTCATCCGCATCTCTCGGATCTGCTCGCGCAACTCTGCAGGCAGGGAGTGGAACTCGGGTCTGCGCAGCATGGGATGGTAGTGGCAGCTCATCAAGTTGAGGCAAGCCGATCGCAGCTCGTGCGTTCCGTAGACCTCGGAGAGATTAAAGACCTCGACACAATTGTCCAAGCGGATCTCAGACAAGAGGAGCTTCAGGATGGGGGTGACTTGCAGGAACGACGCCGTCTCAATGAGATCCTCCAGGGTCTCGTTGTCCACCTGGACTTTGGAGGTGTTAATGAACTCCAGTACCAGCTCGAGCCCTGGTGCACTCAGCCCTTGAAGTTGCACCGAAGCTTCTCCAGCCTCCCGCATGCCAGAGCTGAAGAGCGCACGAAAGTAGTCGCTCTTCTCGATCAGCTTGCTCTTGCTTACGTTGTACGATCTATTGTCCATCATGATCACGATCTGCTGCTCAGAAGACGACATGTCCATGAACGATCGTGTTTTTTTTTATGTTCTGCTCTGTCCACGTGTACGCGTCTGTGGGATTGTTACTGGTTACATTTCTGCTCAAGCAGCTGCTGCTGGAACCACATCCAAAGCCTATATATGGAAATGCTGCGATCATCAGAAAGTCAGTGCTGCTGCAGCCCGAATCCAAAGTCAAAGCCTTGTAGTAAAGTCATTATACTGTTCTGTATTAATCAATTAATTCATCAATTAATCAATCAATCAAACAGCAGAAATCTGGTCGGATCTGTAACATGACTGATATAAAACTATCACCAAACTTTATATAACTTTATATATTTATATTTATATTCCTGTTTAACCTCACGTGTCCATCTTCATGTCAATCTCACTCACTCCAGAAATCAACACGATTCTCAAAACAATCACGCAACTTTCAAACTACTTCCTGTTTTGGTCAGGTGACCAAATTACGTCACAGCTTCGTCATATACCGCTCATTGTATATACCGATTTCGGGTTTAGAATTAATAAATAAATAATATATATTTGTATTTTTTTGTTTGTTTGTTTATTTATATTATTTTTTTGCTATTATTTTTTTGTCATATTTATTTATGCATTTTTTTTGTGTTATGAACTATATCGCATTTACAACGCGTGAATGTCGATTTGACAAAAACTAAAGTTGAAAATCTGATTAAAAAAATTAGAAATTTATTATTATTATTATTATTATTATTATTATTGTTATTATTATATTTGAACTGTATTCTTCAATAATTTGCCACATAGATCTTTGAGTCCGTGCAAATATTTCTCTCGTGTAGAAACAGGGACACTGTTAAGTACCGCAAAGAAAAACTATGTGCACGCGGATTTTTTTATTTTTAATTATTATTATTTTTATGGTAGTGTTTAATATTATCTGCTAATTGTGTTTTACTTTTGTGCGTGGGTTGCTTTTTTGTAAAAAAAATAAATAAATAAAATCGCGTTAGTGTAGTTATTTTCCGATGTTAATAATCCGGAATATAATTCGTTGTTCGTGTGTTTGCCGACGGGTTTATTATGTCGGCGCACACTGTTTGGTGCGTTTCTCAAAAAGTGGAAATAAAGAAATCAGAGCGGATTTGAGCTGAATTGGGTTTATTTTAGACGGTATGGAGGTGAAACCTTTAAGAGTGTAAGTTCTTGGTTCACGTAAATGTAAAATGTTTTCACGTGTATTTAAAAGGCGTCAAATTCACTTGTAAAGACGTGATGTGTCTCCTAATGAGAGAGTTATAGTGCAGTGAAGCCACGTGTTTAAACTAAACATGTACTGGTGTGTGTTTCTGTTTTAAAGCCTTGCTTGTGGTGATGTCGAAGGCAGAATCGGTGCTTTATTCAACCGAGTGAACGCGATCCAGAAAAAGAGCGGACAATTTGATGTAAGTCTGAATCCAGATCTTTTGCATTTTACACATCACGTGTAAATAAACACGCACCTGATGCTTCTTTTGCAGCTGCTCCTATGTGTTGGAGATTTTTTCGGGAAGTCTGCTGAGTCTAAAGCTGAATGGGAGGCCTACAAATCTGGAGCAAAGAAAGGTATTATAGGTTTCAAGATCATTCTCATTGTCCAGCATCATCATTATCATCATTTTTGAGATTTGTGCCGTTTTCGTTCACGTTTCAGCTCCTATTCACACGTATATTCTGGGAGCTGCGAGCCAAGAGACGGTGAAATATTTTCCCAGCTCTGATGGATGTGAACTGGCTGAAAATATCATCTATTTAGGTGAGATGTTTCTTCAGCATTCCCTTTTTGTTTTGTTTTTTGGGATTAAACCGTATGTCGAACCGTCTCACTTCGATTTTTATGATTTACGATATTATGTAATGATAAATTGTTCTCGGATGTCCTAAGGGATGTTGTGTGTGTTTCAGGGCGGAGAGGTGTTTTTACAGGAGCCTCAGGACTGCAGATCGCGTACGTCAGCGGCAGAGAGGCTCAGCAGGAGCCGGCGCCTTCGCACTGTTTCACGCCGAAAGATCTCACGGCTCTCGTCGCTCCCCTGGTGTCCAACTCGAAGTTTAAAGGAGTCGACATCCTTCTGACCTCACAGTGGCCTCGAGGAGTGTGGCAGTACGGGAACAGTCCGGTAAGTCCCTTTCAGGGTGTCTGGTTGAGCAACAGAACAGCCTTTATTTGTCACGTGCATTATATAAGTTCTTACTTCACATATAGCATCGGAAGTCAGAGCACAGGGTCAGCCATGATATGGCACCCATGGAGCACAAAGGGATAAGGGCCGTGCTCGAGGGCCCAAGAGTCGGGTTTTCTCAGGCTGATGTCGGTTTTCTATTTTTTATTAATTATTTTTTGCTGATTTTCTTTTTTCCCCACTTCACAGAAAACTGCTTTATTATACAACACAAACCTCTCCAATCAGTGCACTTGTTAGCAGGTTTTGGTCCCCGTGTCTACCTGAAACCTACAGCTGGTTGAAGTACCGCTAACAACAGATCGAAAATGTGACGCATTCTCTCTCCAAAAGTGAAACTATATAAGATAAGAACTTAAAGCCCAGGGCACACCGAAGCTTTTCAGCTTATCGAACAAATGCACGAGAAAAAAAAATGGAGCGGACAACGACTGAGTAAAGAGGGAACACACAGGCGCTTATCATTCTTTATCTCGTCTTTGCAACTTCGCCAGACACAATCGAGAAAAAAAAAAATACATGAATCGCACAAATCCCTCAGCCCCAACGTGCTGGTATTGGAAAGTTCTGTTCTCTCATGCAAGTGCAGAATATACACACACGGTTTGATATGTCAGATGCGGCTGCCTAATCTTCTTCTTTCGGCTTCTCCCATTAGGGGTCGCCACAGCAGATCATCCGTCTCCATACCCATTGTCCTCTACATCTGCCTCTTTCAACCCAACTACCTGCATGTCTTCCCTCACCACATCCATAAACCTCCTCCTTGGTCTTCATATTTTCCTCCTTCCTGGTGGCTCCATCCTCAGCATTCTCCTACCGATATACCCCATGTCCCTTTTCTGCACATGTCCAAACCATCTCAATCTCACCTCCATCACCTTGTCTCCAAAACGTCCTACATGCGCTGTCCCTCTAATAAACTCATTTCTAATCTTGTCCATCCTCATCACTCCCAACGAAAACCTCAACATCTTCAGCTCTGCTACCTCCAGCTCCACCTCCTGTCTTTTACTCAATACCACTGTCTCTAAACCAGACAACATCTCAGGTCTCACCACAGTCCTATAAACTTTCCCTTTCACTCTCACAGATACTCTTCTATCACAAATCACTCCTGTCACTCTTCTCCACCCACTCCACCCTGCCTGCACTCTTTTCTTCACTTTTCTAACACACTCTCCATTACTTTGCACTGTTGACCCCAGGTACCTGAACACCTCCACCTTCTCCACCTCTTTTCCCTGCAACCACATCCCTCCACTGCCCTCCCTCTCATTTACACACATGTACTCTGTCATACTCATACTGACTTTCATTCCCCTTCTCTCCAGCGTGTATCTCCACCTCTCCAGGCTCTTCTCCACCTGCTCTCTACTCTCACCACACAATATCATCCGCAAACATCATAGTCCAGGGAGACTCCTGTCTGACCTCATCCGTCAACCTGTCCATCACCACTGCAAACAGAAAAGGGCTCAGGGCCGATCCTTGATGCAGTCCAACCTCCATATTGAACCAGTCTTTCGTTCCCACTGCACACTTCATTGCTGTCACACTGTCCTCATACATGTCCTGCACCACCCTCACATACTTCTCTGACACACCTGACTTCCTCATATAATACCACAACTCCTCTCTCCACCCTGTTGTACGCTTTCTCTAAATCCACAAATACATAATGCAATTCCTTCTGACCTTCTCTATACTTTTATACATTCTCAAAGCAAATAAGGCATCTGTGGTGCTCTTCCTCAGCATGAAACCATACTGTTGCTCACAGATGGTCACCTCTTCTCTCAGCCTGGCTTCCACTACTCTTTCCTATAACTTCATGGTGTGACTGATCAACTTTATATGCGCCTGTCTAATTATGCAGCACAATCGGCCAAAGCAGATTAATAAAAGAAATGAATATAGTCAAAAGTTTACGCACACTTCACAGAATCTGCAAAATATTAATAATAATAAATAGCTGTGCATGTGATTATAAACAGTGTGTGTTACGTGAAGCATCAGCGACTGTTTTTATGAAAGCTTTTTTTTCACAGCACTTGTTTTTCAGGAAGTCGACACCAAGTTTTGTGGCGTTTCCTCTGTGGGAAATCTGGCTGAAAAGCTGAAACCTCGCTACCACTTCGCCGGACTGGAAGGAGTTCACTACGAGCGCCTGCCGTACAGGTGAGACTTTCCGGACGCTTCTTCCATCAATTCTTGGGATATTATCATTCACGTGTTTTAATACGATCTCGTTTCTGTTGGTCCGTTGGAGCAGGAACCACGTGGTCCTCCTGGAGAACGCGCAGCACGTCAGCAGGTTCATCGCTCTGGCAGCCGTGAACAATCCAGGCAAGAAGAAGGTGAGCTGAGGATCCGAAATCATTAGTTATCGGTGCTGTGAGACGGAAATGTGTTCAGAAAGAAACGTCAGAAATGTTGTTTTTTTTTATTTTATTTTTTTTATTTAAGTACCTGTACGCGTTCAATATCGTCCCGATGAAGAGTTTGGATCCGGCAGCATTGGTCAAACAGCCTGAGGACGTCACAGAGAATCCGTACAGAGGGAAAGTAATGAAAGAGGGTAGAAAGGAGGTTCAATCTGCAGCTGCTGGAGAGGTGTGTGTGTGTGTGTGTGTGTGTGTGTGTGTGTGTGTGTGTGTGTGTGTGTGTGTGTGTGTGTGTGTGTGTGTGTGTGTGTGTGTGTGTGAGAAACTCGTTTATAGAGAAATGATTGTGGCTCTGCTTTGTGTTGGACCCTCCAAAAATGATTCTACATCTGCTTTTTCTCCATCATTGAACATTTAAAGGCTATGGCATGGAGAGGTTAGTGTTGAATCTGTAAAGATCTCAGATGTTAAGATGTTAGAGTTGCTCAGAAGCACCTGCTGACTGTAGAAAGGACACTACACATGATCACACTCTCCAGTGTTTGTAATGTTTTAATGATTTCTAAATTACACTACTGATGTCACCCAGATGAGGATGGGTTTCCCTTCGAGTCTGGTTCCTCTCAAGGTTTCTTTCTCATACCATCTAAGGGAGATCTTTTTTCCTTGCCACGGTCACCCCAGGCTGCTCATCAGGGACAAAAACTCATATTTCACTTATATAAAAATGTTTGCATCGTACATCCCATAAAGCTGCTTTGAGAGAATGTCTCTTAGAGAAACGTGTTCTAGAAATAAACTTGGACCCGTGTGTCGATCAGGAGGAAGCAGCTTGTCAGTTCTTCTTCGATTTGGGCCAGAAAAAGCCCCAACATCGGCAGCAGCATCCAGGATCAGGGAGGAAGAGAGCGAACGAGGAAGACGGATCCTTTCAGCAAAAACACCTTCGCAAACCCCGTGAGTCGCGTTTACATTTCACGCCGTTCCTCAGATGACACTTATCATTCTTCTAATTCTTATTTATACAATGGCGTAGTTAAGGGCCTCGCTCGAGGGCCCAAAAGTGGTGTTGGGATTTGAAATCACGACGTGTGATTATGAAGTATATAGCGAAACCCCAAACAAAAGAGAGCACGTGACGTTTACGTTAAGAAGTCCAGCACTGCACAATTCAGTTTATGATCACGGAATTCAAGATTTTCTGTATATTTATAGCATTTCATCTAGTTAATCAATACCCCCTTCAAAATCTGCACGATTAGAAATTTGTTAGATTTCGCCAACAATAGCACTGTTTTGCGTCTATGAGCAACATGATGGCGTTTCGTTTCTGAACGAATCACCCGTTTAAAGGATTCGGTTCAATCGCAAATGACTCGTTTATTAACAGTGACTCACTGGTGGTTTTTATTTCGCGTTTAAAGCATCCTCTCGTGTTTTTTTTTTATTTATAATCTCGAATATCAGTATTTAACGCTTCATGTTTAAAATATCAAAACATTATTAATGCGTTTGTAACTGCAGGTTAAAGCATCACATGTCTCTCTGAGCTTTATTAAACTGTGTGTAAATACATCGAAATGCCACTTCAGATGCAGCTTCTGTTCCCTCTGGATTGCAGGGAAGAATTATGTTAATACTAATTTAATTTGCTTGGTAACAGTCAAAATGTTTTATTATTCTAATTGAATGATTAAATGTAAGAATTGAACTTATTGAATGATGATGCACAATTGGCTTTATAAAGGTAAAAAATGCCTATAAATTCATCTATTAGTCACTGCTGTAAACTGACCACCACACAGAATATAATCGATATTTAAGGAGGCAGCTGTCCATGGTCCTTAACAATGATCGAAAATTTAAATATTTCATATTTTTTCCGTGTTTAAGACAATACTTTTTTTTTTAAATATCATTAGACAAAAAATGTAGGGTCGTCTTATTAAGCTGAGGAAAGAACAGACGGTTGCAAAACTGCCCATACCTTGTCTCTGTAAACAGACTTCCTCCAATTACAGCACTTCCTGTTGGAGGTTGGACCGGTAATGGCCGAGCATTCTAAACCCATAAAGATGTCGGAAGATGAAAAATACTGAATAAACCCAACGATTTCAATGTCACATTTGACACGCCAATTTGTTCCCTTTCTTCCTTCTCACAATCTCAGCTCAGCCCACTGGACCGTGTTGGTTCTGTTTAGCCAGTCCAGAGGTTGAGAAGCACCTGGTCATCAGCATCGGGACACACGTGAGTACACACTTGCACACACACCCCCCGCAGTAGTAGATCTCCACCCCAGCATTGCAGTGTGTTTCCTCCTCAGTGCTACATGGCTCTGGCTAAAGGCTGCCTCACGCCGGACCACGTACTGCTGCTGCCTATCGGCCATTACCAGTCTGTGGTGGAGCTGCCGTCCGAAGCGGTGGATGAGCTGCAGAAATACAAGAGCGCGGTCAGGAGGCTGTACAAGCGCCATGGGCGACGCTGCATCCTGTTCGAGAGGAATTACCGCAGCCAGCACCTTCAGCTACAGGTGCTGTGCTTTTCCCCGTTCACACTCGTTTAGATGTTTGGCTAAAACACACGACTCAGGGTTTTATTTATGTCTCTGGTTCCTCGAAACAGCAGCTTCATGTCTCAATGTTATTTTAAATTTGGACCCAAATTGTAAAACAATGCTTAGCATTGTGAAAGATGACCCTAGTCGTGTGTGTGTGTGTGTGTGTGTGTGTGTGTGTGTGTTCGTGGCAGCTGCATGAAAGGACTGACCCGCCAAGATCCAGGTCCGGTCCAGCAGCACCACGTAAATGAAAGCGTTTGAGCCTGTGAGACACCTGACGGACGCAGGGTGGGGATCAGAGAGTCTCCTGTTCTCGCCCGGTTCTCAAGCTCAAGCACATAAATGTCATCAGTTTAAGTCTGAGCAGACGGATGCCAGTCTGTCCTGACGACACACAAACGTCTGAGGGATTCAGTCCCAATGATGACCATATCTCAGTCTAGAAAATATTTTATTCTGGAGTTCATTTGTGTGTCAAAACTATGACTGAATATCACTTTTATTGATATTTATATACTTCAAATACACTGCAAAAGGTTTTGGGACATATTTGGTTTATTTCAGGTTATATAGGTGCACAAGTGATTAAATATATAGATTTTTCACTGTAATGCAACTCATAACTCTGATTTCAGGGTGCAAAAAAATGATTCATTCTTCAGCTGGGAATTCCTACACACAGTCCAGTCTCTGTCAAGCTTGAGCCTAAAATCTAATCGACCCCAAAATCAACCTCAAAAGCAACCGTGACCCTAAAATCGACCACAAAATTGACCCTGGTACAGCACTGTACAATGTCTCCTACCTTGATCCTGAAGTCAACCTTGAAATTGATCCTGAGCCTTAAATTGGCCTCTATCTCGACTCCAAAATCGACCCAAACCCAATAATCCACCCTAAAATCGACCCTGAGATCAACCCTGACCTCGAAATCAACCCCAAATTCGACCCCGACCCCAAAATCAACGCTGAATTTTCTCGCACTGTTACAGCACTGTACAGTGTCTCCTGAAATCAACCTCAAAATCACCCCTAGTAGTTTAAATATCGTTCTCTTGTTGAGGAAAAAGTTAAATAAAAAAAAGCCTTTTCTGGCCAAGATTGATTGATTTTAATTGAAAAACAAAACCGACTTTATTTTGAGCTTCTATTAGTGCTGGTTCTTATTGAACCTGAACATATTAGTTGAAGTTAACACAGGATGTTCATATCCTTACTCTAGCAGTGTGTGTTAAAAATGCCTTGACTTTAGACTCCAGGTGTTTAACAAAAAAAAAAAAAAAGAAATGAATAAATGCTGTTTAAGTTGATGACTGATTAATGCCGTAATTCTTCGTGTGTGTGTGTGTGTGTGTGTGTGTGTGTGTGTGTGTGTGTGTGTGTTTGTAGCTGGTTCCTGTGCCTATGGATACCTGCACTACTGAGGACATTAAAGAGGCATTCATGGTGCAGGCTCAGGAACAGCAGATGGAGCTAATGGAGATACCAGAACACACAGACCTCAAGCAGGTAACATCAGACCACACAAACGAGCACACTTCCATTAATTAACCATTTATCCAGACCAGAAGTACCTCCAGGAGAGTAGATTACCACACATTACATATTCACTGAAATATGTAATATCTCTGGTAAAAATTTAATCCGAATCCGTCTTTCTTTCCATCTCGGGTTTCAGATCGCTCCCCCGGGAACGCCATATTTCTACGTGGAGCTCGATACGGGAGAGAAGCTGTTTTACCGCATCAAGAAGAACTTTCCTTTGCAGTTTGGCAGGTGGACACAAGTGATTTTTTTTGTGTGTATAATCTGTTTTAATGTTGCACACGTTATGATTGTGTGTGTGTGTGTGTGTGCACGCACAGGGAAGTCCTGGCGAGCGAGGCGGTCTTGAACATCCCCACACGCTCGGACTGGAGAGAGTGTAAGAGTAGCAGAGAGGAGGAAGAAGCCTTGAGCAAGCAGTTCCGCACCGACTTCCAGCCGTACGACTTTACCGTGGACGACTGAGCAAAAAACTGGAGCCTCGTTTCCTCAACGGACTTTCAATTCTTTTTTTTTAAATGTTTTTAAACGGATATTAACGGAGCTTCTTGTTTTTACTGATTATGGAAGACTGAAGCGTCTCGAGGAAACTTTTGATGAGTTTCATGGAATTCTGTAATACATGTACAGTACAATTTTTAAACCAACATTTGCTCAATAAAAAAAGAGGGTTTTGAACTCTGGTTTGTGTGGCGTTTTTGTGCCACGTTTATAAAAAAAAAAAAAAAAAAAAAGATCTAAGATTACAAGATTTAAATTGGTCTCCTTCAAGGTTGATTTCTTTGGTCCTCCTCATAATCTCTTGATGGACATCTCTTGGAATAGCACGCACATGTAACCATTGACATCCTTCAGACTGGGCTTAGGATCGACCAATTTACAATTTGATTGGTTAAAGCAACATGGATTTTAAGCTTTTAAGAGCCCACACTGTTAATTCAACTTTAACAAAAAAAAAACTCGTACAGGTCTGACGGAGACGGCTGTGACGTCGGCGTCAGGTAAACTCTTGTATGTTGATGCTGACTTTCAAAGTAAACTTCTGTAACGAATAGATATGCATGAGTAACATGCAATAAACATCTGGATGGAAGTTAAAAGGTTACACGTTGAGAAAGTGGAGCAAAAAAAATTTATATGCTGGATTGTGATTGGTTGGAGGTTGTAGTAAGTGGTGGCTTTATGGACCAGAATGTCAACAATCTCATTCGTCACCAAGCTGCTACTCCTGGCCCCCTGAGCAAATGCCAGATATGTAAATATTAATGTAGATCAATTTCTACTGTTTTTTACTGTAACACGTGATGTGACGTCTGAAATCTTATTGGATAGAAACTCCAGCATAAAATGACAGTCTGATGTGATGCTCCTTGTAGCAGCACACCCAAAAGAAACGCTATGAAATTGAGAGAATGGACTATTGAGAATAAATAAATACATATTCATAGACAAAATTATATTCAAATATAAATTCTGTAATTTGGAGATAGTTAAGGCAAGCAGAGATGTCTACAACGATCAGGCATTATAACTTGAGCGGTAAAGCAAAGAACACTAAACAAAGTTCAGGCAGCAAGTGAACATTTTGTCCTCAAAGTTGACGTATTCGAAGCAGGAAAAATGGGCAAGCCTAAGGATTTGAGCGATTTTGACATGGGACAATTTGTGATGTCTGGACGTCTGGGTCCAGAGCATCTCTAAAACTGCAGCTCTTGTGGATGTTCCTGGTCTGCAGTGGTCAGTATCTATCAAAAGTGTTCCAAGGAAGGAACAGTGGTGAACCGGCGACAGGGTCATGGGCGGTCGAGGCTCATTGATGCACGTAAGGAGCGAAGGCTGGTCTGTGTGGTCCGATCCAACAGACGAGCTCCTGTAGCTCAAACTGCTGAAAAAAGGGTTAAACACAATATTAGGTGGTCATAATGATGTATCTGATCAGTGTATTAATATAAACTTATATAAGAACATATAATAATAAGTTTGTAGTTTGACTTCAAGTTAAAACTTTATGAATACCACGTGTTTCAGTGTTTCTTGCTTAATTGGGAAACGTGTTTAACTTTTTTTTTTTTTTTTTACAAATTACAGCGCTTGTACTTCCGGGTGTTAACGTCACACGGGTGTCACAGGTCACGTGAGAAGTCACGGGACGCGTTCCTCCATAGCGATGTTTACTGAATGCTGGTCAACTCAAACGTGTTAAAACCCGGGATTCAATTCACGTTTATAATCCTAGGATTAATCGGTTGATGAGGTCATGGATGAGGACGGGTTACCGATCGTGGGCTCGGGTGTGGACCTGCGGAAGGTCAGTGAAAGCTGATCAGAATCTGCCTTGCACGTGTTTCTGTAACGTTTCTCATGTTGATCCGGTTTTATTCCCAGGTTCCGGCGATCCAGCAGCGGAGACTCGTCGCTTTTCTGAACCAGTTTATCGTACACACGGTCCGCTTCCTTAACCGCTTCTCCACCGTCTGTGAGGAGGTAGCTAATGCTAATGCTAATGCTGGGGATTTAGGGATGCAGCGATACTTCAAGTGTGTCAATCGATACGATATGTGCGATATATTACTACTCTTTCAGATGAAATTTCCAGATAATTGGATAGATAGATACTTTATTTTAATTGCACAGGGTACAAAATTAAGTTTCAGCCCTTATAGTGTAATTTAAATCTAATAAAGTATAAAAAATGTAAACGTGATCCATTAAAATATTAATGTATTGCACATTGCACCCTTCCAATAATCAATTTAATCATCATAAAAAAAATGCATTTTGGTTTTTGTCCTTAAAGTTGATGCACGATTGCATTAATCATTTATTTATTGTTGAATACAGAAACTTGCGACCATATCGTTACGCATCCAGCAGATCGAAACGACCCTCAGCATCCTGGAAACAAAGGTGAACTTTCTTCTCTTTCAAAGAATGCTGGATTCAACTTTTCTTCCTAAACTGTTCAGTTTGGATTGTAGTTGCCAATAAACGATTAATTAACCGATTGTTTTTAAAAAAAAATGGATAAAAACCCAAACATACTTGATGTAAAATAGTAATGAACTTCATTACAAAAATTAAAAAAGTACTCAATCATGAAAGTATGCTAAATATGAATATATTAATTAATAAATATCATTTTATGCAAAAAAAAAGACAAATAATAAATAGATCACTCTCCGTGCAGCGTGAAGTAGCACATGTAAAAACAAACCGCATGTAGTGTCAGCGTTATACCTCTAGAGGCTGCTCTCAACCTCTTGTGTTAAATGCTATACAGCGCATGATCTTAAAGATTTTTCTTAATTCTACAAGTTACTATCCTGAAGTGGATTTATTAGTGTCAAGTAACAAGCATTTTCATTTTTGGAAGAACTCCATGTCCTCCTGGTTGTTGGTCAACAGTTTAGTCGGTCACATGACCAATCTGATTCTATTCACACTATGTATTATTTCAACCTGAATGTGTTAGAGAACGTTAGCTCACCTGCTAATCTCGCGCTCTCTCTCTCTCTCTCTCTCTCTCTCTCTCTCTCTCTCTCTCTCTCTCTCTCTCTCTCTCTCTCTCTCTCTTCTGGTTTTTACTCCGAAGCTGTCCTCAATCCCAGGCCTGGAAGACGTCACAATAGATAGAGTGAATCAGAGGCCATCTCCAGAGACCAACGGACCAGCAGCGGGATCCAGTGCTCCTCCAGCCCCAGCTGCTTCTTCTCCTCCTTCTGAGGTTAGATCAAACTCAACCAATAGACATGCGCACGAGGACCTCAGAGTATCAAACTCGCTTTATAATCTAAATCTAATCTATAATCTAACCATCTAAATGAATTTTTGCAATCTAAATACCAGTCTCCAATTACAAAGCACTCGAGATATCTCAAAGCAAACAATGTTCCAGTCAATTCCTTTTTTGAGACAGTCAAATGTCCAATACAAGGTGGTATCAAAAAGCTACGAGTCTCGATTTTATATGTGCACACAATCACAGGGAGCACCGATCTTTATAAGTCAGTGTGCCAAAAGACATCCTGTGTACATCGCTAGCTGGTGCGCAAGGAGACTATTTTGAAGGTGATGGTGTGTAAACGTAGATGAGTAAAGTAGTTTCTTGTACACAGCTAGTCTCGAAGGTTTATCATATCATCTCGTACGTCTCAGAAGTCCATGGTCCCTGTAAAACAGGTAACACGTATATTTGCGTTTAAAGAGGATCTGATCCAAGCCTGGGTTCTACCTCCTGTTACACTGAATCATGAGGAAATTTTGCGGGTAAAAAGTCCGGCGTGTACAGCGTGCACTTCCACTCTGTAAACGTCAATAAGGGTTTGTTTTGACCGCCGAAGTCTTCTGAGAATCAGAGCTGATGTGCTTCAAAGCGAAAAGTCAGTGCGATAAAATCAAATGTTTCTCTTATTCAAAGAATCATAGAAATTCATAGGACTGGGCATTTAAAAAAAAAAAAAGTAAAAATGAAACCCAAACCTTTGGAATCTCAGATCCTTGTTATAACGAACCCTCGATCTGAATACTGACTTACATTCGTACATTCGGTTTAGATTATTCTTTATTGTTTGCAGGTTCCTGGACAAGGGCAGGAAGGCTCACAGGGGCATAAGGGAGAACCGGCGGGAGATAACTTAATGACCGTAGCCAAGGACCCCCGATACGCCAGATACCTCAAAATGGTGCAAGTGGTATGTTTTATTTATTTATTTATTTATTTATTTATTTATTTTTACTGTGAGACACCTACAGGAACCACTGTTTTATTGCACCATAGCTGTGTTGTGTGAAGGATATCGTGAATGATACAATCGAGTGCTAACAGATGCCACTGTTTCATCTTCGTTTTTAGGGTGTTCCTGCCTTGGCCATTAAAAACAAAATGATTCTTGAAGGTTTAGACCCAAATCTCTTAGAGTGAGTATTTTATTATTATTTATTAATTTTGCGTGTGTAAAATCTATATGTATGTATGTATATGTATGTATGTATGCATGTATGTATATACACACACATATATACAAGAGAGTAATTAAGATCTATCAGTCTGGAGAAGGTTATAAAGCCATTTCTAAAGCTTTGGGACTCCAGTGAACCACAGTAAGAGCCATTATTCACAAATGGCAAAAACATGGAACAGCGGAGAACCTTCCCAGGAGTTACCGGCCGACCAAAATTACCGCACAGCGACAACTGTGCGACAACGGACAGCGACAACTCATTCAATGACATCTGGTGTAAAAGTAACACCGCATTTCAGAAAAAGAACATCATACCAACAGTGAAATATGGTGGTGGTAGTGTAATGGTCTGGGGCTGTTTTGCTGCTTCAGGATCTGGAAGACTTGCATTGATAAATGGAACCATAAATTCAGCTGTTTACCAAAAAATCCTGAAGGAGAACGTCTGGCCATCTGTTCGTGACCTGAAGCTGAAGCGAACTTGGGTTCTGCAGCAGGACAATGATCCAAAACACACCAGCAAGTCCACCTCTAAATGGCTGAAGAACAACAAAATGAAGACTTTTGAGTGGCCGAGTCAAAGTCCTGACCTGAATCCTATTGAGATGCTGTGGCATGACCTTAAAAAGGCGGTTCATGTTAGAAAACCCTTCAATGTGACTGAATTACAACAATTCTGCATAGATGAGTGGACCAAAACTCCTCCACAGCGCTAAAACAGACTCAGTGCAAGTTATCACAAACGCTTGATTGCTGTTGTTGCTGCTGAAGGGAGGCCCAAGCAGTTATTAGGTTTAGAGGGCAAACACTTTTTCACACAGGACCATGTAGTTTTGGATTTTGTTTTCCCTCAATAATAAAAACCTTCATTAAAAAACTGCATGTTGTGTTTACTTGTGTTCTCTTTTACTAATATTTAAATAGTTTGATGATCTGAAACATTAAAGTGCGACAAACATGCAAAAAAAATCAGGACTACACTTTTTCAGACCACAAATCTAGCTGAAGAGTAACACATAAATCACCGCCAACTTCTTTGAGTGCAGGCAGCAGAAACATCCTCTTGTGCCATCGCGACAAAGCAAACCGCATATTCGCAGACGTGTAACACACAATGTCTTTGTCCCTCGCAGTTCTCCAGACGCCCCGGTCCCAGACTGCAGCCAAAAGGTTCCAGAACAGGATGATGACAGCTCGGGCAGCGAATCGTCTTTCAGTGACTGATTAATCCACCGACCCATCAACGGTGGCTTATAGAGAACCGGACTGGGTTCTCAGGGTGAACATACAGAGGTCCCGAGCTAACTAAGCGTTCACGGCAACTGAACGCGTGTGCCGTGCGAGTGGCCATGAAGTAGCTGTGGGTCACCTAGACATCTTTCTTTATGTAGTGCTAGTGGTTTGAGAAGAACTGGACTCTTGAAAATGTTTTTGTTTTTTTTTTTTTGTGTAGGAGGAATGATGGACCAGGGTTTCTGATTATGAATAATACTAATAATAATGTACGACACACCCGGCCTTTCATTTAATGAGATGAAATGTAAAATCACAGACTTTTATGAACATGTTGTTGTGAAAGCATCATGATCACGAGGTCGTGTCAACATTTAACCATAAGAATTACATCACATGCTTTTCGTTTCCCAACACAGGAGTCATAAATATTGTGCAACTGTATCAGTTTATTGCCAGTTTACTGGTGCTAGTAAATTACAGCAAGGTGGATTAAAGTGCAAAAGATGTAATTATTTATTAATTACATTATTATTATAATTATTATAAAAAAGATTGTACATTGAAACAAGATTGTAACCGTTCTTGTGATTGAATAACGTGTAAAACAAAATATACAAATAAAATCTACAAATCGCCAGGTAGTTTGATCCTTTAAAACAAAAAAAACAAAAAAAAACTCGTACAGGTCTGACGGAGACGGCTGTGACGTCGGCGTCAGGTAAACTCTTGTATGTTGATGCTGACTTTCAAAGTAAACTTCTGTAACGAAAAGATACGCATGAGTAAGTCACATGCAATAAACATCTGGATGGAAGTTTAAAGGTTACACGCTGAGAAAGGGGAGTAAAAAAAAAAATGTTTATATATTGGTAAGTCTGAATGCTGGGTTGTGATTGGTTGGAAATTGTAGTGTGTGGTAGCTTAATGGACCAGAATGTCAACAATCTCGTCACCAAGCTGCTACTCCTGGCCCCATGAGCAAACGCCAGATATGTAAATATTAATGTAGATCAGGTTATAGTTTGCGCTCAGTTCTATACGAGCATGCTTCTTATAAAACACCCGTAGGTATAATAAACCCCAATTCCAGTTCTATACGGTGCGAGAGAGCTATTGTAGACATTTCCTAATGACCTTACTGAGCTCCATGGAGGATTTTTGCGTGTAATGGAACCTATATGGTGAATACAGAAGATAAATTGGAAGAACTAGAGAAGAAAATGAGAAATAGAATGAAAAACAGCACAAGTATAGTAGGATTTTAGTATAGATAAGATATAATTTACATTCTAAATCCATACAGATGTAATTTTAAGGCACTACTTTGTGTGATTCAAAGAAGCAGAATTGTAGATGTAATGAGTTGTATATTAAATAAGAAAATTAATCAGTATTGTGATCCATTCAGTCAGTTTTGCTCTGCAATCATCAAAAACAGCTTGAACTCATCAATGCTTGGAAGTGACTATGGTATAAAGTGATAATCCATGGCTAGGTGTGAGGCCTTACACCAGGAGGCCCCAAATGTTTTTCTGTGAGGGCCACATATCTTCCCCTTTCTTTA
Source organism: Silurus aristotelis (assembly GCF_946808225.1). Lineage (NCBI taxonomy): Eukaryota > Metazoa > Chordata > Actinopteri > Siluriformes > Siluridae > Silurus > Silurus aristotelis. Next base: position 28,564,502 of record NC_139580.1, read on the forward strand.
ATAGCCCAGAGTGACTACCAGTATTATTGTGGAGATTTTATTATGATTTAAAATGTATTTATTTTGCCTTATAATGCTATATTAGTTTATTATTTTGTTTTGCACTACAGACAAATGAGCATCACTTTCCAAGAGATATTGAATATAGCCTATTAAAAGAGCATTATTACGATCATAATGACATTTTTCTTAGTCATTGCTATTGAAATCAAAACATTCATTTACCTATGCATAAAGTTGGTGGGTGAATCATAAAATGATTATTATTATTATGTTAATAACTAGAGGTTGAACTGTACTTGCAGATTACTGATTTTTTAGATTGGATACTGGATAAAAACAAACAAACATAACGCTCCATGTAAAATAGTGTTGAAATGTATTTAAAAGAAAAAAACAGTACTGAATTATAAAAATGTGCTACAGGAAATACATATGAATATATTTATTCATAAATATAATTGATATATTATAAATAATAAATAAAATATATCGCTCTGTGCAGCGTGCAGTCTCGCGTATAAAAACAAACGTGGCATCGGTGATTCGCCTCTAGAGGCCGCTCTCGTAATGACAGTGGACCGGAACCCGGAAAAACTATCGGATTTTTGCAGAGAGTCCAACCTCTATTAATAACTAAGGGAAATTTGATTTAAAAGCCAATCTTTATTATGAAATACAGATATGATATGAGTAAAACATTTAAAATGTAATGTCTGCTGCATTGTTTAGAGGGCCATTCCAAATGTGGGGGGTGGGCTGTATTTTGGGGACACCTGCTTTACACCATTTTAATCCTATCCTCTTCACCTTGGGAAGTTCTTTACATTGTGTAACACCACATCTATAATTACACCTGGATTATCATTTCACTTATATATTATTACAAATGAACGAACCTTGAACTCCTGTATATATGTGAAGAAGAAGAAGACAAATGTGAAAGCAGCTATCCACTCGCTCACGGAGCTCACAGCATGGAGTGTGTAGCCCTAGGGATAAAAATAGAGATTTGTTGGATTGAAAAAGATGTTACAGTACATCTACGTCTGATGCGTCTCTCTATAATTAACATGATTCTCTGTACGATAACTGTGCCGGCTGGAGTGTGATGAAGGGATGAAGGGATTTGAACCCACCTTGTCCCCTGTGTTCCAGTGCAGTTTGTTTGTCTGAAGAAATGCTGCACAAGCCAGAGCTGTGAGGAATGTTAAGCAAAACCTACGAGTTTTTCTCGAAGCTCATTAGAAGGAATATAATAAATCGACAACGTTAAAGGATACTCGGAATGACGGCCAGGCAAGCCACGACGGAGAAGATAGCACGAATGTGACACATGCGCTTGGAAGATCCGTACGGATGAGCCTTGTATGAGATTACAGTCTGGAGTATAATGTAAGCCACTCCAAAAATGAAGAAGGTTAAAGCTCCGAAGTCATGGACAACCATCACTTCTGTCTCCTAAAACATGTCCAAATACACGTTTAGTGTTCCCATTGGAGGTAAAAGAGATTGAACAATACAAAACAACACTGTTAACTGTTACCGATTAGAATTACAGTAATCCCCCGCTTTACCGCGGTTTGAATCTGGCGCCCCGGTTTATCGCGGAATTGCATTTGCCACGTAACTCATTTGTTTGGCTGATTTTCCCGGTCTCTCGCGGATAGCACGATAGACCAAAACACTTTAAGGGAATTGTTTTTATAGAGTTTTATGTTAAAATAATGAAATTGTTTTTTCGTTTATCGCGGGCGGTTTTGGAACGTAACCACTGGATAAACGGGGGATTACTGTATTCAGTCTAAAAAGAAAGGAAGGTGCATTTTGCATGTAACAGTAAAAGTGTTTCTTTACATATCTTAGTGAGGTTAGGAAGCACTCAAGGTTGAGGGCCTTGCTCAGGGGCCCCAAGAGTGTCAGTTTGGCGATCCCAGGATTCGAACCCATAACCTTCCAATCAGGAACCCTGAGCCTTAACCACTGAGATACAACTTCCTGTACATGCAGCAAGAACTGCTGAGTGCCGCCTCCTCCTCCTTCTTCTATTCTTCTTCTGCTCCTTCACCTCCTTTTTCTTCTTCTTCTTTTTCTTCCTAATATTATGGTGGTAAGCACTGTTGTACGCAAGTTGTTTGTGCATATTTTATTCCTTCTTCTTTTTCTTCTACTTCTTATTGTTATGGATATCGGCAGGCCAAGCAGTGATGTTGTGTAAGCATCCTATTGCTAATTTACATTTTCTTCTTCTTGTTTTTTTTTTCTTCTGATTATTATTAATATTAAATAAAACAATAAAACTGTTTTGATTAGGGAAGGGTTTAATCAACGTGTCCAATCATCACCAATTTGGCACACATCATCATGAGGCTCATCAAACTTGCGGAATGCTCGCTCCAAACGGTTTGTCGAAACGACAACAAATCAACCAAACAGGAAGTGAGGCCGTATTTTAGCAGCGACAAGTTTCACACGGTCACAAATCTCATCAGGCCTCTTCAGAACCATGATCTGTGGCTATGCAAGACATTTCTCGCCAAAGGTTTCAAAAACATGCTTACATCTAATTGATAATTGATAATTTAACTCCTCATCTGAATTTTGTCCAATTTGGACAATGACCGGGTCTGGACATTTAGACCATTTTTTCTACAGTCGAAGAATTCAATGTTCTGACCACTGTTCCTGCCCCTCTTCCCTCCACGGATCTTCCCACTTCGTCCAGGCCGTCCAGGCTTTGAGGATGGATTTGGACTGTAGTTCATGTCAACAGTCTGCTACACTGACTCAGGACTACAGTTTGTTTCTGATCACCATCACTGCACCCTGCAACATTGTTTATCTGTAATAAATGGACATTCGGTGCAACCCAGATGAGGATGGGTTTCCCGCTTGAGTCTGGTTCCTCTCAAGGTTTCTTCCTTATGCCATCTCGAGGAGTTTTTGCTTGCCACAGTCGCCACCGGCTCACTCATCAGGGACAAACTTACACTTATAAAGAACATCTTATTCATTCTTTATCACCACATTATCTGTGTAAAGCTGCTTTGAGACAATGTTCATTGTTAAAAGCGCAATACAAATAAAAATGAATTGAATTGAATTCTGTGGTCAAAACATCCACATCAAATGAAAATATAAATCACTCTTGTGATGTGCCCTGCATATTATAATTGCTATGATTATTATCTTGATTATTACAATATTATTAATAGTAACATTATCAAAGCATACCTGATATATAAACTCTAAGGTGTAAACAAACCTGAAATGTTGCCACAAAACACATTCCTATACAAGAAATAGCAGCGATGACTAGGGCCGTCTTGTTCAGATGAGGAGACACGCCCCCTGTTCTCTCAATTAGATTCTGCACAAACTTGTATCTGGCAAACATGGTGGTGAACCCTAGAAAAGATACAGTGTACATGCATGAGAATGACATAACGTGGTGGATTTTACGGTTCAAGGAGATCTCGAGTAGCTGGGAAACGCTGGGAAATACTGCATAACTTTTTGGGGGGTTTCATTTCTCTTTGTCTGGACTCGAGTTTTTTTTTCAGATGGGTCATGTTTCAGAAGAAATGCTCTCATTGTTTTACAGAAAGAGAAATGAAACTGCTGCACTGAAGCATTTCATGAAATTTCCACGGTTTCTTCAGCGCAGGTGACTGAACGGATGGCATATTGATTATTACCATGTACAGATCAGCAAATGTGTATATATATATATATATATATATATATATATATATATATATATATATATAAGCTGTTTATATAGTTAACTCATGACAATCATGCAATCACGATTATCGTGATTCATGATCACTCTTTAATTATAATTTTATTTCACGCTTTAATTAATTTTCTCGTGATCTTGATATAAACATTGTTTCCTCGTGATCAGTGCGGGCAAGTAGAGAAAAGTCATGATCACGAATTATTATAATTTTTTTGTTATGTCAAGATCACGAGAAAATTACGGTGTGATCACGAAAAAACAAGAAAAAAAATTATAATGCATGGCCTATTAGGACTTCCATATGTATATAATATTATTAAATACTATTTAAATGCTTATTATAAATATCTAATTTATATTCATTTTGGGCCATTTTGGGAAAATACGTTTTTTTTGTTTGTTTGCAAAAAGCAGAGGAGAGAATGTGGTAATCGGATCAGAAGTGGAAGATATAAATATATGCACACACACACACACACACACACACACACACACACACACACACACACACACACACACACACACACACACATGATACTATAATACATGATACTACAATTTGTCTTTTTTCTCGATAATCTGCACTCAGTTCCCCATAATGACAAAATGAAAACAGAATTCTAGAAATGTCTATAACTTTTTATAAATAAACTGAAATGTCACATGTACACAAGTATTCAGACCCTTTACTCTGTACTTAGTTGGTTTTCTGCCATTCTTCAGGGCAAATCCTCTCAAGCTGGGGCAGTCTGGATGGATGTCAGTGGACAGTCACTTACAGGTCTCTCCAGAGATGTTCAATAGAGTTCAATAATTCAGAGATCTGGCTGGGCCACTCGAGGACATTCCTTCATAGGAATCATCTCTCAACCACTCCTGTGTTGTCTTGATTGTTTGTCATGTAGGAAGCTGGACCTTCTGTTCAGAGGTCCTGAGTGCTGTGGAACAGGTTTTTTATAGAGGAGATCTCTGCACTTTGCTCTATTCAGCTTTGAATCCTAAACCCTGACCAGTTGCCATGTCCCTGCTGCAGAAAAACACCCCTGCAGCATGATGCTGCCACCACCATGCTTCACTGTTGGGATTTCCTCCAGACATAACATTTAGAATTGAAGCTGAACAGTTCAATCTTCTCATCAGACCAGGGAATCTTGTTCAGGCTAAGAGTCCTTCAAGCAGGCGTCCATGGGTTTTGCACTGAGGTGAATCTTCCATACTCTACCATAAAATCCAGATAAAGTCCAGTGCTTTTGGGAATCTTCAGTAAAGCAGACATTTTTTTATAGCCTTTCCCCATATCTGCAACAAGCCTGTGTCAGGGCTCTGCAGGAAGCTTCTTTGACTTCATGGCTTGGATTTTGATATGATCTGCATTGATTCTGTAGAGAAATGTGTGCCTTTTCACAGTTAGACTCTAATCAAGATGTAGAAACAGCTCAGCAACAAGAAGAGAAATGAGAGTCACCTGAGCTAATTTTTTCAAAGTGTTGTTGCTGAAATTTGACAGACATTTCTAGAAGATTCTGTTTTGTCATTATGGGGTATTAAGTGTAGATTCATAAGAAGAAATCAGCTTGAATGATTGTAGTATCAGGCTGCAACATGCTGTAACAACATTGAAAATACTGACGAGGGTCTGAATACTTTCCCAAATGCACTGTGTGTATTTATAGAGAAGAAAAAACTCACACCTGCGAAAGCCGAAATTGTTGCCATGAGGCCGAATATGCAGCTCTCCGGAGGCGTCGCTCCTGTATCACTAACAAACCACATCAAAATGTCATCGTTAACATCACTGGTATTGATTTAATGCTCATACGTGTATGCATTCATTCGTCTTTAGGAAGGGTTGTTTTGGGTTTTCCGGGTTTGTTGTTCCTACTACAGAAACAATAGCCATTGAGGCACGATTACCAGCACAGGAAATATCTGTACTGCTCTTTAGCGAGGGCAATAGAATCGTGTGCGAGAGAGAGGTTTCCGGAGAAACAAGGTGTTTCTGAAAGATTTAGCAGTTTTTGACACCTTTACAGTTTTAAAGACGTTGCGCATAAACGCTGTAGTCAAACTAGACAAGGTCAGGGCAAAAGTATGCGGACACCCGATCACCACAAAACTATATATCACAAACAGTTACCAAAAAAGTCCAC
>NC_139580.1:28577896-28750396 GCF_946808225.1 Silurus aristotelis
CAGGTTGTGTTTGCCCATGCCCATAGACGTGGTGTACACATGGGTGAACGGTAGTGATACTGAGCTCCTGAAGGACCTCCATACGTTCAAACTCCAGCTGGAAGAGGAGCAGAGAAAGCGAAGGTCTCTCTTTTTCTCTCACATGCACATTTCTTCTTCTTCTTCTTCTTCTTCTTCTCATATTCACCACATCTGTAAACCTCAGTATTCTTGTCCCTCATGTCCCAAACCATCTCAATCACACCTCTCTGACCTTGTCTCCAAAATGTCCTACCTAATCAGGATCCTTCTGGTAGGACGTTTTGTAGTAACAAAGAGAGAGAGTTTGATTCGATTGACACACACATTTATTAAATAATTATCATTTGAATTGGCATCTCCATCTAGGGTTGAAATATTCCAGAAGAAATTCCATGGAAATGAACGAGAATAAACTGGGAATTGACAAAATCGCAGGTGAGCCTCTAACAGGGACCGCAAATGTAGTTTAGAAAAATCTCGTAGGATCATTTTGGTTTAAACAACCAGATTTAATGCGATTTTTTCCTGCACATTAATATTCAATTTCACATTCCTGCACAATTAATGCAGGACCAATTAAGCCACACCCCTAAACAAACTGTGCATTCCACCTGGCATAACATATCACACCGCATTTCGGCAATCCTTCCCATAAATTACATAAAAATGTACATAAATAATACACATTTATGATTAAAACTTCCTTGTGCTGTGTGGAAGCTTCTGTGTAACAACATTATACTAACAATTAAATAAAAAGTCACAGTCCATTTTATATATATATATATATATATATATATATATATATATAAATCTGATTATTTTGCATGCGTGTCAGCTTATGACTAAACAAAATGTTTATATTTATGTTTGTATATGATACTATTTATATACATATATAATTAATTCCTGTAAAAAAATATCCAAAGTTCCCCTGATGAAGTTTCCATGGAAATTTACCAGCAATTTTCCACCCCATTGCCACCCAAATCCCATCCCATGCTGTATTTGATTTTTTTTTAAATTGCTGTAGGGCTAAAACGATTCCTTGAGTAACGAGTAATTCGGAAACGGAAAAAGCTTCGTCTACAGCACCGTGTTTCCCCATGGACCATTATTACTGACGCACCACCCGCTAAACTCTGACAACCTTTGCATAGAAAGTGGCTTACACACGTTTTTAGCCTTGTTTTTTGTGTGTACGTTACGTTTATAAACGAGAACCCTGAAGGCTTCAGGAATGAAAAGATCCCTTGGAGCAGTAAATATATATATATATATATACAGTGGGTACGGAAAGTATTCAGACCCCCTTAAATTTTTCACTTTTTTATCTTGCAGCCATTTGCTAAAATCATTTAGGTTCATTTCTTTTCCTCATGAATGTACACACAGCACCCTATATTGACAGAAAAACACAGAATTGTTGACACTGTTGCAGATTTATTAAAAAAGAAAAACTAAAATATCACATGGTCCTAAGTATTCAGACCCTTTGCTCAGTATTTAGTAGAAGCCCCCTTTTGATCTAATACAGCCATGAGTCTTTTTGGGAAGGATGCAACAAGTTTTTCACACCTGGATTCAGGGATCCTCTGCCATTCCTCCTTGCAGATCCTCTCCAGTTCTGTCAGGTTGGACGGTAAACGTTGGTGGACAGCTATTCTTAGGTCTCTCCAGGGATGCTCAATTGGGTTTAAGTCATTGCTCTGGCTGGGCCATTCAAGAACAGTCACGGAGTTGTTGTGAAGCCACTCCATCGTTATTTTAGCTGTGCGCTTAGGGTCATTGTCTTGTTGGAAGGTAAACCTTCAGCCCAGTCTGAGGTCCAAAGCACTCTGGAGAAGGTTTTTGTCCAGGATATCCCTGTGCTTGGCCGCATTCATCTTTCCCTTGATTGCAACCAGTCGTCCTGTCCCTGCAGCTGAAAAACACCCCCACAGCATGATGCTGCCACCACCATGCTTCATTGTTGAGACTGTACTGGACAGGTGATGAGCAGTGCCTGGTTTTCTCCACACATACCGCTTAGAATTAAGGCCAAAAAGTTCTATCTTGGTCTCATCAGACCAGAGAATCTTATTTCTCACCATCTTGGAGAACTCCATGCGGGTTTTCATGTGTCCTGCACTGAGGAGAGGCTTCCGTCGGGCCACTCTGCTATAAAGCCCCACTGGTGAAGGGCTGCAGTGATGGTTGACTTTCTACAACTTTCTCCCATCTCCCGACTGCATCTCTGGAGCTCAGCCACAGTGATCTTTGGGTTCTTCTTTACCTCTCTCACCAAGGCTCTTCTCCCCCGATAGCTCAGTTTGGCCGGTCGGCTAGCTCTAGGAATGGTTCTGGTCGTCCCAAACATCTTCCATTTGAGGATTATGGAGGCCACTGTGCTCTTAGGAACCTTAAGTGCAGCAAAAAAATTTTTGGAACCTTGGCCAGATCTGTGCCTTGCCACAATTCTGTCTCTGAGCTCTTCAGGCAGTTCCTTTGACCTTAATGATTCTCATTTGCTCTGACATGCATTGTGATCTGTAAGGTCTTATATAAACAGGTGTGTGGCTTTCCTAATCAAGGCCAATCAGTATAATCAAAAATTTCTGGACTCAAATGAAGGTGTAGAACCATCTCAAGGATGATCAGAAGAAATGGAGAGCACCTGAGTTAAATATATGAGTGTCACAGCAAAGGGTCTGAATACTTAGGACCATGTGATATTTCAGTTTTTCTTTTTTAATAAATCTGCAAAAAGGTCAACAATTCTGTGTTTTTTTGCCAGTATGGGGTGCTATGTGTACATTCATGAGGAAAAGAAATGAACTTAAATGATTTTAGCAAATGGCTGCAATATAACAAAGAGTGAAAAATTTAAGGGGGTCTGAATACTTTCCGTACCCACTGTATATATATATATATATATATATATATTTAATTATTTATTTATAAGGAATAAAGCTGTAGTCAGAAGTCAAACCAGAATTTTCAGTTTCGGCGAATGATTTTGATTTGTTTTGAACACAAACATCGTACATCATGAGGTTGGTACATTAGTACTTGTACCTATTGCGGATCTGTGCAATTCTGGAATGATTCCAAGATGGCGGCGCGGCAGTAGCTCGCAGCGGCCGCTCCGGACCCAAAATGGTGCTACTCTCACTTTGTAGCCCGCCTTACTACAATACATGGACATCAGAGCAACCGGTGTCCCTGTGTACAACCGAAAAACCCTGAACGAACTCAGCAACAACCCAAACAACACCATTAATGATGACCTGCGGCAGAAGCTACGCGACCTCGGCGTGCTCCGAGAACCAGGCCTCCGGTCCTCGGCATCGCCTGCGGCGGACAGGCGGAGGAGGGGGAATCGGGAACGCTGCACGAGAAAACAGAAGCCCGGAAAGCGAGCGGGTGCTAATGCTAGGCTAAAAGCTAACCCTAGCCGGCCCGCTCTACCATCACTACTGCTGGCAAATGTCTGCTCTCTGGACAATAAACTAGACTACATCAGACTCCAACAAGCTACTCGGCGTGAGTTCAGACACTGCTGCGTTTTTGTGTTTACGGAGACGTGGCTGAGCGACAGAGTTCCGGACGCCGCCATCCAGCTGGACAGGCTAGCCGCGTTTCGTTCCGACAGAAATGCAGCTCTGTGCGGTAAGACTCGCGGCGGCGGTCTGTGTGTTTACATCAACACGGAATGGTGTAAGAACTCTGTGCTTGTTTCTACCTACTGCTCATCGCTGCTGGAGTTTATTGTTGTGAGATGTAGACCTTTTTATTTACCCCGGGAATTCACCACCGCTATTGTGCTCGGAGTGTACATACCACCTAGCGCTAATGCTAAGGAAGCGCTCAGCATGCTCTACGGGACCATTAGCGGACTTCAAAACTCACACCCTGACGAATTGTTTATAGTCGCCGGAGATTTTAATCACGCAAATCTCAGGACTGTGCTCCCTAAATTTTATCAGAATGTGGACTTTGCAACCAGAGGAGAAAACACGCTGGATGTTGTTTACACAAACATCCGGGGCGCATACCGGGCAAAGCCCCGCCCCCACCTCGGGTACTCAGACCACATCTCTGTTATGTTGATCCCAGCATACAGACCACTCAGCAGGCGTTCAAGACCAGTTCGGAAGCAAGTGAGAACCTGGCCAGCAGGATCCATGTCTGCCCTCCAGGACTGTTTTGAATGCACTGACTGGGACATGTTCAGGGAAGCTGCAACCAACGGCGATTTCATCAACTTGGAGGAATACGCGTCAACAGTGACCAGCTACATCGGCAAGTGCATTGATGACGTGACTATCCCCAAGACAGTCACTACACGCTCCAACCAGAAGCCGTGGATGACCGCCAAGGTGCGTGCGCTGCTAAAAACAAGAGACTCTGTCTTCAGAGCAGGGGACAGGGCGGCCTTAAAAACAGCAAGGGCCAAACTGTCCCGTGCCATCAGAAAGGCGAAGCGCGCACACGCCAAGAGAATCCACGGCCACTTCCAGGACAGTGGAGACACCCGGCGCATGTGGCAGGGCATCCAGGCGATCACGAATTACAAGATCACAATACCTGCTTGTGACCGTGACGCCTCCCTCCCAGATGCGCTGAACGACTTCTACGCCCGGTTCGAGGTGCAGAACAACATGGTGGCGAGGAAGACCATCCCTCCTCCCAGTGACCAGGTGCTCTGTCTAACCACAGCTGAAGTGCGGAAAACTCTATGCAGAGTTAACCCACGGAAGTCTGCTGGACCAGACAACATTCCTGGCAGAGTGCTCAGGGAATGTGCACAACAGCTAGCAGATGTCCTCACTGACATCTTCAACATCTCCCTGAGCAGCGCCACTGTTCCTATGTGCCTCAAGACGACGACCATCATTCCTGTGCCGAAAAAGTCTTCTGTCTCCTGCCTCAATGACTATCGTCCCGTTGCACTCACACCCATCATGATGAAGTGCTTCGAGAGGCTCGTCATGAGGCACATAAAGACCCAGCTTCCACCCGCACTGGACCCAATGCAGTTCGCATATCGTCCAAACCGCTCCACGGACGATGCTATTTCCACAACCCTCCATCTGGCCCTCACCCATCTGGATAACAAGGACTCTTATGTAAGGATGCTGTTCATAGACTTCAGTTCAGCATTCAACACAATCATTCCTCAGCACCTGATTGAGAAGCTGAGCCTACTGGGCCTGAACACCTCCCTCTGCAACTGGATCCTGGACTTCCTGACTGGAAGACCTCAGTCAGTCCTGATCGGAAACAGCATCTCCAGCACCACCACACAGCACTGGGGCCCCCCAGGGCTGTGTGCTCAGTCCACTGCTGTTCACTCTGCTGTCTTACGACTGTGCACCAATGCATAGCTCGAATCACATCATCAAGTTTGCCGATGACACGACCGTGGTGGGTCTAATCAGCAAGAACGACGAGTCAGCATACAGAGAGGAGGTGCAACGGTTAACAGCCTGGTGTGGAGCCAACAACCTGTCTCTAAACGTCGACAAAACTAAAGAGATGGTTGTTGACTTCAGGAGAACACAGAGTGACCATTCTCCACTGATCATCGCTGGATCCTCAGTGGAGATCGTCAAGAGCACCAAATTCCTTGGTGTTCATCTGGCGGACAAGCTCACCTGGTCACTTAACACCAGCTCCATCACCAAGAAAGCCCAGCAGCGTCTCTACTTCCTGAGAAGGCTGAGGAAAGCTCATCTCCCTCCCCCCATCCTGTCCATGTTCTACAGAGGGACCATTGAGAGCATCCTGAGCAGCTGCATCACTGCCTGGTTTGGGAACTGCACCGTCTCGGACCGCAAGACCCTACAGAGGATAGTGAGGACAGCTGAGAAGATTATCGGAATCTCTCTCCCCTCTATCATGGACATCTACACTACACGCTGCATCCGCAAAGCACACAGCATTGTGGACGATCACACACACCCGTCACACACACTTTTCACACTCCTACCATCAGGGAAACGGTTCCGAACGGCCGCCACATCCAGACTGTGCAACAGTTTTTTCCCGCAAGCCATCAGGCTCCTCAACAAAGAACTGAACTGAACTCTCTCTCACACACACGCACACACACACACACTTACACACAACTGTGTGACTGATCCGCACAAACCGGACTCAACACCCATCATACACTTCGCTCACCCAGGTTTTCAATACCAATCACATTTTTCACGATCGCAAAATGTTTACATGCCGTCTGTTGCTGATTCCGGGACTTGTTTTTTTGCACAATATTCTGTCCAAATCCTTTGGTTACTGTTAAATCTATTTTTGATTGCTGCTACTGCTGAATTGCACAAATTCTGTTTACATTTTTCTGTTTACACTGCACCTTATTCTGTTACGACAGGTTTTACTGGCGGAGCTATTTCTATTTTTAATTTTATATTTTGTGTATTGTGTATTGTCCTGCACTGTCTGTTGTCTTTTGCACTGTTTGCACCAGCTGCACACATGCACTTTATGTGGCGAGGATCTTAGTTCTCGGCCCTGTGTTCTTCTGTTCTGTACTGTTTGTTTTATGTTGTTCTATGTAGCACCTGGGTTCAGGAGGAACGTTGTTTCATTTCACTGTGTACTGCATCAGCTATATATGGTTAAAATGACAATAAAAGCTTCTTGACTTCTTGACTTGACTCCAACCAAGTCATACAAGAACCACAGGAACGTTTTTTTTTTTTTGTTGTTAAATCAGAACTTTTAAGGAAATCTTGCATTTAACATCCAGATGTGTTGGTGAATTTCACAGATTCGACCACAAATGATTTCTTTTACAAAGTAAAATTTGTACCAAAAACCAGGGAGGTGTATATATACAGTAATCCCCCGTTTATCACTGTATTTACATTCCAAAACCGCCCGTGATAAACGGACACCACTTGTTTTCTGGTTTAGAGAGACGCACACATGCTCTGTTTACATGCAGCAAACCCTGTAATGTAACAGTCTAGGGATTTCTTTCAACAAAACATATCTATAAATAATTATATCTTTATTTCCGGTATAAAATCCTCCCGTAGCATTTAAAAACAGCTTTACACGATACTAAACGAGTTTCTTTCTCTCAACATTCAGCTGAAACACTTTACTGTGCCTCGTCATGTTGTGGTATTAATTTTCATTAAAATGTCACCTTAGGCAGTAACAGTAGAATTTAAATGACATGTAAATGGTGAAAGGAATTCTGAACCAACCTGGCAACCATACCGTACCATGCGATTCCATCTGGACTGCAGCTCGTTGGAACAAATTTCACCATACAAGATGATGAACCTGTAAGACCTGTGTTATTTAAAGAGCAAACAGTCGTCTGGAGTGATATCTATCATGGAATCACCTGCCCAGTCACTGCACCTAAATCCTATTGAACTGCTCTGGGATGAACAAGAAATCTCCAATTATTGAAGCACATCTTTGAGGCACGGTGTTTCAGCTGAATGTTTGGAGGAACGAACTGTCCAGATGCTGAGAGTGTGTAAAGCTGTTCTACATGCTAAGAGAGGATTTTATCATGAAAATAAAGTGTATAATATATGATCACTTTTAAACACTTGACGTTGAGTCGCAATGTTGATTTGCTGTCACATGCTGAACTCAAGGTTTTCCAGAAGGAGTGTTTGACCTTTAGCCTGAACACAGCATGAATCAGAATGGTTTTTTTTTGTTTTGTTTTTTTTGGACTAAGACCTTCGGACAAATTCCACACAGCTCTAAGGTTGTGTAAGGAAGAGATATGAACAGTCGGAATGTGACTTTATTTCGTTACTGAGCTGAATTACAAACTGAAACGTCTCTAATAATTCGTCTCGCTCTCAGAAGCTCCTCATCACTCATTCTGCAAAAATATTCTCAAAATGAAACTGCTCTGTGGTGTACCAGTGGCTGAAGACCCCTCCTGTGGTGTTTCTCTGACTGATAAAACGTTTCCTTCAGCTCCCCCCAACAAGCGCAGTGCTACAATGAAGGAGTAGTGATCAGGGAAATAAAACAAACATGAGGTGGCAACATGAGACTCAATTCTGCTTATTTTTTAAAACACCGGAGTCAATTATTTTATTTTTCTCAGCACACTGTTCAGATTTTTATTACTAACATATACAGTTTTTTTGTCCTAAAATGTTTATTTCTTAAATGTCCTGTTTTAAGTTTTTGTCTGTAATTTTATAGTCCATTCTGGATATTAATAATGCAAAAACTAACAAGAGAGAAAACAATAATCTGAGTGAATGAACGTGTGTGAGTGATTGTGCGAGTAAGTGTCTGTGAGTGATTGTGTGAGTGAGTGATTGTGCGAGTAAGTGTCTGTGAGTGATTGTGTGAGTGAGTGATTGTGCGAGTAAGTGTCTGTGAGTGATTGTGCGAGTGTGTGATTGTGTGATTAAGTGTCTGTGAGTGATTGTGCGAGTAAGTGTCTGTGAGTGATTGTGCGAGTAAGTGTCTGTGAGTGAGTGAGTGAGTAAGTGATTGTGAGTGATTGTGAGTGAATGTGTAACTGAGTGTTTGTGAGCGAGTGTTTGTAAGAGAGTGATTGTGAGGATTGTGAGTGAGTGATTGTGTAAGTGAATCGGTGTATGAGTGAATGTCTGTGAGTGATTGTGTGAGTGTGTTTGAGTGATTGTGCGAGTAAGTGTCTGTGAGTGATTGTGTGAGTGAGTGATTGTGTGATTGTGTAAGTGAGTGAGTGATTATAACTGATTGTGTGTGAGTGAGTGTTTAAGTGAGTGTGAGTGATTATGTCAGTGAGTGAGTGTCTGTGAGTGATTGTGTGAGTGTGTGATTGTGTAAGTAAGTGAGCGATTATGACTGATTGTGTGTGTAAGTGATTGTGAGTGATTGTGAGTGATTGTGAGTGATTGTTTAAGTGAGTGTGAGTGATTATGTGAGTGAGTGTCTGTGAGTGATTGTGTGTGAGTGTGAGTGTCTGAGTGATTGTGTGAGTGTTTGTCTGTGGTGAGTTTGAATGAGAATAAGTGTGATTGAATGAGAGAAAATGAGTGTGTTTGTACACTACACTATATTACACTACCCTGAAACACGTCTATCAGATGAGCCCGAAACATTTTCATATTGTTTTTTCACACAGAGAGATGCTGGGGCAGAACTCGAGTGACTTCACTGAGGCACCTAAAAGAAGGTAAGGCAACTTAAAGCTCTATACAATCTGTTCTACAGTGGTGTGCTTTGCGACATGTGTGTGTTTTGCAGCATGTGTTGCAAAGTGCGCTGCTTGAGTAAGTGGGATTGCAGTTTGACTGTTAGAATGTGACCACTTCCTGTTTGAACCTTACTCTAAATTCCTCATTGTTCTGAGATCTACCACACTAAAAAACGGACTGTTAGAGAAAGACAGGTTGAAGGACCAGCATGCAGACAGATAGTTGGATGGTCAGACAGGCAAGTTGGTAGACATCATTTTAATAGACAGACAGGCTTGAGGACAAGCAGAAACGGACAAACCGGAAGGTACACAGACATGCATTCATAGAGGCAGACAGACAGCTAGACTGACAAGCAGATAGACAGACAGGTAAACACACAGACAAAGAGATAGTAGGACAAGCAGACAGAAAGACAGGCAGGTAAATAGACATATAGACAGACAAATGCAGAACTTGGCAGACAGGCAGGTTAAAAGAGACATCCGTAGAGAGAAACAGAAGCAGACAGACAGCTAGAATGAGAAGCTAATCGAATGACCGTACGAGAGGACAAGCAGACAGACAGATAGGCAGAGAGAGATAGAAGCAGACAGACAGCTAGACTGACAGTAAGAAAGACAGACTTGTATGAGGCATATAAACTAAACGACAGATAAAAGAGTGTTCTGAAATACATCACTTCTATTCCGTCACGTTTTATCTGATTTAAAGAAAAAAATAAAATCTAATCCGAGCAATTTGTTTTATTTGTATTGATCGAATCGAAGAGTTTTCCATCACATCAGCGTTCTGTTTTTTAGGTTCGAGTGCCTTCTGTCGCACTGCATCGTGGGTCCGGTTGTAGTGTTGGACCCGGCGTTGTCCCCTAATGTCACCGTGAAGGAGCTGGCATCCAAATCCGCTGTTCTCTCCTCCACCCAGCAGGTTCTGCACATCGCAAAACCTCTCCAGCCATCCAGCAGGGTGACTGTGCTTGTGTTCCACTCGCAGGGCAAAGGTTAGTGCAAGGACAAACGGCAAACACACACACACACACACACACACACACACACACACACACACACACACACACACACTGGTTCAGGGTTATATTAATTCATAAAATTAGACAGTGGGACATCCCACATCCCATTCCACATTTAATCTCCATTTCCTGTTATAATATCCTCCACTCTGGGAAGATGTTCCACTAGATTTTGGAGTGTACTTGTGGAGATGTAAGTGAGAAGGTGTTCTCTATAGCAGGAGATCTTCCAAATCTTTCAACCCATGTAAGGCATATCTTCATGGAGCTGGCTTTGTGCACTAGAGTGTTGTCATGATGGAACATGTTTTGGTCTCCTAGTTCACAAAAAGAGAAAATTTTATTCTACACATCCAATGACAATTGTATGTCTACATTTTGGAAAAGAACCACAAATGGTTGAAAATGAAGGTCGGGTATCTCAATGCTCCTGGCTATACACTGTGTCCATTATCACTTTATTATTTACTAATTTTGACCTCAGTAAGTGCTTTCTTCTGGTCAGGGTCTCAGTAACTTGAGTTTCAGATCATTTCTTTTCTTCTCCATGATCATTTATTTGCACTTGATCCTGCTGTGTACCCTCTCAGCAGATTTATATTCACCCATATCTAAAATAATCCTAATCATCTTTTGCTAGCGGATAAAGCTCTCTCGGAAACGCAGAAGAACTTCCCGAAACACTCCGTCTCCAAAGCCTATCTGGTGAGAAATTCTTCTTTTACTTTTTTACGTTTAATACATTTTTCCTAAATGTCTGGCTGTTTTGAGGTACGCAGATCAGTGCGTGAAAAATAAATCGGTACATCATGGAGCAGAGATTTTCACTTCTTAAAGAACTCAACTTGTGCTTTCCTCCTAGACGACAGATAAAGACGCTCCAGGTCTGGTGAGGATTCAGACCCTGGCCTTTTTGAACGGCTTCCCGTCCTTCTTCAAGGACTCCGATCAGCTGAGGGGCAAACTACCGTTGATGGTTACAAGCAAAATCAAGCAGGTGAGAACGTTCAGGAGTGTCGTTCCTGAGGCGACCACACGGTGTCGGACATGAGCTGTGATCCACAGCTTCGGGCAGCTTTTTTCTAAACCTCATCTCCCCCAGAGTGTCTTCCTGAGATCTGTTGGGTAGGTTACGGTTCCTGATAGTGGAGTGAGGGGATTAGAGTGTTATTTATAGTGTTATATGGAAATGAAAATTACTTTTTATTGTCATGGACCAAATGTGTTAAAAACGATGCATCGCGATACAAATGCCGACTATCACATCGTTAACTTTTATGAATCTCTGGTGTGTGTGTGTGTGTGTGTGTGTGTGTGTGTGTGTGTGTGTGTGTGTGTGTGTGTGTGTGTTGTGATTTTGCTCGGTTATATGGCTGTAACTCTACCATGTGCAGCTGTTTCGAATGGCACGCTGCCACGATCGCACTCGGAAAGGGCAACATGGCTTGGCTCGGGCGCTCTCATGAACTCAGGCTACAAGCTCCTTTCATCTTTCCATGGTTTTTTCCAATCTCTATATATGTATATCTGTGGAACATTTGGAACAGCCAAGGAGCCGAATGCGCTGAAGTCAGGCCAGAACCATAGACAATGTCGTCCTGCCACGCCGTTTTCTCTTGTCCCCCACGTGGAGGTGTAAAGCTGTTGGTTTAGGTGGTGTGTATCATATACACATTAGAGGTCGACCGAGTAGATTTTGAGGTCGACCGAGTAGATTTTGCCGCTATGATAGCTAGGTTGGATTGAACTAAATCGACCATAAACGTTTAATCAACTGTTCGGGTTTTTTAAAAATAGATACTGGATGAAAAAAAACACTTACTGTATAATGACAGACGCAACCTGAAAAAACTATCAATATGGATTTTTGCATATAGTTCCATCAACTATCGTTGCCGATTAGTTCTACAAAGAATGATGAATCAGTCGACCTCTAACACACACACAAGCACACACACCATGCTGAGGGTAATGAGGACAGCGCTGTGTGTATGATTTGGGTGTAGGTCCAACGCTTTCTCATCATGTCTTCATGAAGCGCCATTTTTAACCCGGGCATGGCATTATTTTTGTATTTTATCTGAGAAGATAAAGAGTGAGAGAGCCTAGAGAGACAGAAGGAGGGAATGATGGAGAGTCTTTTTATAGGGCGTGATAGACTGGCTGAAATGTCGGTGAAAGCACTTACTTGACCTCTCATCACAGACCGAGATGTTTGTGAGACAGAGAAAGTGACAATCATGTTAATGTTCTCACGTAATAATTTGCGTGTTAAGTTAAGGGATGGTACCGATATCGATATGGGTACAGGTATCGGGGTGATACCGGCAAATGGAAGTGGTGAATTGAGCTCAGATGGCGGATTTTGGAACAAACAGCAAAGATGTACTCTTCCCTTTTTTAAATCACCCAGCAGTTATTCTTCAGGAAAAATGCTTTTTTTAGGAGACAAACCTGCTCCTGACTGATAATGTCCCCAGCAGTGGAAAATGGGCGCTCTGAGGGTGTGGATGATGCTTGCACGTAGAGATACCTTGCTGCCAAATCTGAAAGCTCATGCATGTAGAGATACCTTGCTGCCAAATCTCTCATGTCCCACCACAAGGTTACTGGACTCACTGAGGACAGTGTAGATGGAAGCCGTCTGTACAGCTTTGTCTCTGTCTGAATCTTCTCTGTAGTGCTGCTGACAGTGGTCTGTGTTCTTGCTTCAACTGCCATGTCCTCCACAGCAAACATCTCCTCAGGGGCAGTTCCTCTATGAACATCTTCATCAGATGAGCTGCCATCTTGGTCACCTGCTCTCTTTTTGAGCCCCTGTTCTATCTGCTCGGTCTAAAGGTCACATATATCGATCTACAATTCAAGAGAAGATTTCCAATAAGAATTATCACCTCTTCTGAGGTCCTTCTCATCAGCCCCTCCTCCAGTCTGGTCCACACTTCATCTGCCACTTTTGACTTCAATCTGGCCTCCTCCAAGACCTGTCTGGTGTTGCCATCCTTCAAGACAAAAACAGTATGAGTTTCTGAATAATCCTAATGAAAACAAGTGAGAATTCAACATCTTTTTGAGAGGTCATTCCAGTGTCCTTGATGGACTTTGTGAAGAAGTCCTCTTCATTAACTGTGTAGTGGTGCTGGAGTTTATTTAAGATAGGCAGAATCTGACCCAAGGTGGACTGGATGGCAGGGAACTGCTCCAGGAATCGTTCCTCTATGAGAAACAAGCTATTCCACCATGTTCTCACATCATGGATGATGGCATGTTTGGACAATCCAAAATGAGAGGGAATTGGGTTAACCTGGCTGGACATTTCCATATTGAGCAGCACATTTTTTAAAACTCTCTTCCACTGCTTCATCCATGTTTGCTGCATTATCCACTGTCACAGCAACTACTCAAAATTTATCACGGATATCTCCTCTCTTTTCTGCTACAGTGTCCCCTGTCTGGGATGTGTATACTGCCCTTGTATGTAGGACTTCCTCTTTCATGGAGCCCTCTCTCCCATAGTGGTCCTTTGCAATCCTGGTCCAGCCATCAACAGTCACACGCACATCCCTCACATCTTGTAACTCTTTCTTGACGTTTTCTTTTTCCACTGCATACCATGCAGGTATGAGGGTATTTGAGAGCATGTTTCGGTAGACTGATATCTGGGGTTTAAGGTGTTCATTGTTGTTGACATCACAACACAAAATGTAAAAATAGCATTGTTTTCTCATTGTTTTAAGAGCATACATACAAACCTGGCCAACAATCTTAATGCTAAAGTTACACCACCACTTACAGCTTACGTCCCACCACCATTGAGCCTCCAGCGTAGAAAAAAGGCAGCAAACCGTTAACAATAAACTTGTTACGTGACGGCGCTGTGGTAGTTCATCTTCCCTTTATTCCTTTTTCCTTTTTCTGACAGTGTAAATGGATTAACACTTGAAGGTCTCCAAATTCTAGGAGCAGAGGCTCCAAACGCAAAAAAAATGGAGGAACGGGGAGGAAAGAGCTAAGGGACGATTCACATGGAAAAGATCGTTTCTGCCACAGAAAAAAAAGAAAATTCAGAGGGGGTTCTTTTTGTCTCGCAATTCTGTGTTTGATTTATTTTTTATTTTTTATTTTTTTTTTTTTTTATTCCGTAACATAAACTAAATAAACTAAAATGGGCTACACTCAATAGAATCGCTTAGTATTAAACGAAGCCTCCGATACCTGGAAAGAACTCTGTCTAACAATCAGCTCTGGAGGGGACGGAACAAGACGGATGAAGCAGAGGAGCCATGTTCATACATCAACAGCTTCAAACCTTAGGCCTGCAACATGCTTACTGGTGGATGCACCCGAAATGTCGGATGTTTGCGAGGCAAAAAGTCCGAACTACAAGAATAATAATCTCAGAATTACGAGGGAAAAAAAGTCAGAATTAGGCAAACTTTTTTTTGTGTGGCGGAAAAGGGCTTCCATCAGATTCAGGCCAAAGAAAACGACAAAGTTCTCAAAGTTTGTGATAATTTCAAACTAAAACATAGACTCTTGTATAGTTAGTATTGCTCTTTAATAAAGAAAAAGTTTATAACTACTAAAATTATTAAAATAATTAATATGCAAATAAATCAATGAATAAATAATGTTCTCTGCTGATCCTCACAAAGTCGTATGATGTTCCGTCACGTCAAAGTCTACGAGAAGCTCATTTTAATAGTTGCAAATAATTGCAAATGTTCCTGGAAACAGAGGCACTAAGTGAAAGCTATTAATAAATGGTTCGTTTGGCAGTGAAGGGATTTACGAAGGCATGCGGAGAAGAATGACAACAACAGTGGTGTGTGTGTGTGAAAGAGATAAAGAGACAACATTATTGGAGGTGATAAAAGCCCTGATCTAATGATACACTCATCAGTGGGTGAGCGTGATTTGGTGTTGACATGCCGAGGAGGGCGCTAATCCATCTGAACTATTGCTAAAAGGAGAGGGTGGGCGGTGAGGCGAAGTAAGAAAAAGAGAGAGATACAAATACAAACACACCTTGGAACCGAATTCTTCAGCGAAATACACCAAATCATCCTCAACTTTGACTCTCTCAGCCCCAGAAAAACTGCCCCACCTACTGGCATAACATGGAGAGAGCTGCAGACTCACAGCCCACTATATACACACCTGCCACCAGCTGAGGCACAGAGTATGACCATGTCATTTAGTGTATTCGACACGCACACAACCTTTACACTTATACCTAAACACTTTGAGCTGGTAAAATAAGTCTGAAACCAATTGAGTTTCCTCGGCCGTGTGTTTGGATCACTGCCTTGATAGCATGTCCACCAGCGTTTCAACTTCATCGTCCTGGTAGACAGCAGTGGATTTTGTGTATTGTATGCTAAAAAACAGCCCCACACCACGATGTTCCCACTTACAAACCTTTGAGATCCATTTTGTTTAGAATCTAATGGTGTGTGTTGTCATTTAGCTTCAGCTGTACTCTGAGGCCAGCATCGCACTCCTGCACCTGAACAAGGCTCAGGACTTCACAAACCTCCAACAGCAGGTCAGGAAGAACCTAACTTTGGCCGGTAAAGAGCTCAGCATCAGTTCTGTGTACCTGTTCTGGGACATCAGTGCAGTCTCACAGGTAACGCCGTGTCAGACACCTGTTGAGATTAAACGTTTGTAATTTTTATTTGTTTTCATTGTACGTCACGGTCTGAGTGTGTTTGTGCTGTGCGTCTCTAGACGAAGCGGGACGAGGAACTTTCGGCTAGCCGCTTCGAGGACAACGAGGAGCTGCGCTATTCAATACGCTCGGTCGAGAGACATGCCCCTTGGGTTCGACACATCTTCATCGTGACCAATGGCCAGATCCCTTCCTGGTTAAATCTGGACAACCCCCGTGTTACCGTGGTTACCCACGAGGTTTGTGAACGGTGTAGGGTTTTTATCAGAGCAGGGTCAGGGTTCTTAAGAATCTGAATCTCTAGACTCACCTGTATGGATGCTGTTTTCTTTTTCTTGTGTTCGGATTTCCAAAAGAATGACACATTTTTCACTCCGGTTTTTCATTTGACCTTTTATGGAGTTTTTGGGCGTTGCCAAATGCAAAAAAGGCTATTTCAGGAATGCTGAAAATACAGACATGCAAATCAGAAGGAAATCAGCGAAGCAGGAAAAATAGGCGAGCGTAAGGATTTAAATGAGTTTGACAAGAGCCAAATTGTGACGTCTAGATGTCTGTGTCAGAGCATCTCCAAAACTGCAGGTCTTGTGGGCTGTTCCTGGTCTGCAGTGGTCAGTATCTATCAAAAGTGCTCCAAGGAAGGAACAGTGGTGAACCGACGACATGGTCATGGGCGGCTGAGGCTCATGGATGCACGTGAGGAGTGAAGGCTGATCCGTGTGGTCCGATCCAGCAGACGAGCTCCTGTAGCTCAAACTGCTAAAGAAGTTAATGCTGTTAATGCTCGATGGGTCGGGACTGTTTTAGCAGCAAAAAGAGAACCTCACAATATTAGGCAGGGGGTCATAATGTTATGCCTGATCGGTGTATATCTGCATGTTATGTTTATGTTGCAGGATATCTTTCAAAACAAGTCCCACCTGCCAACGTTTAGCTCTCCGGCCATTGAAACGCACATCCATCGAATTCCAGGCCTCTCGCAGAAGTTTATCTACCTCAACGATGATGTGCTTTTTGGCAAAGACGTCTGGCCCGATGATTTCTACAGTCATTCAAAAGGCCAGAAGGTCCGTGGATTTGCTTGTTTTTTTACACAACAGTCTGTGTGTGTGTGTGAGAGAAAGTGTGAAATACAAAGGTGAATTGGGGAGCACACCCTTGAATTTCTTTCAAAGAAATGAATGGGGGTCATTTGATCTCCTCACAGGTGTACCTGACATGGCCTGTTCCGAACTGTGCCGATGGCTGCCCAGGCTCCTGGATCAAGGATGGCTACTGTGACAAGACCTGCAATAATTCTGCCTGTGAATGGGATGGTGGAGATTGTCAAAGTGAGCGCCGTTATTTGGCTCATTGTACTGTGCAGCTTAATCGGTGGGTTTGGTTCCATGATGTTTTGTTCATCCAGGTAGAGCAGGCGGCGGGCGGTTTGGAGGCCCCGGGGGAGGGGCGAGAGTAGTGGATCGGCCGTGGCAATTTGCTGGAGATTTAGGAGGTCTGGGAGGGGTGTCTTTCTGCAATCAAGGCTGCGCCAACTCGTGGTTGGCGGATAAGTTCTGTGACCAGGCGTGCAACGTTCTGAGCTGCGGTTTTGACGTCGGAGACTGTGGAACGGGTGAGTGAACGTGTGCACATGAACAAAAGTATGAAATTTGGTTCCAGTGATTCCCAGGTCTGTATGAGTATCGGAAATAAGAACACAGAGTATTGAAAAATATGTGTACTTCCATACTATTGCCTTATTGCTTTACATCATTTTTATTACATTATTAAATTGTTTACATTTTCGGATGACAGGGCAGCTTGTAAATATACACATGTAAATGTATTAAAGTAATTATAGCCTTTTAAATTCCGTAAATTGTCAGGACCCCAAGCAGAAACTTTTCAATGTTTCCACACGGACGGTTTTAATTGCCGGATGTCTGCATCATGGCGGATTTTGTGATTCGGTGGAGTTATATATATATATATATATATATATATATATATATATATATATATATATATATATATATATATATATATATATATATATATACACACACACACAGTGAGGAAAATAAGTATTTGAACACCCTGCTATTTTGCAAGTTCTCCCACTTAGAAATCATGGAGGGGTCTGAAATTGTCATCGTAGGCGCTTGTCCACTGTGAGAGACATAATCTAAAAAAAAAAATCCAGAAATCACAATGTATGATTTTTTAACTATTTATTTGTATGATACAGCTGCAAATAAGTATTTGAACACCTGAGAAAGTCAATGTTAATATTTGGTACAGTAGCCTTTGTTTGCAATTACAGAGGTCAAACGTTTCCTGTAGTTTTTCACCAGGTTTGCACACACTGCAGGAGGGATTTTGGCCCACTCCTCCACACAGATCTTCTCTAGATCAGTCAGGTTACTGGCCTGTCGCTGAGAAACACAGAGTTTGAGCTCCCTCCAAAGATTCTTTATTGGGTTTAGGTCTGGAGACTGGCTAGGCCACGGCAGAACCTTGATATGCTTCTTACAGAGCCACTTCTTGGTTATCCTGGCTGTGTGCTTCGGGTCATTGTCATGTTGGAAGACCCAGCCTCGACCCCAGGAGGTTGTTCCCCAAAATCTCGCAATACATGGCCCCAGTCATCCTCTCCTTAATACAGTGCATTCGCCATGTGCAGAAAAACACCCCCAAAGCATGATGCTACCACCCCCATGCTTCACAGTAGGGATGGTGTTCTTGGGATGGTACTCATCATTCTTCTTCCTCCAAACACGTTTAGTGGAATTATGACCCAAAAGTTCTATTTTGGTCTCATCTGACCACATGACTTTCTCCCATGACTCCTCTGGATCATCCAAATGGTCATTGGCAAACTTAAGACGTGCCTGGACATGTGCTGGTTTAAGCAGGGGAACCTTCCGTGCCATGCATGATTTCAAACCATGAGGTCTTAGTGTATTACCAACAGTAACCTTGGAAACGGTGGTCCCAGCTCTTTTCAGGTCATTGACCAGCTCCTCCCGTGTAGTTCTGGGCTGATTTCTCACCTTCCTTAGGATCATTGCGACCCCACGAGGTGAGATCTTGCATGGAGCCCCAGTCCGAGGGAGATTGACAGTCATGTTTAGCTTCTTCCATTTTCTAATGATTGCTCCAACAGTGGACCTTTTTTCACCAAGCTGCTTGGCAATTTCCCCGAAACCCTTTCCAGCCTTGTGGAGGTGTACACCTCGTTTTTTAGCCATATTAGTAGTTGGATTCTTACTGATTGTATGGGGTGGACGGGTGTCTTTATGCAGCTAATGACCTCAAACAGGTGCATCTAATTTAGGATAATAAATGTAGTGGAGGTGGACATTTTAAAGGCAGACTAACAGGTCTTTGAGGGTCAGAATTCTAGCTGATAGACAGGTGTTCAAATACTTATTTGCAGCTGTATCATACAAATAAATAGTTTAAAAATCATATATTGTGATTTCTGGATTTTGTTTTTAGATTATGTCTCTCACAGTGGACATGCACCTACGATGACAATTTCAGGCCCCGCCATGATTTCTAAGTGGGAGAACTTGCAAAATAGCAGGGTGTCAAATACTTATTTTCCTCACTGTATATTATATAGGATTGAAGGTTTACAGTATAAAAATCAAATGTATAAATGATTTAACATTGGACTGTTTTAGAATTGCACTTTTAATGAAATGCCGTGCATTGAATGTGGTTCAGTGTTTTATTATATGGTTTAAAAAATCTTTAGGGAAATCTGCATATTTGAGTCTGGAAAAGTATGGAACTTTGAAATAAAAAAATGTGTAGTATCCCTGATTGATTTCCAGCTGCAAATACTAACCAGAACCTCACTGCATGTTTTAGATCACTTCAATAAGCTGCACCACGTCGTTCTGCAGAGGAACCAGACACTGTATACGCTGCCTCAAGGTGAGCTCCGTCCATACTTCACCTTTTCGTCTCTGGCTGATCGTGTTTCCGAGGCATCGGTCAGCGACAACCCTGTGGTGCGCCACACGTCCATCACCAACAAGTGGAAAACAATGCACCTTCTTCTGTTTGATGGCTACAACGCCACCCAAATCCACTACAACCTCACCTTTCAGGGTGACCATGACTTCACCATGAGCTTCACTGTAGCAGTGGACACTCGCAAGCTTCCTAAGCTGAATGTAACCGTCAGTGCAACAGTGCAGGGGAAAACGGATAACAGCTCCAAGCCCATTAAGGCAAAACATGAACCAGTGTTTGTGTTCTCAGACGTCCCGGTCGAGAAGCGAGGGCCCAAAGTGCAAAAACGGCCCCCTGGACAGATCGAGGTGGTTCCTGCACTAAACATATCTCTTTTGCCCAAGGATGTGAAGCAAGAGCTGCAGAATCTGGACGAGAAGCTTCTTCTAGGGGACATCACTGAAAAAGGTTACAATTTGACCAAAGGTAAACTACTGAAGGCATTTTTTCAGCAAGGTGGGACTTCTAAACTTCAGGAGGCAGCAGTGAAATCCGAAGCCAGTCCGAGTCAGAAAAACCAAAGCAAACCAGAATTTGGAGGTACTCTCGTCCCTGTTAAGATCGACAGTGCGCCTCTTAAAGAGCTTCCACAAGCTACGGGCACAGAGATGATTCCTACCTCCAAACTGCTCGGTTCGCTATTAGGGAACAAGCCCAAACAGCAGCTTCTCCATGACGATGGACCACACGTAGGCCGAAAGCTCCAATACCACCCAGAGTTCGAATGGAGCTTCCTGCCATGGGAAAAGAGCAAATATTTTGAGGACATTCTCAAGGTAAGTAATCGCTCGGCCTTGGGCACAGGAAGGAAAAGCAAATGCAATGTAGTAGGAGTGAGGAGAGGTGAAATATAGAACATGCATAGAATTTTTTTATGACGAGTCAGACACTTCCATGGAAAGATCAGCCTGGAATAAGTATGAAGCAGTGCAGTAGTACTTCAGTCCTGGACTTTCAGACATTGTTTACGGTGTAGAAAACAGACATCTGTGTGTAGGCTTTGTAAAGGAAAAAACATCAGAAAAGTGTTTTAGTAAGGCGCGTATGGGCCTTCAGGGGCTTCTACAAGGTTCTAGAGCGATAAGCACCATTCATGCCCTGTGGATGAATGTTAATCATGCAGGGACCCAGAAAAAATAAGCAGCATAGACTTTTATTTTTGTTTTTTGTACAGTGTATCAGGAAGTAGAACAGTATGTAAGTTCACACAGAACCAACCGGTTCTTTCACCATACACAAGAGATAATAATTACTCACCAAATATCGTCTGGTGCCTCGGCTTCACAGGAAGGCGAGCGTCTGGAGCGAGAGCTGCAGTATCAAAGTGATGGCACGGCAGCCGGACGGAGATTGCAGGACACCTTTGCCGATTCTCTCCGTCACGTTAACAGGCTTCTGAACGGCATATTTGGTTACACATCTCGCAAAGTGCCTGCGCACATGCCACACATGATCGACCGCCTCGTGATGCAGGGGCTGCAGGACATGTAAGGATCACAAACCTGTTTCAGGAATTACTTTGAGTGGAGAACTTTGATATTTTGCTGTAAAACATCAGGTGGCCGGGTACAAGGGGAGAGCCAGGGTCAGCAGGGAGGCCATGGGTGGTCAACGAGGGGATTGCCAGGGTCAGCAGGGAGGCTGTGGATGGACAATGGGGGGCCATGGATGGACAGCGGGGAGGCCCGGGTTCAGCTGGGAGGTCCGGTTTCAGCAGGGAGGCCGTGGTAATTTGGAAGGCCATGGTTAAGTGGAAAGGCCTTGGTCAGCAGGGAGTCCGTGGTCACTGGGGAGACTGGGGTCAGCGGGGAGGCCTGGGGTTAGCAGAAAGGCCATGGCCAGTGGGGAGGCCCGGAGTCAGCTGGGAGGTCCGGGTTCAGCATGGAGGCCGTGGTAAGTAGGGAGGCCATGGTTAAGTGGAAAGGCCTTGGTCAGCAGAGGGGTCCGTGTTCACTGGGGAGACTGGGTTCACCAGAAAGGCCCGGGGTTAGCAAGGAGGCCATGGTCAGTAGGGAGGCTAGGGTCAGTAGGTCATCTATTTTCTTTTTAATGATGTGTTTATGAGTTTTGAGTTACAATGCGATTAGCTTCCAGACATTCTCTATTTCCCCTCTTACTTTTAGCTTTCCTGAAGAGTTCGATATGACTTCCAGACATCGTGTGCGCCACTCCGAGGACATGCAGTTTGCCTTCTCTTATTTCTACTATCTCATGAGCGCTCTGCAGCGGTACAACGTGTCGCAGGTCTTCGACGAGATCGACACAGATCGATCGGGGGTGCTGTCAGACCGTGAAATCCGTACACTCGCAACTCGCATCCATGAACTCCCACTTAGTCTACAGGTACGACGCTGTACACACACACACACACACACACACAGAGGACTAAGATGAAGCATTAGGCCAGACGTGAAGAGAGCTTGCATCCGTTGCTTATTTTTGGATCTTTAATCAGTATTGTGCAAATCATATCAGCGACTTACTCAGTTTACACCTCACAATGCAGGAGCTCAAAGCCGAGCATGTGGTGAAAACGTTAATGACCACCAGGTTCTCCATTGTCTCATGAAGAAATTACTTATTAAGCGGAAAAATTCATTGAAAGGGCAAACCATGTTGGAATTCTAATGTGTGTGTGTGATTTCGAACAGGACCTCACTGGATTGGAGCAGATGCTGATAAACTGCTCCAAGTTTCTGCCAAGTTCTCAGACCAACCTCCACACGGTAAACCCCACCCAGGAGACTTACTACGACCCCGGCATGGTGAGAGAACCTCCTCCTTCTTTCCCTCCACCTCTTTGCATCTATTTAATTTCCTCCTTCTACTCTTCATCTCCTCTGCTTCTTCTCATTTTCTCCCCTCCTCTTTCTCCTTCTCTTCTTCTCTTTTTCCTCTCTTCCTCCATCTCTTCTTTTCTCTCCTACTTCTCCACCTTCTGTTCATTTTTTTCCTTTTATTTTTCATATTCTCTCCTTCTCCTCTTTTCTCATTCTCCACCCCTTCTCCTTTTCTTTTTTTCTCCTCTTTTTTCTCTCCTTGCCCCTCCTCCTCTTCTTCTCCTCCTTTTCTTCCTCCCAATCTCCTGACTCTATCCTCCATCTCTTCCGTCTCTGCCTCTTCTTCTTCTCATTTTCCTCATCCTTCTCTCACCCTCTTTGACCTCTCCCCACCCCTTCTTTCTTTTTCTTCCTCCTCTTCTTCTCCTCCTCATTGTCTCTGCTTCTCTTCTTCCTCTTCTCCACCTTTGCCTCATGTGACCCCCCCCCCCTCCACATCCTCTCATCTTCTTTTTTCTCCTTTACCCCTCTTCCTCCTAATCCTTCTCTTCATCCTCCTCAGCAAATCTGTGTGTGGAATCGGCTGTTTGTCACAGGGTTCAAAGCTGAGTGTTGTGTATCAGCAGCATTCAGTTCATCAAATCAAATCAAATCAAATTTTATTCATCACATACACATACATACAGGGTACGACATGTAGTGAAATGTTTTGTACGATGGTCTGGCATGAGGGAATAGGATGGGGGAAAGAAAAGGAGGCAGATAAATAACTATAAGGTATAAGAAAAACTATTAAAATAAAATAAAAAATAAATAAAATAAAGTAAAAGAATATAAGGTATAAAGATATATAGATATATAGATATATAAAAGGATAATGTATAAGCAAATATACATATAAACAGTAACAATGTGTAGTGAAAAATGTAAACAAAATAAAAATGTAAACAATATGTAAACAATAGGCAATTTGTGGTGGGTTGTCCATAAAGTGTCCGTGTGCGGTATGGTGTGGTGTAAAGGTCCGTAAAGTGTCCATGTGCAATATGGTGCAATATGGTCCATGTGGTATGAATAAAATAAAAAGCGCACTGTGCTGTGCAAGTCCAGAGTTTAAAGTGTCATGTGGATAGACATGGACAATCTTAACGTAGTGTTGAATATTTTATTGAAGCCGTGTGTGTGTGTGTGTGTGCATGCGTATTTGTGTATGAGTGTGAATTGTGTGCTTCTGTTTTTCTCTGTTGCTCAGCCTCCAGTCACTAAGGGTTTGGTGATTCACTGTAAACCTGTCGCAGAGAAAATCCAGAGCGCCTTCAAGGACCAGAACAAATACAAGTGGGTCCTGATCAGAACCCGTAATAACGCAAAGCAACAGCATTGAGTGCTGTCGTGTAACGCTGACTTCTTTCTCTGGGCAGGTTCGAGATCATGGGAGAGGAGGAGATTGCCTTTAAAATGATACGAACTAACGTGTCTCACGTGGTGGGCCAACTGGATGACATCCGGAAAAACCCAAGGTGTGTCTCCAATTCTTTAAGAGCTTCAATAAACTGCTTAAAAACCCCTGTACCGTAATACAATCCAGTTTCTTATGACCTTACTGAGCTCCATGGAGGATTTCTGCATGTGGTGGAACTTGGGATATGCATCTCCATAAATGAGGCCGATGCGATTAGCATCTTATTGCGTAGCCACCGATACGATTCACCCCTATTACAGTGCACAATTTAGTTCAACACAATACAATGTAATGTAAAAATATGATGCTCTGCAATTTTTTATGGTTCTGATAGTTCACTTTTATTTCTTTGGAATCAGACAGACAGCAAATCAATTTACTTAATTGACTTTGACTTCTAACACGCCCTTTCACAAATACGCCTTTTTTTTTTTTTTTTTTTTTTTTTTAGAAAATAGATCAAATAAAACCAGACGTTCTTTTTCTGTACTGTCTGCAGGAAGTTACAGCTCTACCTCTGCCATGTTAATCTGTATTCTATGTGACACTCAGGACACGCCTCGGTCTCTGTAGTGTTGTGACACCTCATATTCACGTAGCAGCAGTGGTGCTGAGAGAACACGCTCGAGAAACAGTTTAACGAGGAGAAATCGAACATATTAAATATTGGTCAGAAATGATTGGTTATTATGCAACTAGTAATAATTATTTTAAAAAAAAAGTTTTTGCATTGCAAATATCTACAAAAAAAATAATTGTGACACAATGTATCCGATGCAAAGTTTTTGATTTTTTGAGTTTTTTACACATTTTTGCCGTTGTGTATCGATGAATTTTATCACCCCTAATGAATCTAAAAGCACTAATATATTGTAACGACTTCACCTGGATTAACACTATAATTCTCTACACTTAATATCAGGCCTGTCTGGCATTTTGTGATCAGAATAAAGTGTGTGTGAGCTGGTTTTCTTTCGTTTTCCCACAATTAAGCAATACACTAGTAATAGTTTAGTCCAATCCTTAATTGTTTTTCTCTTTTCCCCCCAACAGGAAGTTCATCTGCCTAAACGACAACATAGATCACTTCCATAAAGACGCCGGCACGGTGAAAGCCGTGCTGAAGGATTTCTACGAGTCCATGTTCCCGCTGCCCTCGCAGTTTGAGCTGCCACGCGAGTACCGAAACCGTTTCCTCCACATGGCAGAGCTGCAGGAGTGGTAAGAGACACGTTCACATTTATTATCTCCAGTAGGGTTGGAGCTCTATAGCGGTTACAGTACAGTGGTCAGGGTCATACAGAGGATGTCCAAGACGGGTTTCACTCGGAACAGGCCTCGCAAGGGTCCATCAAAGAAGTCGAGTCCTCGTGTGGTGCGTCAGGTGCAGAAACTGCTTCAAATAACAGTCGCATGAGTGCTGCAGCGTTGCTTTAGCGGTTGCAGATGCAGAAGGTTCGCTTGTCAGTGCTCAGACCGTACGCCGCACACCGCAAGAAGTCGGTTTGCAGGCCGTCATCCTAGAAGGAAGCTAAACCTGTCTCACAAAAAAGCCCACAGTTTGCTGAGGACAAGCTGTCTAAGAACATGAATTATTAGAACCATGTCCTGTGGTCTGATGAGACTAAGATAAACTTTTTTGACCCAGGTGGCATTTGTGGCGACACCCTAGTGAGGAGAACCAAGAAAATTGTCTTGCCTACTGTTAAGCATGGTGGTGGTAGCATTATGGTCTGGGGCTGCATGAGTGCTGTTGGTACTGTGGAGCTGCGGTTAATTGAGGAAAACATGGATTCCAATATGTACTGTGACATCCTGAAGCACATGATGCCCTCCCTTTAGAAACTGCCCAAAACAGCAGTTTTTCAACATAATAGCAACCCCAAAACCCGAACACCCAAAACACCGCCAGGCTGACAACTGCCTTCCTGAGGAAGCTGAAGGTAAAGGTAATGGAGTGGCCAAATATGTCTCCAGACCTGAACCCTATTGGGGGGTGGCGCTGTTGAGCCATGTGACGCAGCTTCCTGCTGTTGATTTATTTGGCGGGAATTTTGTGTTTGTGTCGGCGTTTTATTTTTACAGTTTCTTTATTTCTCTCTCATCCCCTAAATAATTTCAAATGATCGTTTTGATTTGATTTCACATCTCCATCGTAAGTCTGAGAATACCTGTCTAGACATTATTTATCTAAAAAAAAGGAGCGAATAGCGGTTTGACAGTTCAACAATACCCAGTGCTAATGTGTACCAGAGTATAGTTTTTCCCCCTTTTAGAATTCGTTCCTTTGACGAGATTTTCCAGTTTAAAGTAATTAAAAAACAAAACAAGGCTGACATGTCAAATAAAGTGGAGGCGTCGATGGAGCCATAACTCATCGTGTTCAATCAATCGGCCGAGTGATTTGCGGCGTCTTTGTTGCCGTGTTGTTCAGGACCGTCGCACTGGGATGTCGGACAGAAAGCTGTCAGTGCGCTGAGGGATTCTGGGAACGTGCGTGTGGGTGTGGATATTTTTAGACTCGTGCGGACAAAATGTTACGCAGCGGTGCTTCTCCTCATATTAGCTTTAGTCTGGTATCCTCGACAGATATTTGGGAAACTTTACATTCATTTCAAATGTTATATGTTGTGCGAGTTCTTGGTCACGGAGTGTATTTGTCACAAGACCAGGTCAAGTTACTTCAATCCGTGTGTGTGTGTGTGTGTGTGTGTGTGTGTGTGTGTGTGTGTGTGTGTGTGTGTGTGTGTGTGTGTGTGTGTGTGTGTGTGTGTGTGTGCATGCCTTTGTTTACCATCCCCAAGATCACATGCTGCAGAGCCGGTTTGACTGTAACAGAGATCTTTCTGGATTTTCAACTATGAACTCTGATGTTCAAGAGTCATAGTTTCCAGCATGTAATATATATATTTATACCAGCATGTAATATATATTTATATACACACACACACACACACACACACACACACACACACACAAACCCTACAGAGTGATGACAGGATTTTGGTGGCTTTCTGTATGTCGATGATGTCACCTCGTTTCACTGTTTATTTATGGCTTTGAATCTGCATGACCTCACTTTCAGGCCAAATGTTTGTGGACACCTTAGAATAAGATTGGTGTGTGCTTAATTTTTGAACATCCCATTCCACATTTAGTCCCTGTTTGCTGTTTCCACGCTCCAATGTTCTAGATGTTCCACCAGATTTTTTGCGGAGGTTTGTGGAGATTTATTCGGCTACAAGGGTGTTAGTAATGTCAGGTACTGATGTTGGTGAGAAGGTGAGGAGGCCTTCTGTATCTTCTGTATCTTTCAAAGACGGCCTATACAATTGCATGTCTACAATTTTGAGGGAACTTTTGTGTTAAGAAGAACGAATGGGTTGGAGAGAATCAATAATAATAAAAAGTCACACTAAATTTGACCACATGTTTGTGTTTCCTTGTATACAAAATGTTGTGCTTTTTTTTTTGGGCGCATTTAAATAACAATCCAAAGGAAAATTTGTCAGGAGGCATTTTGAGGATCTTCTTCATAGTTGTCGGTGTTTGTGTTTTACAGGCGGATCTATCGGAACAAGCTAAAGTTCTGGACTCACTGTGTCCTTGTCACTCTGGTCATCTTCACCGTCCTGTCCTTCTTTGCGGAACAGGTTGGTCTTATTTCCTGACAAAAATAAATAAATAAAAAATACACAACTTTTTATTCACTTCCTGTCACCACAAGTCTACAAAAATAATTGACGCCTGACTGCTCTCGGTTACTGATGCACTTTCGTGCAGACGAGTGAGCGCATTCCGGCGTGTCGCGATTCGATCTCAGGGCATCAGCTTTGTGTTTCTCCCTGGTGGATCAGGGAAAAGGTTAACTGCCCCAGTGATCCTACAGGAACTGGAGCACTCGGGACTAATGCACAGCTGAGGAGGAAGGATTAACGCAGGGTATAGAGAAACTGACAACGCAGCATCTGGGACATTCAGTATCAGGATGAAATCTAGTCTTCCAAACCTTTTTCATTGCAGAGATTTCTTTTTGTTTAAGGAACAGGGTTTGTTTTAATGTTTAAAGTGACTTAAAGTCGTCCGGTTTGTTATTTCACGTTACAATGCTTCCACACCAGAAGGCCAGTAAGATGACTGCGTAAAAATAAAGATAGGCGGAGCTTCACCAATCTGTGAAAGACAGACAAATTGTGGAACAATTTCAGAATAATGTTCCTCAACTATCAAAGTGCAAGACAGTTGAATATCTCATTAGCTACAATATCTGATGTCAAAAGTTTCCAAGAATCTGCAGAAATCCCTATGCACAATGGACTAGGGTTAAAATCAATATCGGATTCCGTGATCTTTGGGCCCTCACTGCATTTAAAAAGGTCATGTTTATGTAATGGAAATCGCTGACTGGACTCATTAAAACCTCCATAAATTATTGTCTGTGAACACAATTTAAGATGTCAGCCATGAATTCAGCTTAAATCTCTATCATGAAAAGAAATAGTCATGCGTGAACATGATCCAGATATGCAGCCATCCTTTCTGGGCCAAAGCTCATTTAAAATGAACTAAGGCAAAGTGGAAAATTGGTCTGTGGTCAGACGAATAGAAATTTTGTCCTCCTGTTTGGAAATCATGGACACCATGTTCTCTGGACTAAAGAGGATAGGGACCATCTGGCTGTTTATCAGCTGAGATTTGCAAATCGATGCATTCTGTTTTATTTACATTTTACACAGTGTAAATAACAGTGTAAATCCCCAACTTTTTGGGGGGGAATTCGGATATATAAAAAAAAAAAAAAAAGAATAAACCTCTAATCTCTCACACACATCTTTAATTGGAATCCAGTTATAGCACAATCAATGGATTGAACACAGTTTGGAAAGTCACATTTTCCATGTGCAAGGCTTAGAGACAGGATTGTGTCCAGTCTTAGAGTTGAGGAACATCTCCAAATAATTTTTGCTGAATTAAAGGTTCCCAAGAACAAAGCAACCTTCATCATTCTTCAAAATAAAACGTTTGGAACAACCAGAGCAATTTTAGGTGACCAGGGTCACTCTGGTTGAGCCAGCTCCATGAAGATATGCTTTAGATGGGTGTGGAAGATCTCCCTGCTAAAGAGATCAAACCCTGTTGAATGTGAGCGCTGACTGCCCCCCAGGCCTCCATCAGTACCTGACTTTATTAACACCCTTATGACTGAATGAATCTCCACAAAAAATCCAGTTTTATAACAGCAAATGTGGGATGAGATGTTCAGATAGGATCACATCCTAATCTCAGATGCCCACAGATTTTTGACCATGTAGTGTATGGTTGACTTCAGGATTGGTTTTCCCCAGAGATCCTCACTGTCTTTAACTTTTAGTTTTCGATATAACTTCTCACGATGTGTTCTCCTCTCTGTAGCTGATCGTGCTGAAGCGGTGGCTCTTCCCCAGACGCCGAGTCAGCAAGCAGACTGAACGTGTGTGACGCTAAGGGAGGAAGAAGATTGTGGATGGAGAGGCGAATACACTCTAAAGTCCTGAAAGGTTGACGACGAATGCAGGGTTCTACTCGACCTTTTTCAGAAGGAGAAGGAAAAATCTTTTGCCAAAGTTTAATACGAGGAACCGAACTGCATGTGAGAGACATCTAAGAGACGTGTGTGTGTGTGTCCTGACCTCAAACGCTCCATTTTTTGTGCGCTTACTGTCCTAAACTCACTGGAAGACTATTGGTTATCTTTAATGTCACACTTTGTTTCCCCCAATCATAATCAGGAATTGTAATTGGCATTCGGATGATTTTGTTGTTTCTTCGAATCCGTCGCTCTTCGTCTCGACGTCCTGCACAACGGTGCCTTTTTTCTCTTTTCATCTCCTGCTCCAAGCGGGAAGTAAAACGCAAGGGATCGTCTCTAAACGTCGTCACTTTCGACTTCTTTTTTTATTATTAATTAATTAATTTCCATGTTAACGAGGGCTCAAAATAACGACAGTGCTGTAGTTTTCTGCGTTTCTCCTTTGACTTAATTTTTTTAAGACACTCTGGCTTTATTTTTATTACACAAAATGTGACATATTTTAAAAACATCATCAGTACATCAACAGTGCATTGAGAGAAGATCCGAATCAGCAGTTTTTTTTTTTTTTCCCCCTTCATTTGGAAAACATTCAGGTTTAAAGGTTTTTTTTTTTTTTTTTGAAGGACAAAATGATCTCTTCTGTTGGTATTTTCAGGACAAGCAAGTTTGCGTTTGCACCATGGTGTGACTTTTGCATCCTTTTTCCCGCCGAGCTTGTTGGTCAAATGTAAAAAACTGATTGCAAGGGTGCCACGGTGTTTTTTTATTTTTTTATAATTTTCTTGCTGACAATGTGTAATGTATCTAAAAATGTCTGACAAGTTTAAAGGATCTCCATCAACAGCAACAACAACAATCTACAACTGTTTAATTCATGCCTGAAGATCTGCACTCAGTGTCCACTTTATTGGGCTCGTTTATGCGGTTATGCGGCGAGACGATCATGTGACCGAAGCACGACGTAGAACGTCAGGTCCAGAGCTTCACTTCAAGTTCACATCGGAACATGGAGAATGTCTGTTACGATCAGACACGAGTTTCTAGACCCCTCAAATTATCACTCTTTACCACCAAGATGAGCAGAATAGCATCGCAGGAACGAATCTTGGTGTAGATGAGCTTCAACAGCTGTAAACCACATCAGGTTTCACATCCAAACTGAACAGCTGAAGCTTAGAGATAAAAAAATCCTCTGGTCTATTTTCCAATCTTCACCAGTCCAGTATGGATGATGGGAGAGGAACCTGACGTGGTTTCTTTTCCTGTTGTGGCTTATTAACTTATAAACATGATGATTGCTTGAGCTACTATTGACTTCCTGTCACCTCAGGCTAATCAGATCTATTCTCTTCTGACTTCTCTCACCTTCACGACTGCGTTTCGCTTAAGGTTTTATTGTTTCAGGGTTCGTTCTGGGAAAACCCTATGTTTGGCGTGAACGTTACCTGAAGCTCTGATCCGTATCTGGAGGATGATTGGCTGATTTAGATAACTGCACGAATGAGCAGGTGTTCCTAATAAAGTGGACCGCGACGGTACGTTCGAACGAGTATGGAGAACTCGTATGGTCGAGTTCCCCACAACTTTTTGTTTGTTTTCAAAAAAGGCTTTTATTTTGGGGTGGAGAACAAAATTAAATTGGTTTAAAAAATGAATTAAAATCGTATTACTTTTCTAACAAACATTGTATAAATTAAATGCCTCAGGAATTGTGAATTTCTGCATGAACAGACAGCTGAGAATAAGACGTGAATTTATACCAAGTGTGTGATTTCCATCAACGTCTGAATCGTCAGCGAGTGGTCACTGGGGCGTGGGACAGCGTTATCATGGATAAAGCCACGCCCCTTTTGGATGATTGTGTATATAAAAGTTTTTTTTCTAATTTAAAATGAGCATGAATCAGAAATAGCTTTAGTACCAAGTATGTTTACACACACAAGGAATTTGACAGGAGCCTCCAATGCAGAAGTACAGACATAACATTACAAAATATACGTAAAACAGACAATTAAATAATGCACTATATACAGAAGTAGAAATATTGTTTAAATGAATGTACAGATGTTATTTACAAGTGTGCCATTTTCTAATACACTATTTGTATTGTACATATAAAAGTATCAGTTATGATGGACAATATCCTTTTTCACGTCCCACTTCATGAAGATTGTGGACTTTTAAAGATGTAGATGCCGACCCCGCAAAAATCCCAAACCATCTAGAGATGTACCAGCGCCAATTAGATCCCACTTAATGTAGAGTTTGGACATTGGACCTCCTTGAGTGTTTAAAGGCTCTGGCATGGAGAAGCTGGTGTTGGATCTGTGATGATCTCAAATGTTGAGCTATTTTATGAGTTGCTCAGTAGCTCCTAGTTTTATAACCACAAATGACTGTACAAGACTGTAGAAAGATCATTACTCATAATCTTGCATTCCAGTGCTCATGTTAGTTCTCACTCTCCAGTGTTCTGTATTGTTTAAAGATTTATAATCACACTCTTGATGTCACCCAAATGAGCATGGGTTCCCTTTTGAGTCTGGTTCCTCTCAAGGTTTCTTCCTCATAACATCATAGGGAGTTTTTTCTTGTCACAGTTACCATGGCTGCTCATCAGGGATAAATACACATTTTTCACCTTAACTTTTAAAATTCTGTACAGCTGCTTTGAGATGATGTGCGTTGTAAAAAGCGCTATAGAAATAAACTTGACTGTGTAGTAGCTGGTGGTCGGCGCTCTGCAGTACGACCAGAAGGCAACGGTTTGAAGAAAGAGTGGGCTCGGTGGAAGAGTAAATATCTTGGGGATTGGGCAGTGGGGCACCAATAATCCTCTCAGCAGTCCTGACCATCCGCTGTAGCCTCCTGATGTCTGATTTGTTTCAGCAGCTTCTGTGGCAGGTTGAAATTCCTCAGTTGGTGAAGGAAGTACAACCTCTGCAGGGCCTTTTTTTTGGCAATGGAGTCGATATTATTGCCACTGTTGTTATAGTGCTGTTCAGGATGGAATGCTGGGGAATTTCTCCTGAAGTCCACAATCATCTCAATTCAATTTCAATTCAATTCATCTTTATTTGTATAGCGCTTTTAACAATGAACATTGTCTCAAAGCAGCTTTACACATATAATGTGGTGATTAAAAGTGAATATGTTCTTTCTAAGTGTAACCTTGTCCCCGATGAGCGAGCCGGTGGCGACTGTGGCAAGGAAAAACTCCCCGAGATGGCATGTGGAAAAAACCTTAAGAGAAACCAGACTCAAAAGGGAAACCATCCTTATATGGGTTGCACCGAATGTACATTTATTACAGATAAATGATGTTGTGGGGTGCAGTGATGGTGATCAGAAGCAAACTGTAGTCCTGAGTCAGTGTAGCAGACTGTTGACATTAACTACAGTCCAAATCCATCCTCAAAGCTTCCGTTCCTACTCCAGAATTTCATGGAACCACCCAAGGCGTTGATGAGAAACCGTCCCAAGCTGCACAGAGTCGCCTCCAGTCGAAGAGAACACTATCCAAAGGCAGGCCTAGACGAAGTGGGAAGATCCACGGAGGGGAGAGGGGCAGGAACAGTGGTCACTGGAACCTCAGGAGCATGTTTAACTCGACAGAGAGAGAGATAGAGATATGGATTATTATGTGCCTTTATTGTTGTATAAAAGTTAATGTCACTGTGCAGACTCCGGCAAGACTCGCTATGGCAGCATAACTAAAAGGGAGAACCAGAAGGTGACGCCAACATGAGGGATCTCTGGGATGGGAGGCAACCCACCACACCACCTTCAACAAACCTGAGTGAACATGTGAGAGTGAGGGGACGACAGCATACAAATATCCCAGTTCACCAAACACTCTATATCAGAGGCAGCATATATAAAGAGAAAAGCAGTGGGCCTAAGACAGATCCTTGAGGAACACCAAACTTTACCTCAGAGAGTGTGGCGAACTCACCATTTACATCAACAAACTGATAGCGATCAGTCAAATAAGACCTGAGCCAAGAGAGAGCTGTTCCCTTTATTCCAGCAACATTCTCAAATCTAGCAAGCAGTATAGTGTGATGAGTGGTGTCAAAAGCTGCAATAAGGTCGAGCAAAACAAGTAAAGAGACAAAACCCTGATCAGAGGCCAATAGCAGATCATTTACCACCTTAACTAGCACCGTCTCTGTGCTATGATGAGGCCTTAATCCTGACTGATACATTTCAAAAATGTTATTCATAAGTAGATGTGAGCATAACTGCTGTGCTACAACCTTTTCTGAAATTTTGGATATAAAGGAGATATTTGGATATAAATCTCCACTGTTTTGAGCGTGTTGAGCTCCAGGTTGTGGTGGTTGCACCAGACAGCCAGCTCTTTAACCTCCTGTCTGTAAGCAGACTCATCTCCATCCTGGATAAAGCTGATGACTGTAGAGTCATCTGCAAACTTCAGGAGTTTGACAGAGGAGTTTTTAGAGGTACAGGAAGAAGATCAGTGGTAGACCACTGATAGATTGGGGTGGGCACGGAAAGCTGGGTCAGTTTGACTGAGAGAAGGGCAGGAATGATGGTATTAAAAGCCGAACTGAAGTCTACAACAAGATCCTTGCGTAGGTCCCAGGTCTATCAAGATGTTGCCAGATATAATGCAGTCCCATGTTGACTGCATCATCCAATGACCTGTTTGTTCTGCAGGCAAACTGAAGAAGATCCAAACTGCACAATCTCAAATCTATTTCTGTGGATTTTATAGCTGTTTTTTTCATCCCACAACAGCTGATCGAGGAGAAGAAATCGATTTGGTCACAGATACACTTACAAGGACATTTACAAGACGGATTTTTCAAGACTTAGTGAGAAAAGGTCAACTAAAACAGTTCAAAACAAACGTGAACCATTTATACGTTTGCATTTTCTTTCCTTTAAAATTTGCTCAAAATCACATTGGATTTTAAATCCCCATGAAACCCGGAAAAAAACGCTCAAAATCCCAGCGTCATTTTATGAGGTGAATATCGATGCTTCTGCTATAGATGATGTATGCAGGCGGTGCTGCTGTGGCTCCAGTGAAAGGAAACGTGTTGAATTGTGTTCATTGGGTTTCCTGCTTTAGTAATGACTTTCATTCTGATTGTATGAGATTCCTGTCTGTGATGCAGCACTCTGTTCTACTGCGATTCTTTATAATATTGATTGTTTCTATGGACGTCTTGAGGATGAACTGTACGACATTCACAGCACACAAAGAAATAAATACAAATTCAAGACAATGAAAGTTTATTACACAAATCACTTCAGATTTATTTGTACGATTAGCCCTTTGGAAGGAGATCTTCAAAGCAGGCAGTGTGTGTTTGTGTCTCAATCAGAAGCGTCCGTCTTCCCTACCCACAATCCACCAGGTGGAGGCGGAGTCCTGTTATGAGCACAAACACGTTCCTGGTTCCCAGTTTTCCCGGAGTCCCTGACAATTATGTCTCTTTCATCCAAGACCTGACTTCATTTCACACTCGATCCAGTCCGAATACGATAATAAATACAAACGATGCAATCACTGAACAAATCACAGGACAATTATTATTATTATTTTTCAAATTGGCTCGATGGGAATTGAATGGAAATGTTGGAATGTTAGTGTTATAGGAAACGATCCAAGGGAATCAAGAGTGCGGATGGGAACATTGCGAATGGTGGACGGTGCCGGGTTTACATTGGCACTCGATTCAAAAATAAAGAAAAATGGATTGGATTTTAAAACTTTCTGAAATCCACAGGATGAACAAATGGATTAATTTCAGGTTATGCAGTGCTTTCCAGACAAGTAGAAGATAGCACCCAGGTGTGTGTGTGTGTGTGTGTGTGTGTGTGTGTGTGTGTGTGTGTGTGTGTGTGTGTGTGTGTGTGTTTAATTTCTTTATTCAGTGTTTTTGCAAAACTCCAATCTGGCCGAGTGGAACTGCTTGAGTTCAGGTCTGTTGGTTATTAATGCATGGTCTCCACAGTGTGAAGGCTGCTGTGGGTCTGGTTCTCCTGCTCTGGTGTGAGAAGCGGGGTGACCCCTTCGCTCGGCCCCCCTGCCTCTCCCTCCTCCCGCCGGGCAAATTGTCAGTCTCTGTGTGTGTGGCCTGTGGGCGGGGTGATGCTGAACACTCGGATGCGCAGGTGTGAGGCGATCTGTAGGCACACACCTGTGCAGTAACGTGTCAGGTCCTCCACAGACAGGATCTGATGATATTTACAAACAAAAATAAAAATCCACACGTTATAATTTTCTTACGATGAGAGACATTAAAGTCCATATAATCACTCAAACGTGAAAAATGCTTAATGTGACTTATGCGATAAGGTGTTTTTTTTTTTTTTTTTTTTTAGAGATGAGCGAATATAATGAAATGACTCGTGATTCATGAATCCTTCTCTTCATGTACTTGGATCACTTGAGTTTTTGGTTATCGTGATACTAACAACATGTATAAATACAAATTGTAAATTACACCGTTTACTT
The DNA here is from genome assembly GCF_946808225.1 of Silurus aristotelis. NCBI lineage: Eukaryota > Metazoa > Chordata > Actinopteri > Siluriformes > Siluridae > Silurus > Silurus aristotelis. Next base: position 28,614,116 of record NC_139580.1, read on the forward strand.
GTTCTAAGTTGTTGTTAGCAACCAACAGTCCTCGCTGATCCACCAGAACCGTAGGATTCAGTGGACCCATTGCACTCGTAGTGCTTAGCGAATCAGCAGGATCCGAGGGACTTCAACTTCAAGGTTTTGTGCATGAGATGCTCATTGTATGAGGTGGTATCAAAAAGTTTCAAGACTAGTTTTGTAACACGCCAACAGATGGCAGCACAAGGCTGCACGCACAGTCATAGGGAGCACCGAACTTCACAAGTCAGTGTGCCAAAAGCTGCCTTCCTGTCAGCTCTGACCAATCATATTCTGATTTCTCTTATCAGCAGCCCCACAGAACTGCATCTAGCTCAAGGTCTATTGTTTTCCAAATGATTCTGGGTAAACTTGTACGTGAATTATTCAGTATTAATGTTTACATTGTTGTTGATCATAACGTCTACCATAAAACGTAAAATGCGCTCACGATAAAAAATGAACGGGTTTCGATTCCAACTTGTAGAACATGTTAGAATAACACCGGTTGCACAGCTCCCGATGTACACAGCATGATGTCTTTTGGCACACCGTTTTATGATGGTCGGTGCTCCCTGTGACTGGGCGTGCAGTCTTGTACTGCCATCTGCTGGCCTGTTACAAAACTAGTCTCGAAATTTTTTGAAACCACCTTGTATATTCAATTAATAAATAACAAAAAATAAATCATAACGTGTATGAGTAATTAAATATGCACATTATTGTGTTATGTGTGTCACAATTTCCTCTTCCCTCTGTGAGGAATTTAATTTTTATTTATTTTTCATAACAATCTTCATTTTAAATGTTTAAAAGTTGCATCTCGAAGCGCTTTCCAAGCATAAAAATAGGAAATAAAAATAAATAATAATAATTAGATAATAATAAAATAATCATTATAAAATAAAAATCATTAAATAAAATAATTAATGTAATAAAATCCATAGGTTTAATACTGTGGAAGCTTCGGGTTTTCTCACCAGCGCAATCCAGAGAACGATGTGCTCGTCAACAAAGCTGTTGAAGTACTGGTTGAGGAAGAGGAGGCTGGGGCCGATGAAGGCTGTGTCGCTGAGATGAAGCTCGCTCCTGGTCATGTGAGCAACCTGGGAAATTGCAAAAGAAACACTATACTTTTAGGAAGTGATGCATAAAAAGAGGAAACGGGTTATTTTCAGCCAAAGATCACGTATGGCTGGAAAAAGCGGGTGTCCTAATAGGTTTTGGCCAGAATGTGATATGATATAGCGTAGCATGAAGTTTTCCTGCTCCATACCTGTGCCAGAAAAACTGCAGGCAAGAAGGATCTTGGCAGAGTTTTAGGTTTGAAAAAACTACTTCGCTGCCCGAGTTCCACATACACTGGATTTCAGTATGAGGATTTTCTAATCACATACAAGCATATTCTGCTTTAACAGAGTCGCCTAATACAAGCCTCTAGAGTAGAACAGTATCATAACAGTGAGCATTAATTATTATATTTGTCTACATTTATTCCCTGAGATCGAGATGCTCTTGATCCTGTGCAATCCTCTGTCCAAGTGAATGAATGGTCTTCAGATGATATGTAAGAGGAAACCATCAAACAGAAAACTCACCACCAGCTTGTTGGAAATCTTAGCCATAACCATGCCAAAGGTGAGGATGTAGAGGCAAGGATGATGCTCGAACAGCTGGCTGGAGGACTTCTTGAAGATGATGAAGGCCAAGGTAAGGATGAGGCCGATGTGCAGGCCAGGAGACAACACGCTGGTGTCCTGTGGAAACGAGATTTCAAAATTTAATGCTTTATGGCATCTAATCTAATCTAATTTAATTGGACATCTTTGGCTCTGAACTCACAACCCTTTCGCATAAACCTAACAAATTAAGCCTAAATTTGACTCCATGGTGGGTTGAACGCTAGAACGCTGGCAGGACTTGGCCCAAATTTGGTCTGAATGTTCTTTAGACCCTTCTCAATGATGGAAAAGTGGCCCAGGCAGATCTATGGGCTGCAAAAGACTAACCAAAGAAAGAAAAGGTAGAAACACCATTATGAAGCCTACACACCTTCAGTGATTGGCCCCTAAAAACTTGAATGAAATTACAGTTGCTTGGGAGCATTTCTCAAATCATTCCTGATATTCGCAAACCAGTAAGTGCATTTCTCGTAACAATTTGTACAAACAGTACAACACATTCCTGCCAAAGCCTGTACTTTTCTTAAAATCCTCAGTTCATCTGTCAAAAGTATTTGTGTCAATGAACATCTCATTCCCACCAGAAGTCCTTTCCTCATTGTTCACAAACAAGATCGTCAAAATGTTTAGTCATGTTGTCAGTGTGACGGCGCACGGTTTCAGTATTTCCTGAGGTAAACTACGGTTTTGGATTCCGATGACTGAAAATGCAAAAGGCTGAATTTCTTCTGTTTGGCATCTATACATTTCGACAGCGCAAATGTACACATTACTGTATGCGGGATATTGATCGCAAGAGACCGAAACATCATTTACAATTTTACAGTACTGTAATAGTGTTCGTAATTTTGTGGTTGTTTTCAGAAATTGTCATTCTGTATGTCTTCAAACGAAGGTTCGTGAGATTCACCTTTGACCTCTTTTAGAGAACTAGTCGATCATTGGTTGATCCGATGCCGTTCACTCGCCTTCATTAGCGACGATCTTGTTTGTAAACAATGACAAAAGGACGTGTCATTCTAACGGCAATGAGAAGTTCGTTGACACTCTTACTTTTACTGCGTCGGAACGCATTGGGAACGACATGATGAGGAGGATAAACAAGTAGTTTCGAGGATTACGTTTTTGATATGAGAAAGTTTGACATTTGCGGAAGAGCCGACTGAGATATTAAATAGAAATGGAATGCAGAACCACTTACTGCCACCGTGGAACCGTTTTTGCCCACGCCGCCGCTCAGGATGACCAAGAAGTAGTTGTAGGTTGACAACAGAAATCCCCCGATGATGCCCACGATGGGGAACACTTGCAATTTTAAGCCAAGCACCGGCACCTAGTGTAACAAATAACACAACGAATAAACAAACATACAATCACATCACACTCGTCACAGGAACGACGATTTAATTACCCCAACACTTTGACTCATGACTACAGATGATTTCTTCATATTAACCATATTTAGATTAGTCACCTGTCTTCCATGGGGGGGCACAGAACAGAAGCGAGAGAGGGGTAACCGATGGTATATTTGGGGTAAAAACTTTTCAGTCATTTCCACGATGTTCCGCAAATAATCATTAGACGGAAAATGACACGTGAAAGCGTCTTACGTTTTTGCTCGTGTGCAGTGCAGGGATGTGATGTTTTCAGATGTTACATTGTTGATTAGCAACCTTTCAAGATTTTGACGTTTTTTAAACAATTTCAGATTAGCACAGGCGTGGCCTAAATGTCCTCCAGATTTTCATTCATTCTAACACTGTGTGTGTGTGTGTGTGTGAGAGAGAGAGTGAGAGTGTGTTAACAAGGCTTTAGCTTCTCACTGCGTATGTGGTAGCAGCATACCGTAGTCTGCCAAAGGCTCACTCCTCCGAAAGCAGACATCAGGTACATGATTATAATCGCGATCTGGACCTCAGTCACATCAACACTGAATGAAGAGAGAAATTCGTCTATAAATTTACGGATCAAAAAAGTTATTATACTGTATGGTTTCTTACCGGACATGCGTAAGTACTCACATGCCAAAGCGGAGTGTCCCGGACACGTACGTCTGCCAGTGCGCACAGAAGAATATGAACATTCCCACAAAGCCGCAGAAAAACATCCAGTTGGGGTCGGTGCCGATGCCGGCGCATATACACGATCCCACAGCGACAAAAACTGCACAAGCAGAGGTCAGAGGTCAGGGTGGCAAACGCACTGGGCATGTGTATCAGCAAGAATCTGGTGATACGATATTTTGCGATACACTGTGATACAAGGCGATATATAATGGAATATTTCTTATTTTAGGAATAGGATATTATTTTAGGATTTTCAGATTTGTTCGTTTGTTTATGGATTTGTTTATTTGTTTTAAGATTTATTCATTAGTTTTTTTTATTTATTAATTGGTTTTTGGATTTGTAAATTTTTTTTATCTTCATTTGTTTTCTGATTTGTGAATTAGTTTTTTTAATCTGTTTATTTGTTTTCTGATTTGTTAAATAGATTATTATTATTTTTTTTTTTTTCCTTTTTTCTTATTTGTATTTATACATTGTGTTGTGTATATACTGTATACTATAGTATGTCTCTATTCTTTTATATATTTGCATTTAATTTTCTTTGCTGCTGTAACAGAGAAATTTCCCCACTGTGGGACGAATAAAGGTGTCTCTTATCTTAATTTGTTTTAAAATTTGTTAATTTGTGTTCGGATTTGTTTATTTGTTTTTTAATCTGTTTATTTCTTTTTCGATTTGTTCAGTTGTTTTCGGATATGTTTATTTGTTAACATTTTTATTTCTTTTTTTGAAAATCGATACAGTTCCGCAAAACAAAATATCTCAATACTCACATGTATTTGTATTTTCCTACACCTCTAACACACAACTTGGAATGTTTATACGGAACGTGTGGCATTCGTACTTTAATTTTCGTATATTAACGTTGCGAGCGCCAAACTTCAGATGCCCAAGCACCCACTAGTGAACATTGACACGACACTTTTTTTTAATAGATTTTATTGTACAGACTTGATGAATTCGGTACTCGTCACGTTATGACGCCTGTAAAATGTTTCGTCACTTGTTGCAAACTTGTAATTCGTTTGCGGTAAAACAGACGCATGAAGAGTCTCGTGTTACCTCACGAACAGTGCCATAGCATCCTCTTTTGTGCTTTCTGTGCATTTTATGTCTAAATCACGGATCCTAAAGTGAAAATGCTACCATCTACTTGCTTGGTACGCGTCAGTTTCAGTACTCATTATGAGTATTTCAATTATACTATATTGATTCTTTTTTTTCCAGAAAAACAAACAGGTACCTCTATAAATCTATTTCCGCAGTTCTGCCTCTAATACGCTGGTTAAACGAAGATGTCTTTATTTAGCATGTGTCCGTGAAGATTTTCAGCTATCCAGGTGCGATTACTTCCAGTTGAGTCGTTCATCAGAACATTTCACTACTCATCAATGCAGCTTCTTTGTCCTGAGGCAATCTGGCAGGATTCTACAAATCTGGAGAGGCTCTTGCTCTCCCAGTATAGCCTCAATAAGGGAATAAGGGGGAGGTGTGTGGAATCCTGCCAGACTTCCCTCAGACTAAAGAAGCTGCTCGGATGAGTAGCGAAACGCTTTGATCCAAACAGATGAAAAAAAAAAGTCTAGTGACTCAACTTCCAGATTTATTTAACATGATATTTAACTTAATATTTGCAAACCAGGAACAAACATGTGACCTGGTGCAGTGGCTGATGGGAAGTGTAGTCTTTTGGTATAAACCTGACACCCCTTTTTGAATTCTTAGCCCAAATTCTTTCGTGTGCAAAGTGAATGATTCCTTGGTGGGAACAAATAGCGAAATGCTGAACATGCTGATGATGAGTGCATGAACGAATACCTGTAGAGACTGCATCACAGCCATGGTCGAAGAGTTCTCCTAGTGCTGAGCTGCTGTTGGTCCGCCGGGCTTGTTTCCCATCGATAGCGTCTAGTGACTGGTAGATAAACAGACCCAAAGCGCTGAGAATAAAAACCCATGGCGGAGCCTGGAGAAAGAGACACAAAAGGAATACGAGTCAGCGTAAATGGGTGCCATTTCTAATGCACAGTGCCCAAACTGTCTGATTGGTCGATCCATAGTTCTGTGTTTGCTTGTACAGTTTTTCTCAGCTGCTTTGGAGATTTTTTGCAAACCAGTAAGTGCATTTCTCCAAAACAATGTGTACAATCAGCACAATGAGAATTTTCTCAAAATCCTCAGTTCATCCCTAGAAAAATAAGTATTTGTGTCAATGAACATCTCATTCCCATCACAATGAAAAGTCCCTTTGTCATTGTTCACAGACAAGATCGTCAAAATGTTTATTCATGTTGTCAGTATGACGGCACACAGTTTCAGTATTTCCTGATATAAACTACGGATTGGAGTCCAATAAAAAATGCAGGAGGCTGAATTTCTTCTGTTTGTCATCTATGAATTTCAGCAGCACAACTTTATTTATTTGATTGAATATTTGATTTATATTGATCGCAAGAATCCAAACAGGATTCACACTTTTACTGTACTGTATTAGTGTTTGTTTTTTTGGTTGTTTATCCATTTTCAGAAATTGTAACTCTGTGTTTTGCTGTCAGTCACCAATTGGAGGTTCGTGAGATTCACCTATGACCTGTTTTAGATAACCAGTTGATCACTGGTTGATCTGATGCCGTTCACTCGCCTTCATTAGTAAAATTCAAGATTCATCTGCACAATTCATCAATTCAGGAAACATTTACCAACATTTATTAGAAGGTTGACAGATTCTGACAACTGCTTTAACCATTTTGCATTCAATAACATATGCAAAGAATTGATGCAGAGATGTTTTGGGGGTTAAAACTATTCAGGTGAAACCTTCTTCTTCTTCTTCTTCTTCTTCTTTCGGCTGCTCCCATTACGGGTTGCCACAGCGGATTATCCATCTCCATACTATACTGCCCTCCCTCTCATTCACACACATGTACTCTGTCTTACTCCTACTGACTTCCATTCCACTTGTCTCCAGCATGTACCTCCACCTCTCCAGGCTCTTCCCCACCTGCTCACTACTCTCACCACAAATAACAATATCATCCACAAACATCATAGTCCACAAAGACTCCTGTCTGACCTCGACAACCTGTCGATCACCACTGCAAACAGGAAAGGGCTCAGAGCCCATCCTTGATGCAGTCTAAACTCCACTTTAAACCAGTCTTTCATTCCTACTGCACACTGTCCTCATGCATGTCCTGCACCACCCTCACATACTTCTCTGACACACCTGACTTCCTCATACAATACCAATTCAGGTAAAACCAGTATAACATATTTTGATCAACACGACATAAACAACTGATAATATAGGAAGCAGCAGACACTTATACACAATTGATTCAACGAAAATGAAAGCATTTGCAATTTGATCAAAGCGACAAGAAATGTTATTATGATGAGCACAAGTGACTAATTTATGTGGAGGTTGAACAAGGAGTTTTGAGAATTTCATTTCTCAGAAATCATCTGAAAAACACTCCAAGCAACTGAGAAAAACTGTAATAAAACATCAAACCTGATTGACATTATATCAATGTGTTTTACACACAAAACTTTTTACCTTTAAATTACACCATTTTCAACATTTTTGACAGATTTGGCAAACCAGATCTTTTTATCTGCTGTATACACCACAAAAGTGTGTGACCATCAAATTCATGACAAACAGATTTATTGCCCTGTTCCTGTTAAAATAATCTCCACTCTTCTGCATAGTCTTTCTACTAGATTTTAAGGCATGGCCTTCAATATTACAGTTTTTCTCAGGTGATTTGGAGCGTTTTTTCAGTTTCTCCGAATTTCTCAAAACTACTTGTTCAACCTCTACATCATTTATTCACTTGTGCTCATCATCAAACATTTCTGCTTTGATCAAATTGCGAACGCTTTGGTATGTTTATTTAATCGATTGTGTACAAGTGTCTGCTGTTTCCTACATTATCAGTTGTTTATGTTCATGTTGATTAAAATATATCTGAACAGTCTTAACCCCCAAAACATCTCAGCATAAGTTTGTAAAAAGTACATCCTCTGCTGGGCCTTTTTGACAAAGGAATTTATGTTGGACGGTCATTTCAGGTCTTGGGAAATAGTAGTTCCCAGAACCTTGGTCTCCGCAGATGACACATGACACTGGGCTGTTGGATATTGTGACTATCATCTCCACAGTTTTGAGCATGTTTGTGTAGCAGCTGTTCTGTTACTTTCTTTAGGTCGGCTTTCTTCCAGCTGCTTAACGGTCTCCATGACAACAGATGCTTAACGGTCCTAATGACTTCAGAGCGACAGGATGTCATTAAGTTCTGCTTGTTGAAGACTAGGAGGATGGTGGGAATATGTTGATTGGCTGTTTCTTATGTAATAAGCATTTCCCTCCCAATCCCTTCAGTGGTGTACCTCCTGAATCAATCCACCTAATCCACTCTATGATGCCACGTCCAGAGAATTTATCAATATTATAGAGAACGTAGAACAGAGCGCTGCATCCAGACAGGAATCTCATACAGTGAGAATGAATGTCAATACTAAAGCAAGAAACCCAATGAACACAATTCAAAGCGTCTCCTTTCACTGGAGCCACAGCAGCACATCATCTCTAGCAGAAGCATCGATATTCACCTCATAAAATGACCCCGGGTTTTCCCTGCATTTCTGTGCATTGTGTCAGCACATGGCGGTTTTCCTGGGAATTGAAATTCAGGCAAATTGTGTGGTTTTGTGCAAATTCTACAGGAAATGCAAAAGTATGAACGCCCCACGAAAATGCTTTACAACTGTTTTGAAAATACACCCACAAATACGTTGTGAGCCTTTACTGAGCCCTAAATAAATTTTCTTTCAAGCCAAGTATTACTAAACAAACACTTTAAATATAATCATTATTAAATCCCCACAGACATATCAGAGCTTGTGCGGTTTGCTACAGATGCGGTTGGTGAGCTCTGATTGGTGCGCTCTCTGACCAGCCAATCGAAGGACATAAAAATGGCGATGTCATTGTACGCCTGTAGGGGGCCTCGGTGTCGGCGACTTGAAATCTGATTGTTTAAAGTGACAGCTTCATTCTCACGTACTTGAAGCTACAAGCGCCACACTGCTGATTCTGAAGGCCTGCTTGTGATGTGATTGCTTGTGATGTTTGGGATAAAATCTGATTGGATAGAAACTCTAGTTAAAGCAACACAATCGCTATGAAATAAAAAAAATAGACTATTGGAAATCATTTAATGCAGATTTGTGGAGAAAAAAAATTATTAAATTCAGTGATTCTGATACTGTATGTTTCAACTTAAATGACTTGATGCAATGTACCTTTATGTAGTAAGTGCAGAACATGCTTCTGAATCTCACAAAATCTCCTAGCTGGACCTATCATCAGTGACTTACTGGCTTTTTTGTTGAGACTCCAAGTATGATGTGCTCCGTAAGAAGCTTTGTCATAACACCATAATGATCAGAACACTTTATTCCGATTAGTTTGTAATAAAGCATCCAACTTCTCAAACGATGCTAGGCTACTTTATCTACATAAGCTATATGGAGATTATGATATATGGTACAACCCAACCAACAATCCATTAATCATTGACCCTGAAGCAGGAGGAAGTAAGGTTCCTCACAGCTCCACTGTTTCCCCCGGCACTTTTAAGCTTTTATCTACAGTTAAATGCTTGGGCTAGGTCTCATAGACTGAGTTAGATGATTATTTAATGCTAATATAAGATAAATTATTGTTTTTTCCTAATTCTCTTGAACCAATTGAACCTTTGGCATGTCTCTGTCACATCGCAGCCGCAGTTCCTCTCTGAGATCTTCAACTGGTTTCTGCCCTGCCCTTTTTTACATGTTAATTACATTTAATATCACGCAGTACCAAAATATTCGGACACCCAAATGAGGAGGCACGCAATTGTGTAAGACGTTTTTGGATGACGTTGCATGACATTTTTCACTTCACTTGAACTAGGAGACACAAAAGCCTGTTCCAGCAACCTGCAAACAAATGAACCCCTACTAAAACCCTTGTAGCTAAATGAGCACAAATCTCCACAAAAATTGAGTAGAATATCTTACCAGAAGAATGGAGCTAATTATACCAGCAAATGAGGACTAAATGTGACACAATACACAATGAACGCTTTTCAACCTATTCGCAGTGAAAGATGAAGAACACAACATTCCTGTAGCTAGATTTTGGCAGAATCATCCGCAAAAAAAATTTAATTGATCGCTGGAACTATTGACTGTCTGCAAATATCTATACCGATAGTTTTTCCGGCTTCCAGTTCCGTGTCGTTGCATGATATTATATTTATTATTTATCACTTTTAATTATATTATTATATAATATTTTATTTAGCACATTTTAATTATTTAGTCTTTTTTTTTTTTTATAAAATTCATTAATATTTTACATGAAGGGTTATGTTTTTATCCAGTCTCCATTTAATAAACTATCAGTTGATAGTACAATCTAACCTAACTAGCGATATCAGTCGAGGTTTACCTTTGCCTCTTTTTACATTTCCACTCGAGTTCGCGCTTCAGAACGGAACAGTCGAGTAAAAGTCGAGGAACACGATGTCAATAATGGATGCAGTTCTGTGTTCCATTCTACTGCACATTAAGCCTTTATAAGCGGAGGGCTTTCTATAGTCTCAAACACACACACACACACACACACTGAGAGAACCTTCACTCTACATACACTCTCATGAGAACCACACACTCGCCACAGCTTCTCATTTAATTCAGGACTTTATCCATTCAGCGCTGAAGTAATGCCGACATTCAGGAACAGACTAATAAATGTCCTATTGTTACACTGCGGAGAGCTGATCCCAGGCGTTTGTTTGGAACGCCACGGCACGCTGCGCAGATCGCTCAGCCAACAAGGACAAAGGTCGGCCTTTATCTGTGGACGCTCCTACCAGGTGGGTGAGCTGGTGATAGGAAAGCTGCTGATGTCTGTAGCAATAAAATCGGTGGAATCTGGACTTTTTGCTCAGATCACTGAATGAGGGCCACGACGCCTCGTCACCTCTTTTGGGACAGGTCGAAGTTTTTATAGCACAGTGTTATGGGATTATAAACACGTATAAGACACGTACATACACATACCCACATAATACACACTTTGTGATGATGATGAAAAAACCTTCAGCACAGCAGTAACCTGCTCAAAACAACACACACACACACACACACACACACACATAATGCAAAAAAAAAAAAAAAAAACACAAAAATGTGTGTAATACACAATGGTTATTGCCCACCAGGTGTTATAATGGCGTTATAATACTGGTGTGTTTCGTGTGTGTGTGTGTGTGTGTGTGTGTGTGTGTGTGTGTTACAGAAAGACAAAAAGAGACAGACAGAGACTGAGACAGAGAGAGAGAGAGAGAGAGAGAGAGAGAGAGAGAGAGAGAGAGAGAGGCGGCCTGTAGGTGCCCGGTGGTGGATCTCACCTCCTCGGTGGCAGTAGGGCAGTAGATGACCAGGATGATGGTGGTGAACACGTTGATGATGAGGCCAGTGATGGTCAGGGTGTTGGGCGCGAGCCACGTGGGGATCTGCTGCACTAACCAGTTCCAGTAGATCTGACACGGAGGTTCGAGTATCGAGCGACCCTCAGAGCTGTAGCGGTGCTCCTCCAGCCGCTTCAGCTGCGCCGGGGACAGCGGCTCCGAGCACAGGCAGCGGGGCATCGCCGAGCCACACACACACACACCGGAAAAAGACCGGTTCTGCGGTTTATCTCCACCAGCGATTCGTGAGTAAGGCGCGCGCGGAGATTAGATGTAAACAAGCATTTTCTTGCGCGGAACCAAAAGTCAATCCGTCAGAACATCCGGAGAACATTACAGGGAGCAGGAAATCACTGAGCGGAAGTGGAATCAACCGGGAAAATTAAATTCATACAAACGCACACACACACACACACACACACACACACACATTCACCTACAGTACACACACTCATTCACCTACTGTTCACACAAACACATTCACCTACTGTACACACACACACACACACACACACACAAACACACACACACACATTCACTTACTGTTCACACACACACACACACACACACACACACACACACACACACACACACACATTCACCTACTGTACACACATATACACACACATTAACCTACTATACACTCACACACATTCACCTACTATACACTCACACACACTCACACACACACACACACTCTCACCTACTGTACACACATATACACACACATTAACCTACTATACACTCACACAAATTCACCTACTATACACTCACACACACACACACACACACTCTCACCTACTGTACACACATACACACACGTTCACCTACTGTACACACACAATGCACACACATTCTGCAAATATTTCCATAGACCATATAGACACACACAAAATACACACATTCACCTATTGTACACACATACTATGCACACACAAAGTACACACATTCTATACATTCAATGTATACACAAAAACACACATGTATACAAATATAAACACACATTTAGATGTCTAAGTACATCCATTTATGTATACATTTATAAAACACACACATTCACCTACTGTACATACATAGATAAGCATACACACATATACACACAAACACACATCTATTCTACACACATATGCATATACAGACACAAAAAAAAAAATACATCCATACATGTATACAAATTATGAACATGCACTATGCTTGCACTATGCACACACACACACACACACACACACACACACACACACACACACACACACACACACACACACACACTGTTTTTGTTTATTTATTATTTTTGAGGGCAGTGACAGTTGATCAGGAGCTCTTTTTCCTTATACTGTATGTGGTGATATGCGTCTCAGCTGTGAATGTGCAGTGAGTGATTGGATGACACTACACAGAGATACTCCGAGACACTTACTCCGGTGTCAAACTATAGTTTAGTGTGAACCTCCTACCAGACTGGTAGACCATCTTCACCAGCTGGTAGAAAGAAAAGGGTTTCTGAATTCCTGCTACTAAAGATACATCATACACATTGATTTATGTTTGACAAAAACGCAATAGTAAAACAAAGTCATAGTGTAGTGTAGTGTACAGTACTGTAATGTAATGTAGTGTAGTATAGTGTAATGTAGTATTGTGCAGTGTAATGTAGTATAGTATAGTGTAATGTAGTGTAATTTAGTGTAGTGTAATGTAGTATAGTACAATGTAATGTAGTGTAGTGTAATGTAGTGTAGTGTAATGTAGTGTAGTGTAATGTAGTTTAATGTAGTTTAATGTAGTGTAGTATAGTGTAGTGTAATGTAGTGTAGTTTACATTACACTACACTACATTACACTACACTACTTTACACTACACTACATTACACTATACTATACTACACTACATTACACTACACTATTTTACACTATACTATACTACACTACATTACACTACACTACATTACACTACACTACACTATACCGCACTACACTACACTACATTACACTACACTACATTACATTACACTATACTACATTACATTACACTACACTACATTACACTACACTAAATTACACTCCACTACATGACACTACACTAAATTATACTACACTACATTACACTACACTACATTACACTACACTAAATTACATTACACTACATTACACTACACTAAATTACACTACACTACATTACATTACACTACACTACATTACACTACACTACACTAAATTACACTACACTACATTACGCTATACTACATTACATTACACTACACTAAATTACACTACACTACATTACACTACACTAAATTACACTACACTGAATTACACTACGCTACATTACACTATACTACATTACACTACACTAAATTACACTACACTACATTACACTATACTACATTACACTACACTACATTACACTATACTACATTACACTACACTAAATTACATTACACTAAATTACACTACAATTTAAAATACAATGTAGTGTAGTGTAATGTAGTGTAGTGTAATTTAGTGTAGTGTAATGTAATGTAGTATAGTGTAATGTAGTGTACTGTAGTGTAATGTAGTGTAGTGTAATTTATTGTAGTGTAATGTAGTGTAGTGTAATTTAGTATAGTGTAATGTAGTGTAATGTAGTGTAGTGTAATTTAGTGTAGTGTAATTTAGTGTAGTGTAGTGTAATTTAGTGTAGTGTAATGTAATTTAGTGTAGTGTAATTTAGTGTAGTGTAGTGTAATGTAGTGTAGTTTAATTTAGTGTAGTGTAATGTAATTTAGTGTAGTATAATGTAATGTAGTGTAGTGTAATGTAGTGTAATTTAGTTTAGTGTAATGTAATGTAGTATAGTGTAATTTAGTGTAGTGTAATGTCGTATAGTGTAATGTCGTGTAGTGTAATTTAGTGTAGTGTAATTTAGTGTAGTGTAATGTAGTGTAGTGGAATTTAGTGTAGTGTAATGTAATGTAGTATAGTGTATTGTAGTGTAATGTAATGTAGTGTAATGTAGTGTAATGAAGTGTAGTGTAATAATGTATTATTGTGTAATGTAGTATAGTGTAATTTAGTGTAGTGTAACTTTCTTTTCGGCTTCTCCCGTTAGGGGTCGCCACAGCGGATCCTCCGCACGTTTTGATTTGGCACATGTTTTACGCTGGATGCCCTTCCTAACGCAACCCTCCCCAATTTATCCGGGCTTGGGACCGGCACTAAGAGTGGCTGGGGATGGTTCCCTGACCGGGAATCGAACCCGGGTCGCAGCGGTGGGAGCGCTGCATCTTAACCACTAGACCACCAGTGGACCTTAGTGTAGTGTAATGTAATGTAGTTTAATGTAATGTAGTGTAGTGTAATGTAGTGTAGTGTAATTTAGTGTAGTGTAATGTAATGTAGTGTAGTGTAATGTAGTGTAGTGTAATTTAGTGTAGTGTCATTTAGTGTAGTGTAATGTAATGTAGTATAGTGTAATTTAGTGTAGTGTAATGTAGTGTAGTGTAATTTAGTGTAGTGTAATGTAATGTAGTATAGTGTAATGTAGTATAGTGTAATTTAGTGTAGTGTAATGTAATGTAGTGTAGTGTAATTTAGTGTAGTGTAATTTAGTGTAGTGTAATGTAGTGTTGTGTAATGTAGTGTAGTGTAATTTAGTGTAGTGTAATGTAATGTAGTATAGTGTAATGTAGTGTAGTGTAATGTAATGTAGTATAGTGTAATGTAGTGTAGTGTAATTTAGTGTAGTGTAATGTAATGTAGTATAGTGTAATGTAGTATAGTGTAATTTAGTGTAGTGTAATGTAGTATAGTGTAATTTAGTGTAGTGTGATTTAGTGTAGTGTAATGTAATGTAGTGTAGTGTAATGTAGTGTAGTGTAATTTAGTGTAGTGTAATGTAATGTAGTATAGTGTAATTTAGTGTAGTGTAATGTAATGTAGTATAGTGTAATGTAGTGTAGTGTAATTTAGTGTAGTGTAATGTAGTGTAGTGTAATTTAGTGTAGTGTAATGTAATGTAGTATAGTGTAATTTAGTGTAGTGTAATGTAATGTAGTTTAGTGTAATTTACTGTAGTGTAATTTAGTGTAGTGTAATGTAATGTAGTATTGTGTAATGTAGTGTAGTGTAATTTAGTGTAGTGTAATGTAGTGTAGTGTAATTTAGTGTAGTGTAATTTAGTGTAGTGTAATGTAATGTAGTGTAGTGTAATGTAGTGTAGTGTAATTTAGTGTAGTGTAATGTAATGTAGTATAGTGTAATGTAGTGTAGTGTAATGTAGTATAATGTGGTGTAATGTAATGTGTAGTATAGTATAGTATAGTGTAATGAAATGTTACTAATTCATTATGTTGCTTTAATGTAAATGAGCTAAATAGAAGCTTAATGTTTTAATTGAAACACCTTGTAATTAATTGTCAAATATTATTAGTCTTTCAAATTTTTTTCAATATTAAATTTGAGTAAACTCAAACATTTGAGTTTATTGGACAAATATTTTCTTGGTTTTTTTACTTAAAACATAAGAAAATATTTGTCTCCTAAACTCAAATGTTAATAAACACCTTAAAGAACATTGTTTATTCTGGACACAGAAATTCAAAGTTTCTCCAATATTTTCTTTAGAAATACACATTTCTTATTTGCTAATAAAACAACATTTTGGCACAGATGAGCACAGAAACTGGATTTTTTTTCAAGCTTGAGAAAATAACACTGTTTCTTCAACATTTACTTTTAAACAATGCAAGAAAAACAGAATACTGCCTAACAATACGGAAGGACATGAGTACGAAATGGACTGCAAGTTAAGTACATGAATTTATTTGACATACTTTTAGTTCTTTACCAGTAACACTGTTGAATCTGTAATTGTAAAACATTGCTACCAATAAAAATAAAAAGAACTAAGATTACAATACAGGATCACAATATGTCATTTACATTTGTCTTTGGCAACCACCTTTTAGTGCAAACTAACAACATAAAACAAATATGTGCCTCTTTCATTTCTGTCGAACTGAAAGCAAAATAGCAACATCTTTTAATCATGTCAACGATGCAGCTTGTTCTTCAGAGAAATCATTTTTGGAGAAAGTTGGCTACTGTCTAGCTCCAGTAGAATCTTCTGGAAAAAATTCAGATGTGTAGCGGAGTTCTTTTGGGAAACTTAGACCAATTGCATATATTAGGCCTAGTAGCAAAACACAGGCCTTTGCAACACGTGATAACCCTGTCAAGACCTCAATTACCTTCCAGCACTATCACAGTCTCTAAGGGGTCGTTTCTGGAGCCACCTTTTGTGATGATCCTAAAGGCATGCTGTGGCAGTTCCTGCTGGTATACATCCCCTTTAAGATCCTTAAATAAAATAAAAGCATTCCAAATTACAGACAAGACATAATTTTGTTTTAAACAATGATATGAAACAACAATAAAACAATGTCTATTAAACTTTTGACTTTTTATTTGAGAAATAAAACATTCACATCTCTTTCACATATTACAGGTCTATTGTTTCATTAATAGCTTATTGATTGTTGTTGTTAAATGTTTTATTTAGTTTTAGAACTTACTTTACAGATGTTGATGATCAATAAGTTGCTATACTATGACAAACAAGAAAATTGCATGTCAAGCATTCCAGATACTCATCTCATAATGCCTAGTGAGATTTTCAGTGTTAACCCTCGAATCACAACTTCTCTGCTATCTGAGACGTGTTAAGCAGTGCAGCTTCTGTTGGGAATGTGACAAAAGCACAATGTTGACAAATGTTTCCAAAGCGTTCTGACGCAGCTCGAGTTCCTGAAAGGTAACGTTTTTAGGTTACGTATGTAACCCTAGTTCCCTGAGGGAATGAGACGCTGCGTTGGAACGCTTTGGGAACGAGACTGCATTGTCCATGCTCTGAGTAATGAGTCTAATCGGTCAAAATTGAAGACAGGCTGTCACCAGCGGGGTGACATCACGACCAGGGAGTATAAAGCGCACCTGGAGAGAAGACGGCTTCAGCTTCTGTAACCATGAAGAAAGCGCTGAAGGGGCTGAAGTGTGGCTAACAATGCAACGTCTCGTTCCCTCAGGGAACTAGGGTTACATACGTAACCCCAAAAACGTTACCTTTCAGGAACTCGTGTCAATAATCCACCTGTTTAGGGTCTGCTTATGAGCAGGAAGGCCTCTCCTTGGAGGGCCGTAGCAGATGAACAGTTATTCCGACTTTCTCCAGGGACTTGTACGGTGGACATAACAGTCTCTCCTGGTCTGGGGGTCAAGAATGGAAGAGGGTTGAATGCCTGGAGTCTGACAGGTCGTGGGACGACCGAGGGAACCTTGGGGATGTAACCCGCTCTAGGGTACAGTAAAGTATTGGTCATATCTGGAGTAAAATCCAGGAAAGAGGGGGAAAGCAGATGGACAGCAAGAACACTACGGTCAGGTCCCACAAAGGCCGCATCAGGAGTGAATCTCCGCCCAGTGAATGCCCGGACACGGGGCATGACACGCAGAAACGGAAGACGCGTAGACTTTAATGGTGGACGGAGCCAACCCTTTTGCAAACTGCAAACTCCTGATTGAGCGTGGAGATTCCTCCTTAGAGGAATTTTCCATGGAGGCTCGAGTAGGGCCACCAGGTCCGTGAACCAACAGCTCCTAGAAGCAGCGATGGGGCTCACTCTATGCATCTAAGGCACGTAGGCATCGCCATGTGACCTTGATCATGCGGAGGGGATTGCCCTTACGAGAGAACCCCACGGGTTCTGAGCCACCACTGAAGGGGTCTCATGTACAGGATGCCAAGTGGGCCTGGGCAGTCTCTGGAACTGCTTGACAGTGAGTGACTGCCCTACTCTGACCACCGTGAGGATAGACGCTATGCGGGCAGAGGAAAGCTGTGCGCAGATAGTCGCCGAATCCCAAATGATGGCAAGATAGGTGGTTCTCTGTGACGGAGAAAGCACACTCTACCCGGTATTCAGCCGAAACCCCAGCTCCTTCAAATGAGCGAGAACGACATCTCGATGCTCTGATTGAGGTCATATCAACTAATCGTCGATATAATTGAGGATACGGATGCCCTGAAGTCTCAGGGGAGCCAGAGCCGCATCGACACACTTTGTGAAGGTGCAGGGTTACAGGGCAAGGCCGAATGGAAGGACCTGATATTGGAATGCTTTGTCCCTGAAAGCAAACCTCCGAAGCTTCCTGTGAGAAGGAAGGATGGGTACGTGAATGATCCTTTAGATCAGGGGTCACCAACATTTTGAAACTGAGAGCAGTGAGTGGAGGCCATTCCAATCAGAACTACGAACACACACTACAGTAACCACATCAAGGTACGTAATTTCTCTGCTATGGCGAGCATCCAGCTCATTCAGTGTGTGAAGTGTGACATGTTTAGTCAGTCTTTCTTCGTTGCTAGCAATCATTTTATCTGTGAGAAGTGTAAGTTAGTTTGCTCTTTGACGGAGAAGATCTTAGCATTAGAGGAGCGCATCCAGAGTCTAGTAGTGAGTGTGAGAGCAGTCTAGGTTCTGTAGGGGAAAGTCTGGATGCCCTAGGTGCAGTTAGTATTCCCCTGACTCCGACATTAGAGCCCTCGCAGTGGGGCGAAAAAGCCAAAGCCCTCGCAAAGCCAAAGCTAACACTAAGGCTCGCCCACGGGAGCACCATTCCTCTCCGCTTCACATGTCCAACAGGTTTGCTGTCCTTAGTGAAGCACTGAATACCTAGAATCAACGTTAAGTTATTCTCTAGATGATGTAGCTCCCGTTAAGACCAAAATGATCAGGGGGAAAAAAAATAGCACAGTGGTATATTGATCAAATGTACACCCTAAAACAGACCACTCGGAAATTAGAACATAAATGGCGTCAAACAAAATGAACAGTATTTCAAATAGCATGGAAGGAGAGCCTCCTAAATTATAGAAAATCTCTTAGTGCTGCTAGATCCGCATATTTCTCTACCCTCATAGAAAATAACAAGCATAATCCTAGATTTTTATTCAGCACGGTAGCAAAATTAACAGGAAATAAAAGCACTGCACTCACATGCACATCATCATTAGGTAGTAATGATTTCAATAACTTTTTTAATAAAAAAGTTAAAAACATCAGGCAAGAAATCCAGACGATTATTATAAATCCAAATTTTTTTACAAGTAACCCTGTAGACAGCAGTGTAATTATAACAGACAATCAATTACAAAGCTTTACTTGTATTCAAGAGAATGACTTAATTTGATTAATTTCTTCATCAAAATCATCAACCTGCATTCTCGATCCCTTGCCTACAAGTTTCTTCAAACAGATAATTCCAGAGGGAATTGAACCTGTTTTAAACTTGATAAACTCTTCCATTAGCACTGATTATCGTACCTTAATCCTTTAAACTCGCAGTTTTTAAGAAACCTGACCTCGTCAGCTGTTCAACTACAGGCCAATAACAAATCTTTATATCCAAAATTTAAAAAAAAGATTGTACCACAGCAGTTATGCTCACATCTACTAAGAAATAACATTTTTTAAATGTATCAGTTAGGATTAAGGCCTCATCATAGCACAGAGACGGCGCTAGTTAAGGTGGTAAATGACCTGTTCCTCTGATCAGGGTTTTGTCTCTTTACTTGTTTTGCTCGACCTTAGTGCAGCTTTTAACACCATTGATCACACTATACTACCTGCTAGACTTGAGAATGTTGTTGGAATAAGTTGAACAGCTCTCTCTTGGCTCAGGTCTTATTTGACTGATCACTATCAGTTTGTTGATGTAAATAGTAAGTTCTCCACACTCTCTGAGGTAAAGTTTGGTGTTCCGCAAGGATCTGTCTTAGGCCCACTGCTTTATATATATATATATATATATATATATATATATATATATATATATATATATATATATATATATATATATATATATATGCTGCCTCTGGGTGAAATTATACATAAACATGGTATTTGCTTCCATTGCTATGCTGATGATACACAGTTGTATATTTCAGATGAGAGAGATCAGCTTAACAATGTTGAGGAGTGTGTAAAGGACATTAGACAGTGGATGCTTGATAACTTTCTTCTGCTCAACTTAGATCAGACGGAAGTACTTTTACTAGGACCACATGCAGCTAGAAGCAAACTTTCAGTCAAAAACCTTGGTGTGATTATTGACCCTAGTGTTTCCTTTGAGGCTCACGTGAATAATATTACCATGATCGCCTTCTTTCACCTTGGAAATATTAGAACTAGAAATATGATGTCATTATAGACAAACTAGATAGAAAAACTAGTTAATGCTTTTGTAACATCTAGATTAGACTACTGTAATGCTTTACTGTATAGGTGTTTGAGTAAGTGCATAAATAAGCTTCAGTTCAGAATGCAGCAGCAAGAGTCCTCACTAGATCTAGGAAATATGACCACATCACCCCTGTTTTAATCATCTACACTGCTCCAAATTAAATCATTGATTATAAAATACTACTACTGATGTATAAAGCACTTAATGGTCTCACACCGCAGGATCTGAGTGAACTTCTGTACCAGTATGATCCTCTATGCCTACTTAGATCAAAAGGTGCAAGCTATTTGTTGGTACCGCAAATAATGAAGACTACAGCAGGGGGCAGATCTTTCTCTTATAAAGCCCCACAGTTATGGAACAACCTTCCAACCATCTCTTATCCCAGAGATCCCTCATGTCTGTGTTACCTTCTGGTTCTCCCTTTTAGTTATGCTGCCATAGCGAGTCTTGCCGGAGTCCAAACTGCACAGTGACATTAACTTTCATTCAACAATAAGGACACATAATAATCCATATCCTTCTCTTCCTGTCACCCTCTTCTCTCTCTCTCTCTCTCTCTCTCTCTCTCTCTCTCTCTCTCTCTCTCTCTCTCTCTCTCTCACTTTCTCTCAGTTCAGTTAAACATGCTCCTAAGGTTCTAGGGACCACTATTCCTGCCTCTCTTTCCTCCGTGGATCTTCCCACTTCGTCCAGGTCTGCCTCTGGATAGTGTCCACTTCGATTTGAGGCCACTCTGTGCAGCTCAGGACGGTTTCTCATCAACGCCTTGGTTGGTTCCAAGAAATTCCCGAGTAAGAACAGGAGCTTTGAGAATGGATTTGGACTGTAGTTAATGTCAACAGTCTGCTACACTGACTCCGGACTACAGTTTGCTTCTGATCACCATCACTGTACCCCACAACATCGTTTATCTGTAATAAATGGACATTCGGTGCGACCCAGATAATGATGGGTTCCCTCTTGAGTCTGGTTCCTCTCAAGGTCCTTATGTCATCTAGGGGAATTTTTCCTTGCTACAGTCACCAGGCTCGCTCATCAGGGACAAACTTACAACTATAAAGAACATTTTATTCATTTTTATCACCACGTTATCCGTTTAAAGCTGCTTTGAGACAATGTTCATTGTTAAAAGCGCTATACAAATAAAAATGAATTGAATTAAATAATGTAGTGTACTGTACTGTGGTGTAGTGTAGTGTAGTGTAGTGTAGTGTAGTGTAGTGTAGTGTAATGTAATGTAGTATAGTGTAGTATAGTTTAGAGTAGTGTAGGGTTGTTTAGTGCAGTGTAGAATAGTGTACTGTAGTGTAGTGTAATGTAATGTAGGACCTAATTCAAAAATATCAGTGTTGTTACGTAACAAAGACTGGATATGGGCATCTGCTAAATGCCATAAATGTAAATGTAAAGAAGTAAAAAAATTTGGCAAAGATGATCTACCAGTTGATTTATCATCTTGACAGCTGATCAATCAGACTGAGCTGGATGTTTTAGTGATGAGGGAGGATGGATAACATCTCATCTCTTATTAAACATGTGGTGTGCAAAAAAAAGGCAAAAAGGACTCATACTGTTACAAACACACGTCTTTATTATTGTAACATGTATTCAACTCAACCGTGCTAAATGAAGTATTGCTGCTTCTTTCGCTAGATATTTTCATCTTCACCAAAATCGGATATACAAACAAGGCAAACACTTCAAATGGATAGCTGGTTAAAAAGCAGCATGTCAGAGAGACTAGTTTTGCTCTTTTACAATATTACACAGAGATTCTTTTGTTGTATTTTTTGTTTTGTTTTTCTCTTTGTCAGATTCACTAGAGTACACTGGAGGGAGAAGTGTTGAATAAATAAAACCAAAATAATACATCCAATTTCAATGGCAGCCCCGAGGCACACATTTTTCAACATGAGACACGATAATGCATTGACATATTTGCTACCATTTACTGTGTCTTACACATTTTAAACCTACGATCCAATTTCGCTGAAGACATGCATCTGTGCTTGAACAGGGTTTTAGAGAAAGCAGCCTGTCATACACCTATCCATTAGCAAACTTTGCTTAAATACTACAGTTCCATGTTCAAACAGCGCATGCCATTACCAAAGACGGGTCACACATGTCATTAAAAACAGCTTGAGCAACAGGGATTACTGGGAAAGCACTGGATAAATCCCCCTTCAGTCAGATCCCTTCTTCTCCGACTCCGGCGACTTTTTCTCATTCATGAAATTATCAATAAGATGCAAAGGAACTCCACGCTTCATCAGCTCTAAGAATGTATATCCTCCTGAATGAAATAGAGAAAAATCATGTAGCAGGTGTATGCGGACACGAAAGACACACTGTTGTGTTGTGTAGCGTAGCGTAGCAAAGTGTGATGCAGTGTAGTATAGTGAAATATAGTGTACTACTGTAGTGTAATGTAGTGTAGTGTAATGTAATGTAGTGTAGTGTAGTGTAGTGTAATGTAGTGTAGTGTAGTGTAATGTAGTGTAATTTAGTGTAGTGTAGTGTAGTGTAGTGTAGTGTAGTACTGTAGTGTAATTTAGTGTAGTGTAGTGTAATGTAGTGTAGTGTGGTGTAGTGTAATGTAATGTAGTGTAGTGTAATGTAGTGTAATGTAGTGTAATGTAATGTAGTGTAGTGTAATGTAATGTAGTGTAGTGTAGTGTAGTGTAATGTAGTGTAGTACTGTAGTGTAATTTAGTGTAGTGTAGTGTAGTGTAGTGTAATTTAGTGTAGTGTAGTGTAATGTAGTGTAATGTAGTGTAGTGTAGTGTGGTCCTGTAGTGTAGTGTAGTGTAGTGTAATGTAGTGTAGTATAATGTAATGTAGTGTAGTGTAATGTAATGTAATGTAGTGTAGTGTAGTGTAGTGTAATGTAATGTAGTGTAGTGTAATGTAGTGTAATGTAGTGTCGTACTGTAGTGTAGTGTAGTGTACTGTAGTGTAATGTAGTGTAGTATAATGTAATGTAGTGTAGTGTAGTGTAATGTAATGTAATGTAGTGTAGTGTAGTGTAATGTAATGTAGTGTCGTACTGTAGTGTAGTGTAGTGTACTGTAGTGTAATGTAGTGTAGTATAATGTAATGTAGTGTAGTGTGGTGTAGTGTAATATAATGTAGTGTAGTGTAATGTAGTGTAATGTAGTGTAGTGTAATGTAATGTAGTGTAATGTAATGTAGTGTAGTGTAGTGTAATGTAATGTAGTGTAATGTAATGTAATGTAGTGTAGTGTAGTGTAGTGTAGTGTAATGTAATGTAGTGTAATGTAGTGTAGTGTAGTGTAGTATTGTAGTGTAATTTAGTGTAGTGTAGTGTAGTGTAGTGTAGTGTAGTGTAGTGTAGTACTGTAGTGTAATTTAGTGTAGTGTAGTGTAATGTAGTGTAGTGTAATGTAGTGTAGTGTAATGTAGTGTAGTACTGTAGTGTAATTTAGTGTAGTGTAGTGTAATGTAGTGTAGTGTGGTGTAGTGTAGTGTGGTCCTGTAGTGTAGTGTAGTGTAGTGTAGTGTAGTGTAATGTAGTGTAGTATAATGTAATGTAGTGTAGTGTAATGTAATGTAATGTAATGTAGTGTAGTGTAGTGTAATGTAATGTAGTGTAATGTAGTGTAATGTAGTGTCGTACTGTAGTGTAGTGTAGTGTACTGTAGTGTAATGTTGTGTAGTATAATGTAATGTAGTGTAGTGTAGTGTAGTGTAGTGTAATGTAGTGTAGTACTGTAGTGTAATTTAGTGTAGTGTAGTGTAATGTAGTGTAGTACTGTAGTGTAATTTAGTGTAGTGTACTGTAGTGTACTGTAGTGTAGTATAATGTAATGTAGTGTAGTGTAATGTAGTGTAGTACTGTAGTGTAATTTAGTGTAGTGTAGTGTATTGTAGTGTACTGAAGTGTAATGTAGTGTAGTGTAGTGTAGTGTAATGTAGTGTAGTACTGTAGTGTAATTTAGTGTAGTGTAGTGTATTGTAGTGTACTGAAGTGTAATGTAGTGTAGTGTAGTGTAATGTAGTGTAGTACTGTAGTGTAATTTAGTGTAGTGTAGTGTAATGTAGTGTAGTGTGGTCCTGTAGTGTAGTGTAGTTTAATGTAGTGTAATGTAATGTAGTATTTATTATTGTGTAATTTAATATAGTGCTGTATACAGTAGTTTAGTATGATATAGTGTAGTATGGTGAATTAGAGTGTAATTTATTATTGTGTAGTGGGGTACAGTGTTGTGAAGTGTAGTGCAGTGTACTATAGTGCTGTATCATATAGTGTAGGGTGTTTTTAGACAGTGTAGTGTAATGTAGTGTAGTATAGAGTTGTATTATATAGTGTATTTTAGTGTAGTATAGTATTATGTAATGTAGTATAGTGTAGTGCAGTATAGCATTGTGTAGTGAAGGGTAGTGTCACCTAGAATAGTGCATTACAGCATAGTGTAGTGTAGTATCATGTAGTGTAGGTGAATTGCTTTGTTGTATAACTGTATAGTATAGTGTATAGTATGGACTAGTGTTACCTAGTGTAGCGTTATAGTGAAGTAATTCGTAGTGTAGTGTTGTACTCTGTAACTAAGTAGTGTAATATAGTGTAGTGTAGTGTTTTATAGTGTAGTGAAGTAACGTGTAATGCAGCGCTGCGTAGTGGTGTAGTGTTGTACTGTGTAGTGAAGTGTAGTGTAGTGAAATATTTTGTAGTGTAGTACTGTGTAGTGTAGTGTAGTGTAGTGTAGTGAAATATTTTTTAGTGTAGTACTGTGTAGTGTAGTGTAGTACTGTGTAGTGTAGTCAAGTGTAGTGTAGTACAGTGAAGTATGGTGTAGTGTAGTGTATTGTAGTAGAGTATATTTTAGAGTAGTGTAGTATAGTAAAAGTATAGTGTAGTAAAGTATAGTGTCGTGTAGTGTATTGTAGTGAAGTACAGTACAGCGTAGTGTAGTAAAGTATAGTTTAGTGTAGTACTGTATAGTGTTGTTAAGTGAAGTGTAGTGTAGTATAGTTTAGTGTAGTGTAGTAAAGTATAGTTTAGTGTAGTATAGTGTAGTGTAGTATAGTATAGTTTAGTGTAGTACAGCGTAGTGTAGTAAAGTATAGTTTAGTGTATTACTGTACAGTGTTGTAAAGTGTAGTGTAGTATAGTTTAGTGTAGTACAGTGTAGTGTAGTAAAGTAAAGTGTAGTATAGTGTAGTGTAGTGTAGTGTAGTGTAGTGTAGTAAGTATAGTTTAGTGTAGTACTGTGTAGTGTAGTATAGTGTAGTGTAGTGAAGTATAGTTTTGTGTATTACTGTATAGTGTTGTAAAGTGAAGTGTAGTGTAATATAGTTTGGTGTAGTATAGTGTAGTGTAGTAAAGTGAAGTGTAGTATAGTGTAGTGTAGTAAAGTATAGTTTAGTGTAGTACTGTGTAGTGTAGTATAGTGTAGTGTAGTGAAGTATAGTTTAGTGTAGTGCTTTATAGTTAAGAATTGTGTAGTTTAGTACTGTATAATGCAGAAAGGTAGTTTAGTGTAGTATTGTGTAGTAAAGTAGGGTGTGTAGTATTGTGTGGTGTAGTGTAGTTATGTGTAGTGTAGTGTGGTGTAGTGTGTGGACAGTGTCCAAAATGCACCTTTTACCTTTTATCAAGGAAATAAATGTAAAAAAGGGAAAGAAAGGCGTCAGTTCAAAAGCAGGCACTACACAAATCTGTGAGTACAGTAACATCTCCTAGAGTAATTTTATAGCAGTATACCACATGTGCTTGCTCTAAAATGGCTAATGCATCAGTTAAGTCAGTTAAATGCAATATACAGAACAAAAATCCTGCCTAGAACTCTGTGGTTGCAAAAAAGTGGTGACAAACTGACCACTGCTGACTCAGACTGAGAGGAGGAAGTTACTCACCCTCTGTTTGGAATATTACATGTGGTCACAAACACAGTTACCATGAAACAGGGATCATGCAAGCAGCACACTGGCATATCAGAGACACTTGCACTGGTTTTTTAGATACAAAGAAAAGCGTGCTCACACAACAGCTTAGCACGGCGGTGGAAATGCATGCGGAAGGAACCAGGAAAACAGTTTCAGGTACAGAGTGAACACGACTGATGAACAGAACCAATGCTAATTGCACTCGCACCATGACGACAACATGAAACGTTAGGTCTGCAGATCGTGGCCAAATCAGCAAAAGCGGGATTAGTAAGAGATGCAGAATGAATATTATAAATAAGCTTCATATGCCCGAAACCATATGAAAGCTTACCTTACATAAGAACAACACATTCACTATTCCTGAGTGATGACTGGGGAGAAAAGAGAAGAGGGGGTTAAACCCTAAGTGAGGGAGTTATGTGTGTGTCAGGCTGCATCACTGACTTAGTCATTACAGACTGAACATGGAGGATTAACACACAGTGATCTGCTGTAAAGGGAAAAAAACTAAGCGCTATGAGAGTCTGGCACACGTTTATTTGTATATTTTATAAACTGATGACGTTTTCTAAAACCAAACCTAAAAGCAGGGTGAGAACTATGAGTGTGCCATGCTCTCGCTCGTCTAGTGAACACAGAGAGCGTTCCGCTTTAAAAGATACTGATTATAAGCAGAACTCAACTCTCGTCTCTGACGTAAGAGCAGAAATGTTTTGTTAACAGGGGAACTGATTCGAAAAAATGTACACTGTGAAGCCCAGCTATGGAAATCTGCAAGTAAAAAGCAGCAGTTATTTTCCCATGATGACAAAAAGAACTGTAAATGAGAACCAAGACTGAACATCATCATCATCATCAAAGCACGACAATCCTTTATCCGAAAGTATTGGAACAGCAAAAGTCAATTCTATTGTTTTTATATATAGGACATTTGGCAGTTAAAGGATAAATATATGAGACAACAGATCAGAATTTCTGCTATGAGCTATCTGATATTTACATAAAAATTTTTACATTTACATAAATCTTTTAAAGTGAATAATGTTAACCAACAAAAAACTAAACAGCTGTCTTACGGAGAAAAGTAAAAAAAAAAAAAAAAAGACGGAAAATCGGTCAGATCTATTGTACAAGCATTGGTACCCAATAAATCACTGGCATAGTAACAACCAAAAAAGATCAGCCAAGAAAAAACACTAGTTGATTCCAGAAACATGATAGAAATCTAAAGAAAGGCCAAAAAAAAAAAAAAAAAAACGATCTGGTATGTCAACTCCAACCTCTTCCAGGGCAGAGGTAAAGGTATAATAATACACCATTCAAAGAACACTTCAAGAGCAGAAATATGGAAATTCACGAAGAAATTTAGGGAAACAAGATGAACCTATACCAAAGTAATTTAAAGGACGAAGCAAGGGATATTACGCATTATAAGTGTTATTCACTTTAACCCTAAACGCCGATCAGCCATAACATTGCAACCATTGTCAGGTGGCATTTATAGCATTAAATATCTTGTTATAATGCCACCAATCACATGGGTGGGATTTATTATATACTCAGTACTTATAAATATATAATAGGGGTTCATGGTTCGTTACGTACCACCGTTTTTAAATCATTGTTTGGTTCACTTTCTGTACAGTTAGGAGGAAGAAATGCAAAACATATAATTGCTTGCTGTTTTTTTATTCATTTTATTTAATAAAGCAGTTTATTATTTTTTACATTTGTGAATATCAACAGTTCATATTTTTAAAACAATGTTAAATAAAATGCCTGTTTGGATTAAATAATATAAAAAAATATTGTATTGTATTGTATATTGTATTAAAAATAATATATGTGTAAAAAAAAAGAGAATACATCAGTGAAATATACTTTTTTATTATATTGATTAAACTGATTAAATAAAATTTAATTAATGGAAACATTCAGTAAAATTGTTTAAATTTGTTAGACACCGTTTGGGTAAAACAGATGTGTATATGTGTGTTTGTTATTTTGTGTGTGTATGTATGTTTTACATTTAATATTTAATTTTCTAAAGATATGTTCTACTTAACTGTACTACTTATTTCAGCATACTTTAACAAATGTTTTCATTCCTTCCAGCCTTCATTTATTCACTCACTCGAAATGCAGAATTGTCAAATTTTTCTACTATAAAATGCAAAAGCATCCATTTTGCAAGACCGTCGTAAAAAAAAGACATTCTAGCAACTGCCGTCAGAAAAACTGCACAAAAATAGGTGTAACAAACTTGTAGCATCAAACTCAAAAAGACTTGAGGCTGTAATTGGTGCCGAAGGAGCTTCGACCGAGTATTGAGCAAAGGCTGTGAATATTTGTGTACAATTTTTAGAAATTTGCAAAGATTTCAAACAAACTTTCACGTTGTCATAATGGGGTATTGTTTGCAGAATCTTTAGGAAAAGAAAAATTTCATTTTAATCCATTTTGGAACAAAATGGGGAAAACGATTTTCACTGTTTACTGTCATAAGCATACCTTGTACCTTGGATACACTTTTTTTTCTCATATATATCTTTTATATCTTTTATATAGTTTATACTTTATTTATCTGCCTTCTTTTTCTTTCTCCCCATCCTATTCCCTCATGCCGGACCATCGTAAAAAGCATTTCACTGCATGTCGTACTCTGTATGTATGTGTATGTGACAAATAAAATTTGATTTGAAGTGAAGCGCTTACTTTTCGGATGCACTGTAATCTAATCTAATCTAATTAAATTTAATCTGATCTAATATCAGGCAGGTGGTTTTAATGTTATGGCTAAATGGTGTATTTTCCAACACTATTGCTCGCCTATAAATTGGGTGGTCTGCCACCAAAGGTGCCATGTTCTAAGTAACATGTAAATATCAGGAGAAAAAAACAGACATTCTGATCGGTTCTTGTCTTTTCCGTCTCATATTCAACTATCATGAGCAAACACGTATAAAATGGCCTTCCAATACCTTTACAGGGGACTGTGTTTAGTACTCCTGTTATAATCACACGCAAATGTGAAGAACCTGAATGAACATGAGATGAGACACAATTGCTAAGATACAGTGGACTGCTCAATGCAGGTAAATTGCACCGAAAGCCAGACTGACCTTTCACCTCCAGTTTGCACTCCACCTGGGCCTCGCCGAGGTCATTGATAGCCTTGCAGGTGTACATGGCTCCGTCGAACGGGCTGGGCTTCCGGATCTCCAACGTGCACACACCTTGGCTGCTGAACATGCGGTAGCGTGGGTCATCGATGATGGGGATCTTATTCTTCATCCAGATCACTTTGGGCTTTATGAGAGAACAGAAGGAACATATCTCAAAAACATCAACATATGTAAAATACGTGAAGGCGTATTGTGTGATAATGCCGTCATAATTTGCTCAACCAAGTTATAATATTAGGTAGTATTGCTGCTTCAGAGCTTCAGGCATTCTGGAGTGCAGGTTGCTCTCTGTGTAGAGTTCCTGTGCATGTTCATCTCATGTCTATGTGGGTTTGTTTGCGGATCTTTGAAAAGTTTAATAAAGGTATTAATGTTTACATTGTGAAAACATGGATTATTCTAGGCATTGATTCTGCTGGATATGTGTGAAGACATGGATTCTTCTAGCAGTTCAGAGAGGAAAACCTGGATTCTTCTGGTCAAGTGAAGACATGGATTCTTCTAGCAGTTCAGAGACCCTTAGCTTGCTGGTTTAGTGGTGCAGGAGCAATGATTTTGCTTGTATTTTGCTGTATTATATGGATTATCACACTAAACTATTACTTTTATACGGTTACAAAAAAATTAACAGAAAAATGGTCAAGACCATCAAGCAAAATGCAGGATAGTTGGTCTTTGGTTTTTTTTAATGGTCACGTTGGCATTCTTCATCTTCAGACTGAAACACTGAAACTAACTTTTTTACATTTGACACAATTATCAGCTGCAAAACTCATGAACTTCATCACATGAACAACCTCAATTAAAAAAAATCTTAACTCCTCATATACAACTGAGAAAAAAAGAAAAGAAAGTCGGGACAAACTCCTTAACCCTGAGTTCAATGATAGACATCAGGCATCCCCCAGATATGTATGTTAGGTCATTCTGCTGATTTTCACCTCAATTATTAAAAAAATATTACTCAGTCGACCCATATAAAAGTCTTAGAATGAGAAAAGAACACATCAGGAATACGCTGTGTGGTCATCAAGTCCATTTCAAGCTTATCTAGCTAGTAAACAGCGTCTCTACCCGATCTGCATCCACTGATGCAAATGCTAAATTATTCCTTCGCATAATCCCATCAGACAAGAACACAATCTCCAAGGAAAGGTAGGCCCTTGCTTTTTTATGGCGAGAACAAAAACAGGAACGGTGCAGCGGTAAGCGTTTAAATTTTTAAATTTGGTCTCCAGCTTGCGTGACGATTTATTCTTAGCTTGTTTTATGTCTGTTGTGAATGACAGCTATCAAATTGAATTTAACGGCAGAACAAAAATAAATTGTAATGAACGCAAAATACTAATCTAAGATATTATATAAGAATATACAGTATATACTAAACAATGTGTATGTAGCTCACAGTCATGTGGTGGAACATGAGACTCTTGACCTCTTCTGTATATTGGTATAAAAATAATACCGATCATAAATTCAACTATCCACAGGGTTCCAATGATTTGTCATCGACTCATGGGCACCTGGTGTGACTTGTAATGAAAAATAGATGATGTGCATCTCTATAACTGATGCCGATTCACATCTCGATGCATAACCGATACGAATACATACGAAGCAGCTACTGATGCGATACGATATACCCTATTACGACACAGTGTGACTCGATTTCCATTCGATTCAATGGAAAAAATATGATGCTATGCAATTCAATATAGTAAAGATAATCCGCTTTTATTACTTTGGTTGCGACGGACAGCAAATTATCAAATTACTTCAAGACTTCTAACGCATGCATACTTTTGTAGTGCAAAAGGAAAAAGATCAAAGTTGTTCTTTTCCTGTTCTGTCTCCAGGAAGTTACAGCTCTACCTCTGCCATGTTAATCTGTGTTCTATGTGACGCTCAGGACACGCCTCAGTCTCCGTAGTGTTGTGACATGTCATATTCAAGTAGCAGCAGCGGTGCTGAGAGAATGAGCTTCAGCGAGGAGAAATTTATCTCTGTATCAAATATTGGTCACAAGTTATTGGTCACTTTTTAAGTAATAAAAGTAAAGCGCATCCATAAATAGTTATATAGAAATACATCATTTTTTGTAAATGTCGTCTTAAAAACGATGCATCACTATGCAAATAGCACCTTGTATCTGATGCACACTTTTTTATGCCGATGTACCGATGTAAGCACTAACTACAACAAAAACCTGGGGATGGTTCCACATCAACTAAAGTGCCATGAAGTTACTAAGCAACTTAAGAACTTTAAGGATGAATTTGGACTGTAATTAATATCAACAATTTACTACAATGTGTTCAGGACCACAGTTCTTTATTTAGGCGTCCATCATTGAACAGCACCTCAACAGTGATGTGTAATGAATGAAAATTCGGTGTCACCCAGATGAGTATATGTTCCCTTTTGGAGTCTCTTTCCTCTCAAGGTTTCTTCCTCATGCCATTTCAGGGAGTTTTTTTTTCTTGACACAGTCACCACTGACTCACTCATAAGGGATCAACTTACAATTATGAGGAACAAACTTAAAGACACTAAACTCATACATTCCTTTTTAACCACTTCATCTGTGTAAAAAGCTGCTCTGATACAATATCCAGTGCTCAAAAAATAGAAATGGAATTGAATTAAATCTCCACAACCAAACTCCAAAATATAGTGGAACATCTTCAACAACAGCAAGTATTGACCACATGTTGGAAAGCAAACACCAATCATTTGCTCAGATGTCCACAAACTTTTGGCCTAACAAAAAAAAAAAAAAAAAAAAACTTGTCTGACCAAATATCAAATAATTTCGTGTTCATTTTAGCAAATAAAAGAGCATCTTTCCAGAGTAATAGCTGCTTTAAGTTAAAATAATATGAAGTTTGTAGCATTAATGACCCGTGTGCAGCCGTTTAGTGCTGAAATTCTGTTATTAATCACAGAGCTGCACTCATCTCTCACATACCCGCGGGTTGGCCCGGACGCTGCAGTTCAGAGACGCGTTGTACCCGGCGACCGCGAAGGTGTTAATGAGGGGCTGGGTGAACTTGGGTGCCTCTGCGAAGTCGTAGCAGATGTACTCTGGGTTCTTCATGTTCATGCCTGAGAAAGAGGGACAGGAGGCAGAAGAGGGAGAGGAGGAGGAAGAAAAGAGGGAATATGGAGTATGGGAGTGTGCATGATACGGGCCAAGCACTGTATCATGGGGGAATTTCCCTTATGTGATGAAGAGACAACACGGGTTTGGGTTCTCATTATCTTATTCAAAGCAAGTGTGCAATATTATATTCATTACTTTTTAGTCGGGCAAAAAAAAAAAAAAGAACAGCTTCTTGACCTTCTTACAAATATATTATAATAATTTTTGGCCAAATAAGCAGCAGAAATTATGAGAATGAAGTTTCCTATAATATAAATGTATTATAGTGTTTCCTATTATAAAATTATAATGTATATAAAAAAAAAAAAAAAAAAAAATATATATATATATATATATATATATATATATATATATATATATATATATATATATATATATAAAAAATATTTTTATATATAAGGTGGAGGAGTGGAAGAGGATCCCAGCAACAACCTGTGCATATTATATTATTATATCATATAAATTAGATAATTAATATATTTTAATATATCATATCAAGAGATTAGATTAACTGAAAGCTTTGTGAATAATTTTTAATATTTATAATATATTTTAGGTATGTGGTTTAATAAATACAGAAAATAATAAATAAAACAGTAGACATCTGTATGATGCATTTTAGTAATGAGAATAGTTTTGTGTGTGTGTGTGTGTGTGTGTGTGTGTGTGTGTGTGTGTGTGTGTGTGTGTGTGTGTGTGTGTGTGTGTTTTAACTCGGAGTATAGGTGTATAGTACTTGCTTTTTTATGTAATATTACTCACAGTTAAGTTCCTTGAACAATGAGGAGGAGAGATATTTTTTTCAGGACAAAACACATAACATGTTATAGAAAAGGTTTACCTGGATACACCATATAGGCAAAAGTTTGTGGACACCCACACTCTCTTGGGAAGATGTTCCAATAGATTTTTTTGAAGATTTGCGCTCCTTCAGTCACAACACTGTTTGTAAAGTCAGGTCGGATGTAGTTGAGATAAGGAAGCCTGGGGTGCAGTCAGCATTTACATTCATCCCAACAGGGATTGAGCTCTATCGCAGAAGATCTTCCGCATCTTCCAAACCCATGGAAGGCATATCTTCATGGAGCTGGCTTGGTTTGTGAGTCTCCTAGCTCAAGTGAAGGGAAAATGTCATATTCCTGCATTCAATTGTGTTTTTATACAATTGTATGACATTGTGGTGAAGAAGCACGTACGGGTGGAAGAGTTGGGTGTCCAAATACTTTTGACCACATAAGTGTAAGCAGGTCAAAGTCACCTAAAACTGAAAGTGTAGGAAATCGACATTAATTCGTTCACCTGAGTGAGTTGGAACTTACCCTCCTTCACGATGACTGCGGTGTCTTTTGTGACTGTGGCGTTCTCGCTCAGGCCCACCATATTCTCAGAGAAGATCCTGAAGTAGTACTCGTTGCCCACCACCAGCTCGCTGATAGTGATACATGTGCGGTGGTAGTGCTCCACGCAGGTGTACCACTCCTGTAGACACAAGATCTTAAACTCATTTGAGGAGACTGCAAAGCACCGGAGAAAGAATTCACTGAGACTGGGTTGTGATAGAAAAAAAAAAAACGTATATACAGTACCATGGTCTTTTTATCCGCCTTCTGAATGGTGTATCCTGTTATGGGCGCATTGCCGCTATCCTTGGGTGGTGTCCAGTCCAGAGCAACGTTCTCCCCCCAGACCTCCTCAATTCGAACACATTGTGGAGGACCAGGAAGGTCTGAACAAGAGACAGTTAAAACAGAACACTTTAAAATGGATCCAGATTCAATTAATATATCTAATATTTCCAGACTCTTGGAGTATTACAGAAGCTGATTGCTAACCCACGATCTGGATGTCCAGGATGGCAGTATCGACAAGTTTTTCCACCTGGACAGCCATCTTATATTTCCCAGAGTGCTTGCGTTCAGCTTTGCGGATGAAGATGATGCTGTCGCAGTCCGAGTTGCGGATGTTGACCTGCGTTTGTTCGATACCCTCATCGTCCTTCAGCCAGGTGATCTTTGGTCGGGGTTTGCCCTGGAAGAAACATTAAAATTACATTCAGAAATTTATTTTTTATAACTGTCATTTCTGTACATTACTGATCATTGGCTTACCATGAACGGCACTACGATGTTAACTTGTTCTCCGACCTTACGCATGTACGTCTGCTTCAAGTGGCGAGGGACACGGATCTTTGGGGGCTCTGCAAGACAAAGGATTCATTTTATAAACCTTAAATAAATTTTTATGCATTTAAATCAGGGGTTCTTGAACTTTTTTTTCTTTCGGGCTACTTAATTTGTTGTTTCTTTAATGGGGGGGCCAAAGTGACTAGCAGTTTTTTTTTTTATTGTGGAGATTGTATTATGATTTTAAAAGTATTAGTCGATTAGTTTTCTGCATCGTACAGACAAATGAGCATTACTTTGATATTTCGCCTATTAAAAAAGCATTATTACAATCATTATGACGTTTTTTTTTCATATTCAATGCTACTTAATTCAAAACATTTGCTTATGCACATGGTTGGTGGGGGAATCGAACAAATAATTAGGCTACGCTAATAATGAGGTCAACCGATAGTCGATTTTACTGATATTGAAAGCTAGGTTGGATCAAACTTGCTCATAACCGATTAATTGAACAAAAGTTTTTAAAATGGACACTGAATAAAAGAAATAGAACAACAAACAGCATGTGGTGTCAGTAATTTACCTCCAGAGGGCGCTCTCATAATGACAGCGTAAAGCAGAAGCCGGAAAAACTATCGGTATGAATTTTTGCTAAGTTCGATAGGTATAGTTAGTTCCAGCAATCGGTGCCTCGACCTCTATTAATAACTAAGGCAAATTTTTGTTTGAGAGCCAACCTTTATTATCAAATTATTAGATGTGTAATATATACAGTAATCCCTAATTTATCGCGGTGGTTACGTTCCAAAACCGCCCTCAATACCTGAAAAACTGCAGTAAACAGACACCACTCCAAAAATGCTATTTTATGATTACAGTACTGTACTGTATTAACATTTTACTTCATTTCATATTAAATAATTAGATTTTTATTGCAAAATTTCCTTATTTCAACTCCATAAAAACAATTCCTAATAAGTTTTTTGGTCTATCGTTCTATCCGTGAAATACCAGGAAAATGAGCCAAACAAATTAGTTATGTGGCAAATGCAATTCTGCCACAAACCGGGGCGTGAAATTTGAACCAAGGTACAGCAGAGGGATTACTTGATTTTCAAAAAATGTCTCTGGAATTGTTCAGAGGACCGTTGTGAATGTGGGGGCGACAGGTAGTTTGAGGACCCCTGATCTAAATCTTCCAATCAAATATCTTGAACCGATGTGACCTGTTTGTGCTTTTCTTTGTGTATGTTTAATTCACAGCAGTGACTTTTGAGGTCAATTATTCCCCAAATAAAAAAAATCTTTGCTTTTATCAAACAAACAAAAAAAGAAGCTGCAGGTGAAGTAGCTCACCAACGACCTCCTTGACTAGGATCGAGTGCTGAGTGGTGCGTGGTAAACTGGCACCCGCTGCGTTAATCGCCTTCACTCGAATGAGGATCTTGGATTCTGGTACAAGTCCTGTGAGGGTGTATTTGGTTTTCTCAGTCAGTTCCTTATTGGCAGGGATCCAGTCATCAGCTGTGGAAATAAAAAAACAGTTTAGTGAATATATAAACACTTTTTTGAGAGTGTTTGCTTAAAAAAGACATCATACCATCACATGATGGTATGATTATTACAGTATCTTAGTGGTTGTGGCATTGGACTCAAATTGAATAGGAATTGGAAGTTCAAATCCCAGCACTGCCAAGTGTAATAATGTAAATATGACATTAGTTCTGTTTTCCGACTTCATTATTCACAATTATCAGTCCTTAATACACCAATCAGCCATATTA
Organism: Silurus aristotelis; assembly: GCF_946808225.1. NCBI lineage: Eukaryota > Metazoa > Chordata > Actinopteri > Siluriformes > Siluridae > Silurus > Silurus aristotelis. Next base: position 28,650,858 of record NC_139580.1, read on the forward strand.
GACCACCTGGCTGATATTGTGTTGGTCCCCTATTACTGCCAAAACAATCCTGACCTGTCGAGCATTAACAACATTAATAACACAATCAGTAATTTGTACCAGCCTTCGCTCCCCACGTGCATCAATAAGCCTCGGCCGCCCGAGACCCTGTCGCCGGTTCACCACTGTTCCTTCCTTGGAGCACATTTGATAGATACTGACCACTGCAGACCAGGAACATCCCACAAGAGCTGCAGTTTAGGAGATGCTCTGACCCAGTCGTCTAGACGTCACAATTTGTCAAATTTGCTCAAATACATACACTCGCCCATTTTTCCTGCTTCTAACATCAACTTTGAGGACAAAATGTTCCAGGTGCCATGATGAAGAGATAATCAGGGTTATTCACTTCACCACTCATAATGTTAAAATGTCATAATGTTATGCCTGATCGGTGTATGATGATGATGATGATTTTTTTTACTACAGCTTCATATGATATCATATATAATAAACTATCATCTAGTATAGTGCTGTAGTTCTGGAAATATTTAGTATTTAGTGTTAATGATCATTATGGTAGGGCGTCTTACTTCCTTCGATGCAATACTCCACTTGGTAGCCATCTAACCCGGCGGCACCGATGGTTTCCGGAGGACGCCACTTTACCGTCACGGTCGTGTCTGTCACCTCATCAACCACCAGCATGGTGGGCTCACTAGTGACAGCTTGAAATGAAAAACAGTGAGAGAGACAGAGAGTGAACACAAATGAATTTGCAAATACTCATAGCATACACCATGAACCCAAGTCCTGCTAAACTGCTACTAAAAACAAATCCCTGTGTTATAATAAGCTCCACTCTTCTGGGACGATGTTCCACTAGATTTTTGTGGAGATTCAATCATCCACAAGGGTGTTAGTGAGGTCAGGTACTGATGTAGGTAAGAAAGTGAGGAGGCCTGGGGTGTTCACGTCATTATGTTCAATAGAGTTGGAGCTCTACAGCAGGAGCTCTTCCACTCCAACCCATGGAAAGCAGATCTTCATGGAGCTGGCTTTGTGAATAGGGGCATTGTCATGCTGGAACAGCCTTCAACCGAAAGCAAAATTTCATGCATTGAATCCAAAGATGTTCTGTACAATTGTGTGCCTCTAACTCCAGGGAGAACCACATATGGGTGGAAAAGTCAGGTGTCCTAATACTTTTGTTACCAATAGCTTTGGTTACTGGTTGGCTCTGCTGCACACAAATACACACATAAACATACATATGAGGGGGAGTTATGTATATCTGTCTGGCATGCCCTCTCCTTGGGCTCGGGATGGATCCTGATCTCCTAAACTTTTAATTCTGCCATAATAATGACATGTTTAAAGTCCTGTAAATCTCAGGCTTGCGCTATGCACAGAGTGAGAATAGTTTATATCTCTGGAAAGCAACAGCTGCAAAAGGGTTGTGTGAAGGGCAAGCTCAAATATGGTGATGGTGCCATGGCATATCTGTCACTGTCTCATGTGAAAGGATCTGCTGGGATTGTGAGGTATTGTCTTACATAAAAGGGCTGTGACAGAACCAAGCAGAAGGACTTATAGACAGGTGGAGGCACTGAAGACGTAACGAAGAGAGGTAAGTTGTGAAAGGTGTAAAAGGTCTGAAAGGTGTGAAAGGTGTGGTACTCACCAAGGGGAATAAAGGGTTTGGATGGATCACTCGGCTTGGAAACCCCGATCGAGTTAACAGCAAAAATCCGCACCTCGTACGGCACCCCCTCAATCATCTTCTTAGGCTCGAACGTGGTCTCTTTGCAGAGGTCGAAGTTCAGACGCATCCATCTGGAGCTCTGCTTCTTCTTCCTCTCAATGAAGTATCCTGAAGAACAGAACCGTTCAGGTCAATGCTGGGGTTGAGGAAAATGCCTTTTTCCCAAAAAGTGGTTATGATTGGGATTTGGCTGTAGATACAGTAAATATAGTGTGAAATGGCCACCAATGAAAATAATATGTACAATGTATTTCCTTACCCAGGATTGGAGAACCACCATCATAAATAGGAGGATCCCAGGTCATTGTACACCAGTCACCACCAACTGCAGGGACCAAAGGAGGTCCAGGAGGATCAGGAATATCTAGAACACAGATATAAAAAAAGAAGCATAGAATCTTATTATATTAATCTTAAGTGCATGTGATTTTGACCAACCTGGCAATGAATATAGATGGATCTTTTGCTTTTTAGTTTTATTGTCAGATCACATATTTGCAATGTTGACTTCAACTCATTCGTACATTCGTACATTTACACAGAGTCAGCTACTAAGTGAGTACAACTGTGTCCAAGAACCACCCCAACAGCAAACGCTATTTATAGTGACTCTTATTCATAATAACGTTATGATGTATACACTCACCCTTACCCAGAGCGACTTTTTATATCGTTCATACAACCGAACAGTTGAGGATTAAAAGCATTGTTCAAGGTGCGTAAGTAGAAGCTTGGTAAAGATTTGAACTCAGGACCTGATCAGTCTGATGTCTTAACCAAGGAGCGACGACTTCTCATTTCCTGACATTGTCTTGCCTAGCTTAGTTTGTTTGTTGATGTTTTAGATTCGTCTTCGATTTCTTATTAGAAGGAAATTGTAGAATGGGGCTCAAAATCAATTGTACACTTTTATATGAACAACAACATGCAGAAGATTTCCTCCATATTCAATTAACATTCACAATTAGGACCTGTTGGATCTGTTATAAATATGTATATATTTTTTACTAATCAGATTGAGAAATATTCAGGCATTGTACATCATTTCATTGGCTCTGTACATGTACCTTGCACAATAACAATAAAGGTGAATCTAATCTAATCTAATTATGTTTACAACTAATTGTATGTTATAATTGTAAATGACTAAATATTACTAAAGATTTAAATAATGCAATGTAATGTAAAAATTTTTTAATTTGTATTCAACATAAGGTTGGGGGCGTTTAGTGACTCAATTATTCAAATAAAGGCAGGGAACTAAGCTAAATTACCTGAAACCTGAATCAATCCCCCTTTTTTTTACCATCGTTATGACACAGCGTCTATAGAAACCTCAATATTATAGAGAAACGCAGTAGAACAGAGCACTGCATCACAGACAGGAATCTCATACAGTGAAAATGAATGTCATTACAAATGCAAGAAACCCAATGAACACAATTCAACACGTTAAGAAACCCAATGAACACAATTCAACACGTCTCCTTTCACTGTAGCCACAGCAGCACCGCCCGCATACATCATCTTTAGCAGAAGCATCGATATTAATAACCTCGTAAATGGACTATTTTATTTTCTGTGCATTACGAAGCAGCCTTTTTTGCACAACATTTTATTTACATTTTTGCTACTGTTCACTTTATGTCTCTTTACATCAGGTTTACTGGCGGAGCTATTTTGTATTTTGTGTTTTTTTGTTCGTCTTGTAAATGACCTTGTAGGTCAAAAAATATTATCCACATGAATATATTAGAGCTTGTGCAGTTTGTTACAGATGCGGGTTGTAAGCTCTGACTAGTTTGCTTTCTGACCATCCGATCAAAAGACCGTGAAAATGGTGACGTTACTGTACACCTGCTAGATGGCTACGGTGCTGAAATCTGATTGGAAAGCAACTCTAACTGAAGCAGCGCAAACATGAGAAAAGCTATGAAATGAATAGACTAGACTATTGGGAATAACTGAATACATAATAAAGGACAAACATATATTAAAACATAAGCTAGTGATTCTGATCAAGTTTAGAAGGCCTTGCTGGCCCTGATGGCCTTCCACGGCTCAATAAATATACATAAAGTACTTTGACAGTCCTTTATTTAGTAGGAAACTCCTAAATTGGCTGTCTGCCACTCTTTCCCCATCACTAGTAGCAAAAGCAACTTTATGGTACTCCAACATCCACCTTATCAGCTGATGTTTCATTGAAGAATCCAGATGTTTCAGTAAATATATATATATATATATATATATATATATATATATATATATATATATATATATATATATATATATATATATATATATATATATATATATTCAAAAGTCTTACCTACAACCTTAATCCTGACACTGCCTGTGTCCTCTCCTGCTTCATTCTGCAGGACGATCTTGTAGTTGCCACTGTCCTCTCGCTCGGTGACTTCAATAGTGAGGCAGGTGTGGTCAGAAAATGTCTCTGCACGAACTCGAGTCCCTGTCTCAAGAATGACCTGTACACAGGTATAATGAGATGTTTTATTGATATACCATTATCAATGTTTTATTGATAATGGTACATCTCAACGTACAAAGTCTCAGGAAAGAAGTCTTAGGGCTTTGATAAAACAGAAAAGAGAAGTGCTAGATGTGAAAAAGAGACAAGTACGTGATGCTATTTGGCTATAATCTGACAGAAGAGTCTTTTAAGAATTTAGCCATAAGGAATTAGCCAATATATAATAATAATAATAATAATAATAATAATAATAATAATAATAATAATCATAATAATAATAATCCATCCATCCATTTTCTCCCGCTTATCCGTAATTCGGGTCGCGGGGGCAGCAGTCTAAGCAGGCCCCCGCCTTCGACTGCCGCCCAATCCTCACAGCACCGTCCCTTACGGTCCCTCCTGCAGGTGGTGAGCCCACGGGAAGTAATAATAATAATGATAATACTAAATTTCCCGTGGGCTCACCACTTGCAGGAGGGACCGTAAGGGACGGTGCTGTGAGGATTGGGGAGCAGTCGAAGGCGGGGGCCTGCTTAGACTGCTGCCCCCGTGACCCGAATTACGGATAAGCGGGAGAGAATGAATGAATGAATGAATGATAATACTAAATAATTTTTATTATTATTATAGTAATAAAAATAAATAAATTTCTTTCGGCTTCTCCCGTTAGGGGTCGCCACAGCGGATCCTCCGCACGTTTGATTTGGCACATGTTTTTACGCTGGATGCCCTTCCTAACGCAACCCTCCCCAATTTAACCGGGCTTGGGACCGGCACTGAGAGTGGCTGGGGATGGTTCCCTGACCGGGGATCGAACCCGGGTCGCAGCGGTGAGAGCGCTGCATCTTAACCACTAGACCACCAGGGGAACCTATTATTATTATAGTAATATACTCTTAAAATTTTATAATAATAATGATAGTAATTAAACCATAATATAATACAAATATAATTGTAAGGAAGAAATACAAGAAATTGACAAGATTTCAATAGTTGCCAATGCGCATGGTACATGGACAAGAAGTGCTCATTTAAGTAGAGCACTATTGCTATTGCTATTCGCAAATTCAGGCTGGATTTCATGGTTTGAAGAGTTATGATGATGTTCCAGAAGAAGATGGCATGACTGTATTTGACTATAGGTAGAATTTTCAAGAAAAAAAAAATACTTTAATTGAAGGGTATTCTAATATCCTGCTAAACCATCACTTTTATTAATAAATAATTAAAATCATGCACCTTGCCTTCTTAACCATAATGTTTATTGGGCGCCATGTAAAAATTCAACCCCTTTATAACACTTCATATTGCTCTCATTATCATCATCATAGTCGTCAGCTCCCAGTGGGGTTTAATAGATAACAAGGTTAGCTGACGACTAAGATGACGATAATGAGAGTAATATTAAGTGGATGAAATATAAATTTCAGTCTTTTGAGATTCATTAGCTAAATGAGCTAACTAGCAATTAATTCTTAGCTCGTATGCAACTAAGTGTCAGTGGGATACGAGCAGTGCTAGTAGCAACATAGCTAGTCAGTAACCTAACTATGTTGCGTTAGCTAGTTAGCTAGTTCGTTTCTTGATATAGATTTAAGGTGAGCTATGCTAAGTTTATTAAAGCAATAAATAAGCTGAGTTAGCTAACTTGGAAGCTGAGGTGTCAGTGGCATATGAGCTATGAATTAGCTTGCTAGTTAGCCCATTTAGCTAATGAATCTCAAAACACGTCACAATGACACACTATATGAACAAAAGTTTGTGGACACCTGACTATAAGCTCAGTATGGCATCTCCATTTGCCATTATAATGGGCTCCACTCTTCTGGGAAGACATTCCACTAGATTTTGTAGATATTTGTGCTTATTCAGCTACAGGAGTGTTAGTAAAGTCAGGTACTGATGTAAGTGAGATGAAAAGGGCTAGGGTACAGTCAGCATTCACATTCATTAATATTCAATAGGGTTGGAGCTCTATAGAAGGAGAGCTTTCACATCTTCCAACCCATGTAAAACAAACTTCATGGAGCTGGCTTTGTGCACAGGGGCATTGTCATGCTAGAACAGGTTTGGGTCTCCTAGTTAAAGTGAAGGGAAAACTTAATGCTACCACACCCAAACACTTTTTGTACAATTGTGCGGAAATATTTTAAGAAAGAACCACATATGGCTGGTGATTCAGGTGTCCCAATACATTTATCCATATAGTGTAAGTCTCAATATCACCTTCAGGCTCCCTGCACTAACCCGCTCTCCTTTCATCCACACCACCCTGGGAACAGGCTCGCCGCTTATGGGGACCTCCAAACGCAGCTTGTTACCAGCCACAATTGTGATAGTGTTATCCGGAGCATTAAGAGCATCCAGATGCACTTTAGGGGGATCTGGAATAAAAACCAACAGCAGCATTGTTCATGTTTCCTAAGTTGTTGTCAGTGATAATTTGTAGAAACATCTGCCAGAAACTTCAGTAAACAAGTCTCAGTAACATGATCCTCAGTTAACCTCGGTCTTAAAGTAAAACATTTCATTTTTAAGTATTTTCCCATAAAAAAAAAAAGTTTTCTACCTATTATGTGGACTTTGGCACAAAGGCTTTGTGTGTACCCTTCAGGCACAAAAGTATAATCTCCAGCATCGTGCAGGGTGCTGCTCTCAACTTCCAGCCTATGGGTCCTGTCAGAACAAAAACCAAATGTGTGTGAGTGTGGAAAATGTTTGAATAGTAAATGCTGCTGTGTGCAAGAGTAGAACTCTCTGTGGGACTTTACTTGGCTCTGTGGATGATGTTGATGCGATCGCTGGATTGAATAAGTTGGCCATTTCTATACCAGCGCCCAGGAACATTTATGGGTAAGATCTCACAATGGAGCTTGAGAGGCTGCCCTAAACGGATCGTCATGTCTTGTAAATCTTGTAGAATCTTCAGGGGCTTCACTGTACCGACGTGGAAAAGAGACAGAATAGAGAATTTTTTCTGTAACTGGCTTAATAGCAATTAAACTGGGCCAATATATATTAAGAAATATAGGAATAAATATGCTCACAGTCCACTTGGACATGAGCCTCACTGGTGCCCCCAGTTGCCATGATGGAATAGGTTCCTGTGTCCTCCTTTGTGGCATCATCTATAATCAACCAGTGCTTTGTGCCTTCACTCTTTACACGATATCTTGAACGCACCCCAGTAGGAACCTCCACCCCATTCTTCATCCTGCCACCATGGAAAGTTAGAATGTTTGACATGCTCAACATCTCAACATTTTTTTTTACACAAAGACATCGAAACACACCATTTCACTTGTGCTCCTTCTTCTGACACTTCACACTCGAGCTCGATTCGTTCATTAACCGTAGTCTTCACCGGCTCCAGCTTTTTAACGATGTTCACCGGTAACACTGTGCAAAGAGTCGTTTATCAGTAAACACACTCACGACATGAAAATATGCAAACACATATTGTTAACTAATATGCAAGACAGTTTACCTTTCACAAACAGTTCAGTAGTACATTTCTCATCCCCAGCTACCACTGAATAGGCAGCATCGTCATTCAGCTGACAGTTGTTAATCACCATGATCCTCTGAGTGCCCTTGTGCTCAAAAATAAACCTGTGCACAACATATGAGTCATGTATGGAGAGCTTACACGAAAAAAGCGTGTCATTTTAACAAGTTTAGAATCAACAACCATAAACATGTCAATGACGGGGTTTCGAGTAGCTTCATTGGTGTCTCAATGGCTTTAAACTGATTTATTTCAAGCATGAAAACCTAACATACAGTATATATATATATATATATATATATATATATATATATATATTTATGAATTTATAAATTATGAACAAGAGATGACAATCGGAATGAAAAAGCTTTATTTGGCAACATGGTCTTGTACCACTTTAACCAGCGCTGTTGTAAGTGTTGTAATGATCCCTAGATCTGAATAAAGGACCTTTATACTGTGCTATAACTTTTTTATATGCGTTATACGATAATATTTTTCACACGGGTAATTACATTTTGTAGTTTTTAAATGATTTAAATAAATCAAATTTCTTGAATAATATAGGTAAGTAGGTATGAGTGTGACAAGGATCAAAACTGTCAGTTGAGTCGACGTGCTTATTTCAACACTTACTTCCTATTACTTCAGAGCGAATGAGGTGTCCGAAGTGAGTTGCACCACAGGAGGAAAGAGGTGGAAGTTATAGTGCATTGCAGAAAGGGCCACAGCAAAACAGGTAGAAAAAGGAAAGATAGAAGGACAAAAATATACAAATTTTTAAAGAAATGTCAAATATAGGGTGGCTGTTAAAAACTAAATATCCTGTGACACTTGAAACTGTCCAAAAGGCAAAAAATGCATTTACTCCATAGAGTAACCTCTTGGCAATACAATTAATTCAGTTAAAGTATAGATCCACTTGGTAAAATACTCTAGTGAAAGTAAAAGTGTCAATACAGAATAAAAGGAAAAAGTATTTGTCTTAAAATGTACTTAAGTATCCAAGTACTATGATTTATTGTGGCTATAATGTGCCTATTATAATTATTGCCACAAGACTCTTTGCTTAATCAACTTATGTGAAAAGATTTTAATGTTACTCTTAACCCACCAATCTATTAATAGAATATATTAAAGAGTCAAACACTGATTGATGTCTATTCAAATTCACGAGCATAAAACCTTCTTTTTAACTACTTCACAAAAATGAGGTCACGGTCAAGTAGGTATTGAAATGATACAAGTGATACCAATACCACAATTTCCTATCACAGAACAATTGAAGTGTTTGGTAATACAGTATGTGACTAAATATCAATATGGGACCATATGGGACCTGCAGAACATCAGTTCAGATCAGCCCCCCCACCATCCCCCCCAAGAACTCGTACCACAAATGAAAGACTATTTCTGAAAAAAACAAAACAGAATTCCTTTCATTTGCTCTGAAAAAAATTGGACCTACTTTGGAGTGGGACGAATCTCTTGGCCATTCTTGTACCATTTCAGCTCAACTGTTGGGTCAGCCAGGTCCACAATTAATCGTACCTTCCCTCCTTTGTCCACCTGGTAGGCAGGATCCAACCTCTTGGCAAACGCTACAAGGAATAGTCAATTGATCAAATTTCATTCAATTGAAAAATTCAAGGAATGAATCCACTAGTGAAATCCTTGGAGCACCTTCACTCTTTTTCTCCACTTTTTTCGTCTTCTTTAGCCTTCTCAGCAGACCGCGGAGGTCAGTGATCCCGTACATAAAGGCAATCTTCTCGTACTCATCTGGTCGGGCGTTTTTTAGGATCTCCCACACATCCACCTCAGGTACCTCCTCCTGTTTGTGCTCTCTGATAGCACAAAGCACAGAAATCTGTCTCAGCATTTATTAATATGTTCTCAAGGACCAGGATGCTAATTGATAAGGATGCTAACTGAGAAACTGCTGTTTTGTGATGAAGGTACTTAATAATAACAATTTGGTTTTACTCCATTTTCATTAGATGATACACAAAGAGAAGACTATGAGAAATAGTCTTCTAAGCTTTAAACTGAAATCCTACTGTGCATTTTATATATATATATATATCATTAATGCACAGTAGGAGTGTGTATCTCCATAACTGAGGCCGATGCATAGCCAAAGATATGAAACATATGAAGCAGTAATCAATACGATGCGATACAATTTACCTAATTACCATACTGTGCGATCTGATTTCGATTCGATTCAACAAAAGTTCGATGAAAAAATATGATGCTATGCAATTTAGTATGGTACTAGTATGGTCACTTTTATTACGTTGGTTCAGACAGACAGCCAATCATCAATTTACTTTAATTCACATGCACGCCTTTGAAGTACAAAAGCAAAATAAAACTAGACGTTCTTTTCCTGTTCTGTCTCCAGGAAGATGCAGCTCTACCTCTGCCATGTTAATCTCTATTCTATGTGACTCTCAAAACACGCCTCGGTCTCTGTAGTGCTCTGATACGTCATGTTCACGTAGCAGCAGTGGTGCTGATAGAACGTGCATCTATTAATAATTAGATATAAAATCCTTTTTTTTTTTTTTTTTACTGATGCAAATATGTTAAAAACGTGTAGTTTTTTAAATCGATGAATCTTACTATCCCTAAAAAATATATTTATATACTTTTTTGCAAAAATGACAAGGGAGGGATTTGTTATGCAGCTTATGATTTTTAAATAATGAAAAAAATGGCATCTCAGTTAAGTTGGCACATGGAGTATGTCAGTGGTAAAGACAAAATAAATGAACATTCATTTTAAAATATTATATATATTTTCTTACATTTTCTTTACATAGCAAGTCTTTAAAGGTCGAAGCTATGATTAGAACATTATAGCTAGCATAAAAGAGAGTTTTCTTAGCCATGATGTTATAAAGGCCGGTTCCTATACAGGCATCTTCGATTAGTAAGTCATGTCTCAGAATGAGGGGTGAGTGTTTATTAACGGTGAATTGTTATAAAACGGTTATTGGGGATGTTTTATAGGAAAAGTGAGAAGTTCGGTTAATCATCACTAGTCGATGGTAATCAGGCCTTACACTCACAGACATTGTTCTGAATGTCTGGAAGATCTGATGGAAACAGCATGAAGTGTTTTTTTTTGTTTGTTTGTTTCATTTTGTTTCCTCTAATGTATGTTTCACAGTACAGAGCACTGACAGGCACATTTGCAATATTATCATGTATTCATTTGCATTTCAAAGATGCTCCAGTGTAGCGATAACACTATTTCGCAGCTTCATTTAGAGACGATCCACCAACTTCGCATAAATCGCTGGAAAATTGTGCCCTTTGTTTTTTTGTTTTGTTTTTTTAATTTATGTCCTCCTTTGGATACTTGAGCACCACTTCTGAGACGTAGCAAACTTACAGTACTCATGGATTATTGTCACGATCTATTCTTCTCAATGCACTACGTCAAGCAATGTCAGTCCAGTAATTAAATTGTTGCTTATCTTTTTATTTAATCGTTCTATTTATATGCCCAATATCTTTATCACTCAGTAAATAATTGTATCTAGTAAACTTCCTGGTTGGGCAAATGATGATGAAACAAATAAAACAAAGGGACAATTTCCATGATTTCCGCGCATTTCTGGAACTTGAATGAATGCTGCATTAAAATAAAGTGTTACCAGACTACAGTACACCAACACTCTGTTGTTTGTCCATGCTAGATACACTACGGGATTGCAGTACTTACCGGCAGTAAGGTCTAATTTAATTACCTACTGTCTGTACTAACCTGGTGTTTCTGAATGCGTGGGAAAGAAGAAGAGACAAGCCAAAATAAATGCTGAATTGTGTTTTGTCCCTTTTGTGCTATTTCGTGATGAGCAGAGCACAAAAGCAAACCCTTTTTTAGTTTTTTTTTCTTTTAATGATGTATTTCCTATACACAATTATGGGATTATAAATTCATACCATTATAAATAAATACCCTTATACAACCATTATAGCACATGTACTATGTATAAATATGTTGGAAGTGAAAACAATAACCAACTCAGATCACATTTCAGCCAGTGCCTAAGAAAGAAAAGAAGAGAAGGAAGGAAGGAAGGAAGGAAGGAAGGAAGGAAGGAAGGAAGGAAGGAAGGAAGGAAGGAAGGAAGGAAAGTAGGAAGGAAGGAAGGAAAGTAGAAAGGTAGGTAGGTAGGTAGAAAGAAAGAAAGAAAGAAAGAAAGAAAGAAAGGAAGAAAGGAAGGAAGGAAGGAAGGAAGGAAGGAAGGAAGGAAGAAAGGGAAGTAGGTAGGTAGGAAGGAAGGTAGGAAAGTAGGATAGAAGGTAGGTAGGCAGGAAAAAAGAAAGGTAGATAGGTATGTATAGTAAGGAAGGATGAAAGGAATGAAAGAAGGAAGAAAGAAAGGACAGAATGTAGGTAGTTGGGAAGTAAGGAAAGATGGATGGAAGGAAGGAAGGTAGGTAGGAAGAAAGAAAAGAAGGAAAGAAGAAGGGAAGTGAGGAAAGAGGGAGGGAAAGAGGGTAGGTAGGTATGTACTATAAAAAAGACAGAAGGATAGGAAGAAAGAAAGCAAGCAAAAAAGAAGAGAACCACATGTCCCTCTGAGGGGCGGTTTATATTTCTCACCTATGTTTAAGAAGCCCACTAAAGTCAAGCTCTCCTGCATCCTCCTGGCCTTCACTGCTGTTGTTAACAAGGAGAGATTAATGGAAATTCAATTAGTCAAACACTGGAATAAAAAAAAACAACGCAACCCGGGAACCTCTGCCTCCAATCTATGCATGAGCATCGAGCAAATGCATAGTTGAGGTGAACACAAAAGCCTTTCGCTCGGAGCAAATCGGTTTTTGCACAGGCTGTGTACATTGTGTCTCCCAGGAGACCCATGACTGCCTTCTCACATCACTTTTCATGCAGACGTGTTGTGAGAACGATGAGTGTGCGTCGCTGTTTGGACACGTTGTGTTCAAACGCAAGCAATGGCCTTGAACTTATCGACACATTAGTGAAGATGTTTACATTCTTTTTCTTTGGTTTGATGGATTCAGGTTAATTGTGAACATAGTAATCCAGAGTTTATTCAAACCGTGTCCTAAAACTGGTTTGTAGTGGATTACAGAAGTCCAATTTAAACAATTAAACCACATCACCTTGCCTGAGAAGAAGCACAGTTACAATACATAATCATTACTTTTACCAACAAACAATTCTGTAGAAAATAGTACAGGAAAGTTTTTCCCCCATATACAAAGTCTGAAATTGTGTTCTTAACCATCAGACTGGATTATCACCTTATCTCTAATTAAACACACTAACAATAAAAAAATCCTTCTTGCTGATATAGTTCACTGCTAATCTGGAACATCATGCATCACATTGACCTTCTCATTACCTTCTTTTGAATGCTGAGCGAATGTCAATACTCTGAGTCTCTGGGACATCTGTCCAAAACAAACATTAGTGTTATATGTTTTTATACACCATGTCCTTGATGAAATGTTTTAGGAGATCTTTGCAAATCACCATGATGAACGAGACAAACCTTTAACCTCGAGATCAAAAGAGCAGCTGTCAAACTTATCCTTATAAGTCACTTCACATCTGTAATTGCCACCGTAGTTCTCTTTGGCCTTAATGATATGCATCTCAAACGTGTGAATCTGTAGGAGAAAGGGGTCCTGAATTACTGCAAGGGAGACATTTCTGTATTGTGGTCTTAAATAAATATATACATTACCTTCGTCATACGGTCGAAACTTTCCTTCAGCTGTAGGTGTTTTCCAGTCTTGCTTGCCAGATCCATCCATTTCCCTTTAAACCACTTGACTGTTGGCTTACGGAGCAAATCCTTGGCCTCTACCTTTGCAATAAAGGTAATGTCTCCACCTTTAAAACATATGACATAAGAGTTAAATCCAAACATAAGGGAAAGCTCCTGCATACATTTTTTTTTCATGTTTTTTTTAAACCCCTAATCAATTCTCAAACAAAAGGAAAGATGGGAAGGAAGGAAGGAAGGAAGGAAGGAAGGAAGGAAGGAAGGAAGGACGGAAGGAAGGAAGGAAGGAAGGAAGGAAGGAAGGAAGGAAGGAAGGAAAAAAAAAGAAAGAAAGAAAGAAAGAAAGAAAGAAAGAAAGAAAGAAAGAAAGAAAGAAAGAAAGAAAGAAAGAAAGAAAGAAAGAAAAAGAAAGAAAAAAAGAAAAAAGGAATGAAAGTAGGAAGGAAGAAAGGAAGAAAGGAAAGTAAGTAGTCCAGTTTCAGTTTGGTCTAAAAAGTCTACTGCCATTTCATTGTTTCAACAGTTTCCTTTTAGCTTTTTTTCCAGGTAGGAAGAAAGAGAGGAAGGAAAGTAAGTAGGAAAGAAAGAAGGAAGGTACAAAGGAAGGAATAAAGGAAGGAAGGAAGTACAGTAGCTAAACAGGAAGAAAGGAAAATAGGTAAGTAGACCTAGACCTAAGTAGGTAAGTAGACCTAGACCTTTCAGCAGCAGTCATCACACTCAACCACAAGCCTTTCTTGTCTACCCTCAGGAACCTTGGTATCCACAGAGCAGCTTGGGAATACCTAGAAAGTCGCTCATACAAGGTAACATGGAGGGGGTCCACATCTGCCCCACACAGACTCTTCACTGGTGTCCCACAAGGCTCAGCACTTGGTCCCCTCTTGTTCTCTCTCGATACTCACTCTCTTGCTGAAGTCATATCCTCACATTGTTTTTGTTTTTTTACCACTGATATGCTAAATACACTCAACTCATCTTCTTTATTCCTCCCTCAGATACCACAGCTGCCGCTTGGGTCTCGGCATGCTTGGCAGACATATCTTTGTGAATGAGTGCTCATCAACTAAAATTCAACCCAAGCAAAACCAAACTGCTGGTCATCCCAGGTGATTCATCTCCAGGTCAGGATATCAAAATAACTCTTCATAACTCTCTGCTCTCCCCTTCAGCCACTGCTCGCAACATTGGAGTGACCATGGACAATTTACTGTCCTTCTCCTTATAGGTTGCTAATGTGGCTTGTTCTTGTCGATTTTTTTCTCTACAACATCCGAAGGATCATTTCTGTCCATACAGGCTGCTTAGGTGCTTAGGTGAAGTAAGTATACTTCAAGGCTCTTCATTGTTCTGGCAGCAAGGTGGTGTATAAACTTTCCCTAGATGTCTGAACAGTGGAGTCCCTGGCTATCTTCAAGCGACGTTAAAGACCTACCTTTTTCCGAAACACTTAAACTAACACTTTTTAAGTTTGCTTTGTTTAAAAAAAATCCTCTCAACAGACTTATAGACTGTTTGTTTTTTTTTTATTTTGAAACTTACAAGTGTAGATTTATTAATTGATAGAGAGTCAAAGCACTTTTGTACGTCGCTCTGGACATGGGTGTCTGCTAAATAACATAAATGTAAATGTAAGTGGGAAGGAAGGAAGGAAGGAAGGAAGGAAGGAAGGAAGGAAGGAAGGAAGGAAGGAAGGAAGGAAGGAAGGTGGTTCATCTCAATTTGGTCTAAATAGTCCACTGCCTTTTCATTTTACTGTTTCACCAGTTTTCTCTTAGGTTTTATTTCCAGAATGTATGCTTTTAGAGTCAGGTACATAACTGCAGAACACAAGTGTTCTCCTTGATTTTCTCAGATCTTGAAAGCACAAAATGACTGAATGAATAACATCAGACAGCAGAGCTTACAACAGCTTCATGGTTTCATAGAGTATATTCATGGCCACCTCCTTTTGCTCTAATAAAATCATGCTTAGAACTATGGCATGTACTAACCTACTTGGATGGAGCCACCCTGTGGTTTCTCAATAAGTAAGGTAGAGAGAGGAGGATTTTCCACCTGTTTCTCAATATCCTCAGGAAGTGGTCCATCTCCCAGGGACCACACTGTGAATAGAGCAGAACATTACATTCACCAGTTCACCAAATTAGAATATTTCCTCAATCATACACATTGACTCACACCAATTTACAGACCCACACAAAGACACAACTGCCAGCTGAGAACACAGCATTTAGCAACATGGAAAGCATAAAGATATTAGCAACAACGATACACCTGCGAAAAGTGGGGAAAAGAGAAGAAATATATTTATTAACACATAACGGTTATACCCGGCAAAACCTGTGTAGATATAAACTGTAACATTTCCTTATTGTCAGCCATAACTTGAAAAGACATCCAGGTGAGGCGTTTCTGTGGAACAAAAACACAGCTCACAAAGACATAAAAACAATTAAAACAATACCATTCATAATAAATTAAAATGCTGTGAACCTGAATTCTAACAGAACCCAGGAAACAAAACCTATTCAACATCGCATATAATCGCTTGTATATTTTATCAGACAATAGTCGAGAGCGTTGGATATTTATGGTTACGTATGTAGAGACACAAATCCTCAAGATGTTGTTTGCTGTCCTAAAGGGTGGGGAGGTGGTAGCCTAGCATTGGACTTGGAGTCCCGAACATACCAGGCTGCCACTCTTTGGGCCCTTGAGCAAGGCCCTTAACACCCCATGGGTGCTCAGTTGTGGGAATGGGGATAAAGTACTCCACCATGGATGGTCCCTAACACGAGTAAAAAAGGAGGAGGGTGGACCCTGTGACAAAAAACGCTACGTAAACGGCCAGTAAGCTATCAGGACCTTGCCTCCTAATGCACATCATGGTGCAGTAGGAATAATAATAAAAAAAATTTTACAGGGACCTAGCTAAGCAAATGTCTCTATCAATTTGGGACAACAGATCTGCATAGTTATTTCCAACAAATGGAACACAGATAGAGAGTGAGCTAGGAATAGGCCAAATTTGTCCCAGTGTTCTGGCAGTCCCTGGTCTGCCAAAGACATTTATGCATCCATAGTACTATTGTACAGTCCTGGTGAACGTTTTGTTCTTTTAATGAAGATGGCTGAGATGATGCAGTGCAATGTCATGTGGTAACATCTCCAAAATTGTAAGCAGGCTTGAGGACCATCAAGCTATGGGCTTCATCAATTCCAACTAGCTGAGTATCACTGAGGAACTGATTATCAATCTCTGGTTGGTTACTGGTAGCAACCAGAATCCTTCCTATAGGAACACCCTCCATTGAAAGAGTGCTTTGTCTACATTCTTGCTTTGGCCAGGGAGGCCATCTATAGACTTTATGGCAATAGAAGCTTGTAAACACACATTCTGAAAATATACCAGTTCAGTCGCATAATTTGTATACTAAAGATGGTCAGGAAGATGTAGTACTGATGAAAGCAGCCATACTGTTTCTGAACAAACCGCATGGTTTGACCTTTATGGAAATTAGCTCACAGGTCCTGGAGGATAACTGCCCCCTTCTGGTCCTAAATGCATTTTATACATTATATACTATAAATTTGATGTACCAGGGTATCTTTAGAAAACCTTGTCTGTTACTATATATGTTTTAGTCTGTTTTTCTAGTTGGACAAACAATAGTTGGATTTGCAGTAGAAGGATCGATGTATGCACTTATCACAACAAGGTTCAATATGTGGTAACATCTCCAAAACTGTAAGAAGGCTTGAAGCCCATCACTGAGATCACTGATTATCAATTTCTGGATGGTTACGGGTAACGACCAGAACCTTTCTGATAGGCCAAAGTAGCCAAAGTACTCTTTTACTGGCAAAAGAATACCCTCAATTGGCAGAAAAAGAGTACATTGGCTATGCTTTTTTTTAAGAAGGATGCTGTGCAAACCAGATCTGATCTCAGCCAGGCTAAAATTCAGTCATTAAAAAATCAGTCATAGACTGTTCAATAATATGAGACTGGACCTTTGTGCCATGTGATCCTTCTTAAAGAAAAGTCACATTGTACAATTGTCTGAAATGATAGGTAGGCAGCTCTAGTTGTGAAACTTAGCTTTGTTTATTTAACAATGCAAACCAAGATTGCACCTCAGCTTTACTGTAAAGGATTACACAATAAAGTCATTGACTTAGTTCAGTTGTGATTCTTGATAAACAATGTTAAATCTACTTTTGGCAAGTCTTACAGAAAGAATGTTTTTAATGCAAATGTTGCATCGTGCTCAAGGTGCTTTTTGGTGAATATGAGTGATTCTCCTCCTAAATAGAGAACAACATCAACACTGTCAGGGGGTCTTATTCTTATTTAAGGTCAGCTAGCTACCATACCTAATGTTAGCAATACCATTAAATATCTGCCACCTACACAGAGTATAGTCGCAAGGTGGAGGGCATTCACTTAACTTACCGTCTGTATGAAATTCATTATGGCAGTCTAGAGTAGTATTTTCCAGCTGTGATTTCTTTTTAAGCAACAATTATCAAACTTGAAAGTAGATGCTCTTTTATTTGCTGTAGTTTACTTACAAGACAGTTCTATACATTTTTCCATAAAAAGCTTATGAAAGCGTTGTAGTATGTAATGCTATGTTGGTTTTCGGCTAAATGAACACGTCATGATGTTCCTTTATTGGGAAAATTAATCTACTAACATTGGCTCGCAATTTAAGCATATGTCCCCATCAATCACTGCACTGGTGAGTGTTTTTCAGTTGTAAAAAAGTATGAATGCTAGTATGGCTCAAGGGTTACCTGAGTCTTTCCTTTCCCTGGATGACTGAGGGGTGCTATCATCTAAACAAAGACAGAGAAAACGTTTTACAGCATATTACGGAAAATATTACTGTAAAGCAAGTTGCAGGAATGTGTGAAGATGGGAAGATCATGCACTCGTGGTGAAAGATACTGATTTTGTTAGTAGGGAAGATGCAGTCTTTGTCAATTGTCAATCTTTTGTGCTTTGGAGACTCATTTTGAGGTAAATTAAATTTCCAACATACAAAACCAAAAGGTTTTAGGAGCTACTGTATATGTAAGTTCCATAGCTTACAAATATAGAGTTAAACTATAAATGTAAATCAAACATATCTAGAATTACATTAAACTCATTAAATATGAGATGCTTACTAGATAGATCAACTGAAAGGTTCTTGTGTGTACTGCCGTCCTCTGGAAAGAAAACACAATATTAATTGACATCTAATTTAAATAAAGTAATAAAAATAAAAATAAAAATTTTGAAAGCACAATATTGTTATAATTGGGACAAAGACATCAACACAGCATGAAATACGTGAGATATCTCTTTGATGATAAAATTCAAAGAACACTTTTTTGGATAAATACAATGTATAAAGGCACATACTGAATGTTACGTGTATTTGTTTGTTATGAATATTGAAATAAGTACATTGTAGACACTGACCAACAAAGTGAGCATCACATCTGTAGCTTTACAATATAGGGGTTCTCTAGTTCTTTAATAGTTCACCTAAGATGAGTTTTATATTGAGCTTTTTTCCAAGATGGAAAAGACTTATCCAAAGAACCATTAAAAGTTAAGGATGTAAACCACTTTTTATCTTGTGTAGTCAAGCAGATTTTATATATATTAGGGCTGTCAATCGATTACAATATTTAATTGCGATTAAATCGCACAATTGTCATGAGTTAACTCCTGATTAATCGCAACTCAAACACATATTTTTATCTGTTCTAAATGTTTTTTAGGTTTTTAATACTCTAATGAACAAATATTGATGCTTTATGCAAATGTATGTTTATTATTATTGAAACCAAAGCATGAAGACAAAATATTCTTGTAAATGTTTTAAAGTAATGATGGTGTTTTAAATTACGAAAATCATCAGGACACCAAACGTAACTTTTGCTATGTTTCCTCACGGACGTTTTTAATTGCCGGATGTGTGCATCATGGCGGATTTTGGTGATTGAACTACAAATGAAGTTTATTCACTAAATAAAGACATTCTACAATTGTCTGAAATGTTAGGTAGGCAACTCTAATTGTGAAATTTAGCTTTGTTTATTTAGCAATGCAAAATAAGTTTACACAAGGATTACCTGTCAGTGATTACACAATAAATTCAGTGACTTAGTTCAGTTGTAATTCTTGATAAACAATGGTAAATCTACCTTTGGCAGGTCTTACAGAAAGAATGGTTTTATTGTGAGTGTTGCATCGTGCCCTGGATGCTTTATAGTGAATATGAGTGATTCTCCTCCTAAATAGAGAACAGCAACCACACTATCAGGGGTTCTTATTCTCACTGAAGGACAGCTAGCTAACATACCTAATGTTAGCAATACCACTGAATCTCTCCCAACAACACTGAGTATAGTCGCAAGGTGAAATGGCATTTACTCAAATTACCATCTGTATGAAATTCAGTATGGCAGTCTAGAGTAGTATTTCGCAGCTGTGGTTTCTTTTTCAAAAATAATAATTTTTGTATTTATTTATTTATATTTGTAATAAAAATATTCAAACAAAAATGCGTGCTGCATTAATCACCTGTTAATAAAAATTAGTGCTGTTAAAATGATTTTGCATTAATGCGTTATTAACGCATTTATTTTAACAGCCCTAATAATATATATGTCAGTATATACAGTGAGGAAAATAAGTATTTGAACACCCTGCTATTTTGCAAATTCTCCCACTTAGAAATCATGGAGTGGTCATCGTAAAATTGTCATCGTAGGTGCATGTCCACTGTGAGAGACATGATCTAAAAACAAAATCCTGAAATCACAATGTATGATTTTTAAACTATTTATTTGTATGATACAGCTGCAAATAAGTATTTGAACACCTGAGAAAGTCAATGTTAATATTTGGTACAGGAGCCTTTGTTTGCAATTACAGAGGTCAAACGTTTCCTGTAGTTTTTCACCAGGTTTGCACACACTGCAGGAGGGATTTTGGCCCACTCCTCCACACAGATCTTCTCTAGATCAGTCAGGTTTCTGGCCTGTCGCTGAGAAACACGGAGTTTGAGCTCCTTCCAAAGATTCTCTATTGGGTTTAGGTCTGGAGACTGGCTAGGCCACGCCAGAACCTTGATATGCTTCTTACAGAGCCACTCCTTGGTTATCCTGGCTGTGTGCTTCGGGTCATTGTCATGTTGGAAGACCCAGCCTCGACCCATCTTCAATGCTCTAACTGAGGGAAGGAGGTTGTTCCCCAAAATCTCGCAATACATGGCCTCGGTCATCCTCTCCTTAATACAGTGCAGTCGCCCTGTCCCATGTGCAGAAAAACATCCCCAAAGCATGATGCTACCACCCCCATGCTTCACAGTAGGGATGGTGTTCTTGGGATGGTACTTATCATTCTTCTTCCTCCAAACACATTTAGTGGAATTATGACCCAAAAGTTCTATTTTGGTCTCATCTGACCACATGACTTTCTCCCATGACTCCTCTGGATCATTCAAATGGTTATTGGCAAACTTAGGACGTGCCTGGACATGTGCTGGTTTAAGCAGGGGAACCTTCCGTGCCATGCATGATTTCAAACTATGACGTCTTAGTGTATTACCAACAGTAACCTTGGAAACGGTGGTCCCAGCTCTTTTCAGGTCATTGACCAGCTCCTCCCGTGTAGTTCTGAGCTGATTTCTTACCTTCCTTAGGATCATTGAGACCCCACGAGGTGAGATCTTGCATGGAGCCCCAGTCCGAGGGAGATTGACAGTCATGTTTAGCTTCTTCCATTTTCTAATGATTGCTCCAACAGTGGACCTTTTTTCACCAAGCTGCTTGGGAATTTCCCCGTAGCCCTTTCCAGCCTTGTGGAGGTGTACAATTTTGTCTCTAGTGTCTTTGGACAGCTCTTTGGTCTTGGCCATGTTAGTAGTTGGATTCTTACTGATTGTATGGGGTGGACAGGTGTCTTTATGCAGCTAACAACCTTGAACAGGTGCATCTAATTTAGGATAATAAATGTAGTGGAGGTGGACATTTTAAAGGCAGACTAACAGGTCTTTGAGGGTCAGAATTCTAGCTGATAGACAGGTGTTCAAATATTTATTTGCAGCTGTATCATACAAATAAATAGTTTAAAAATCATATATTGTGATTTCTGGAATTCTTTTTTTTTAGATTATGTCTCTCACAGTGGACATGCACCTACGATGACAATTTCAGACCCCTCCATGATTTCTAAGTGGGAGAACTTGCAAAATAGCAGGGTGTTCAAATACTTATTTTCCTCACTGTATATCAGGATATATATAGACCTCTAAAAGTGTGCTATCTGGCACCAAGATGTTAGCAGTAGATACTTCAAATCCTACAATTCTTGGAAAAGCCATGTTTGGGGAATAATCAGAATTGTTTGCGGAAGCCAACATGAATTACACTTCTATAAGGAAGACTCTATGGATCAGACTTCTATGAGGAAGACTCCATGGAACAGATTTGTTTGAGGAGGACTTCATGGACCAGACTTGTTTTAGGAAGCCTTTATGGATCACACTTGTTTGGGGAAGCATCCGTGGATCAGACTTGTTTGAGGAGGACTTCATGGAACAGACTTGTTTGAGGAAGCCTTTATGGATCATACTTGTTTGAAGAAAGATCAGATTTGTTTGGTGGAGCCTTCATGGATCAGACTTGTTTGGGGTAGCCTTTAGAGATTAGACATGTTTGAGGAAGCTCCATGGATCAGACTTCTTTGGGGAAGCCTCCAAGCATCAGACCTTTTTGAGAAAGACTTCATGCATCAGACATGTTTGAGGAAGACTTCATGCATCAGCCTTATTTGAAAAAGTAATCATGGATCAGATTTGTTTGGGGAAGTCTTCATGCAGACCAAAAAGTCTAGCGAGGCTAAGTCAATACCTGTCACTGGCTCACTGGTTGTTCTTCCTTGGACTACGTTTGGTAGGTATTATGCATACCGATATAAATCCCCACCTGTTGTTTTGTAGATTTGGAACTTTTGAAAGTTGCTCAGATCTTTACACTTTTTTTCTGCTTACAACACATCAACTTCAAGATCTGACTGCAGTTTTGTTTGTTTGATAGATTTTTTATCATGACTATTATTATGTAAGTCATAACAGGACCTTATTTGTCTCTCATGGACATTTACCATATCATCTTTTTTTAATCTCTTAATCCAATGTCCTTGATTAATAACTGAAACATTGTAATTGCTGTGGTATAAGGGGGAATGAGACTTCAGAGTTTATGGTTCTATGGAAAATCCCCTCTGCTTCTTAGTTATGCTTCAACACACAATTCCAGCATGGATTAATTTCATATAACTGCTGGTTTTGAAGTGTGTTATTCATTATATATCTATTGTTAACACATTTTTCAGTATACAGTATATTTTTTTCTGTTCAATCTATGTTGTGTGCTGATGTGCAGTGGCATGTCAGATCTACACTAACATGTCTACAGTGAAAAAAAAAGAAGATGGGGAACATGGGGAAAGGTGCTGTCATGGCCACCAACCTGATGGGGGTGGAGGAGACGGACTGCTGGCAGTCACTTCATCGTTATCTGCAACGAAAGTAAAATCGACACACACCCACCTGTCAATGAGTTCCACGTCCATTCACATGTCAGCACAGCATGCAGGCAAAGTGTGTTCACCGGACGCCGAACTGGGTCACATGACAACATGACGTGAAATGGGAAAAGCGCGGCCCAGGTACAGACATGATCGTACAAAATGGAATGGAATAAAATGAGTGTACTTGTGTGTGTGTGTGTGTGTGTGTGTGTGTGTGTGTGTGTGTGTGTGTGTGTGTGTGTGTGTGTGTGTATATGTGTGTGTCTGTGTGTGTGTGTGTGTGTGTGTGTGTGTGTGTGTGTGTGTGTTTGACATTAGATTAAAGAATGAAATGGTGTGATGCAGCCAAAAAAAAAAAAAAGGCAGGGGTTTTAACAAGCCAACAATTTCATCGGATGTGTGAATAAAGCGGTGAGAAAACCTTTGCGTCATCGCATACAAACGTGACTTTGCGTGAACTTTCGGAAAATTGTGCAGCCGGGTTCATACAGCAGCAGCAGCATTGCGTCCAGCACGAACAAGCAAAGCCATTATATCATTATTACTTTCTCATTTGTCCTTTCTTTTCTAATTGCACTGCAAAGAAACGACATTTCAGCAAGTCGAAATATCTGGAATGTTGACGTTTTCCTCTAAGATCACATTAAAGCGAATATAAGTGAGCAGCTTAAGGTTTCTAGAAAAGCAACTCAGGAATAATCAGGATGGATTTGGACTGTAATTAATCTGCTACAACGGCTTAAAACTACTATCTGCATAAACAGTTCTGCATTAAAGCATCTATAATAGAACAATTCACTGAACAGCAGATCTAACCAATGATAAAACTGTAATGTATGGACATAAAGTGGCACCTAGATAAGGACGTCTGCTTCCATCTTTTCCTCATATCAGCCACTTGCTCATTGGGTATAGGCACTAGCATATAAACTGACATCTTATAACCTATTTATCTCTGTAAAGCTGCTTTGGGACAATGTCCATTTACCTTTAAATTAAGCTCCAATCTTCTGGGAAGATGTCTCACTAGATTTTAAGGAGATTTGTATAGAATTTATTCATCCACAAAGGTGTTAGCAAAGTGAGGTGTAGGTGAGAAGATAAGGAGGCCTGGGGTGCCCAGGGTTGGAGCTTTATATAGCAGGAGATCTTCCATATCTTTTGACCCATGGAAAGCAGATCTTCATGGAGCATGTTTTGTGCAATGTCATGCAGGAACAGGTTTGGAACTTCTTGTTGAAGTGAAGGAGAAAATGTAATGCTAAAGACGTTCCAGACGTTTCTCTACATACTGTATGGGTGGAAGAGTCAGATGTCCAAATACTTAAAATGAGAAAAACTAAATGAAATAAGTTCCTGAAAAAGGTTACTGAATCTTATATCTGGGTTATTGTAGTTTTGGATAGTTTTGTATCTATATTTTGTTAGGCTTTTTTTATGTTATTTTTTTGCAGTGCGTTTTCTATCAAACATAGTTTCCTCCACTTCTCTCATGCAAACTTAAACAGTGCTATAGCAACAATTTGTCACACGTTTACAGGTGCCACACACACACACACACACACACGCGCGCGCGCACGCCGCGAATAAATAGGTGGCATTAAAGCACGTTCACAGCATAAACCAGTGTAGCTTTGGCTGATATGATAAATATAGACAGCACTAAATAAATATAGAAAACTGCAAAATACAATCGTAGAAACACACAAACACACTAGTGGAAGTGTTTCGATGCAGCGTCAGACCTTTGAGGTTGGGGGAAGGAGGGGGAACCACCGTGACTATCGGCACCGTAGCAGCAGCCTTCACGGCATCGTTCTCAGGTGCTGCTGCTGATTGGGACAAGGCTAGGGCATGTTAGTGTTCTCGAATTCGCTTTCTCTCTCTCACACACACACATACACTTGTACATCATTTAGAGAAAAAACAAGATCCTGATATACATTATGGTGTCAAAGGTTTGTGGAAACCTGAGCATCAACATCCCATTTCACATTTATGCCCCATTTACTGTTATACTAAACTTCACTTGTGTGGGAAAATGTTCCACTAGATTCATCCACCAGAGTGTTTATAATGTCTGGTGCTGGTGTAGGTGAGGTGAGGAGGCCTGGGGTTCAGTCAGCGTTCACAGGTTTAATAGGGTTGGACCTCTATAGCAGATATTTCACATCTTCCAACCCATGTAAATCTTCATGGCGCTGGCTTTGTGCACATGCTGGAACAGGTTTTGGAAAATATAATGCTGCCAAATGCATCCAAAGACAATTGTGTGTCTCCAACTTTGTCTCCAATTTAAATTCTTTTCAGACCCAAACCCTTTCCAGCATGACACAAAGTGCACAAAGCCAGCTCCGTGAGGATCTGCTTTCCATGGGTTGGAAGATGTGGAAAATCCACTGCTATAGAGCGCCAACCCTATTGAACATAACCTTCTCTACATCAGTACCTGACTTTACTAACACTCTTGTGGCAGAATGAATCTCCAAAGATTCCAACAAAATTTAGTGGAACATCTTCCCAGAAGAGTGGAGCTTATTAGAAGAGCAAACAGGGACTAGTGTCAGGTGTTCACAAACCTTTTGATGTTGTGTAAGCGCACACTCCTTCCTCTTTTATCTCTTATATTTTGTATTATGTATCTGTGATCTGACGTACACATGAACCTCTGCTGAAGTTGCCCAAAATGTATGGAGGATTAGTTGCAGGCTAAACGCAATGTGTCCGATTCAAATGCTCGTTCCCAAGCTGGACTTGGAGCCTAAAGGCAATGGCATCTGCTTCAGCTCACTGACACCAAACGCAAGTCTCATGCGTTGAAAAGCAGCTCTCCACTGGCGCAAAGTTAGTTTTCAGAGGAACAGAACGTGTAGCATGGCGACATTTATAAAGACCATAACTTTATGATTCTCTGATTTAAAAACACAGTCACAGTACTTACATGATCCATTAACAGTGATATAAATAAGAAGAACTTTCAGATGTCATGGATTAGTGACTACACAAGGTTAATATCATGTTCATGAGCAAGTCTGATGATTAAACCAGTCAGTATATGTGTGGCAGTCTGGGAAAGTCATCACACCACTGTTATTAAAGTTGTAAACTATTGTGCACTACCATACCAGTGGGTTTTTCATATAAGCCAGTTATCCCAGATCTCTCCCATCAGTCACTATGGCCTCAGATGACACCCATGATACCTAGATACTTTCCCATATTTAGTCACCCTGTTACTGATTGAGTACATCTTTGCTCTGTCAACACACACACACACACACACACACACACACACACTCTCTTTCACTCTATTTATGAGACTTATTAATATACATTTTCTTAATATAAGGGGGCCAAGCACCGATGGTTTGTGCATTTGGCACTCTATTGTTATTCTTTTCTTCTTCTTCTTCTGTTCAGGGTGTCTATTTCAGCCCATAGAAACGATTGCAAAAGGTTGTTAAATTTCACACACTGATTGAGGATTGTCTGGGGAACATTCCAGACCAAATCTGGGCCAAATGCTGCCAATTTGCAAGCACTTATGTTTAAAGTTGTGTCCAAAGTTTAAAAGCCATCCAATTGATTTTCCATCATCTTGGATTTTTTGGCAAGAAATGTTCTCTTTTGTTACTCCTCCTACACATCTGGCGAAATCATGACCAAATTAATCATTTCTTTTTCGGAGTTCAAAAGTTATTTGATAAAGAACACTAAAAAACGGTTTGTCCGTACATTATGGCATTTGCCCTTATCCACAGCAACCTACATTTATGTCATTTTATACAATTGAGCAGTTGAAGGTTAATGCTTTGCTCAAGAGCCCAGCAGTGGCAACTTAGTGGTGCTGGGATTTGATCTCATGACCTTCTCCAACATCTTAAACACTGAGCTACCCTTCCACAGGAACACCCCCCCCCCCCCCCCCATGAGACAAATCACTATGGCGCCACCTACTGGTCAAAACTTACAATCATGTGCTAAAAAATTACATCTTACATCTATGTTTTTTGTTTAGCAGTAAAATGCTGTTTGCAGCTATGATATTAATAATAATAATAATAATAATAATAATAATAATAATAATAATAATAATAATAATAATAATAAATAAAGTGTATATCTTTAAATGTAATTTTAAAATTTTCCATGTGTGTGAAATAAAAAAAAGACTCTTTTTTAATTTTATGTGTATATATATATATATATATATATATATATATATATATATATATATATATGTGTGTGTGTGTGTGTGTGTGTGTGTGTGTGTGTGTGTGTGTGTGTGTGTGTGTTTTTCCCCAGACTGTGACACATACATGTGATATACACTGTTAAATATCATGCTGAATAAGGTGAAATTGCACAAAAACTTTCAGAAAAAAGTGCTTTTTGATTAGTGACAGCAGTTCTTATGCACCATGCTGGTTATGGGTTTACAGATTAAAGACGGCGATCCTCACCTGTGGATGGAGGGAGTTCAGAAGCCTCCTCAAGCTCACATAATTGCACCGTCTTAACGGGGTGTGTGGACTCTGGCTTCTCCTGTTCATGCACTACAGGCTCTGTCACTATTGGCTGTGGCTGTGAGATTTCACTCACTATTGGCTGTTGCTCAGCAACCTCAGCCAATACTGGCTGTGGCTCTACAGCTGCAGGTGTTATTGGCTCTCGCTCTGGTAGAGTCAGTTCGTGCTCTGGGGCTTTGACCACTGCTGCAGCCTCTGCACAGGCACAGCAAACACATCCAACTGGAGCAGCAAGCAAACATCTGCAGCCGAGCAATACAGCTGGATAAAACATGCTACGCATAGATGCACACTGATTAGAATCAGTTGTCTGAAAATGTTTTCCCTCACTGATTTCATTGGACCTATCCAGTTCATTAAATTGTGAATTTGTGTGGTGTGACGAGGGGTTCATTGTTTTTGAGAGACGCATGCATGTCTCTTTTGTTTCTATGCTCGGTAATGCAATTGTATAAAGATTTCCTTTTAACAAACAAATCTCTAAATGTCCAGATTTTCTTTAATTCAAACATTTTTATTTGTATTGCACTTTCATCAATGAACATTGTCTCAAAGCAGCTTTACACAGATAATGTGGTGATAAGAATGAATAAGATGTTCTTTATAAGTGTAAGTCTCCCTAATGAGCGAGCCGGTGGCGACTGTGGTGAGGAAAAACTCCCTGAGATGGCATAAGGAAGAAACCTTGAGAGGAACCAGACTCAAGAGGGAAACCCATCCTCATCTGGGTTGCACCGAATGTCCATTTATTACAGATAAACGATGTTGTGGGGTGCAGTGATGATGATCAGAAGCAAACTGTAGTCCTGAGTCAGTGTAGCAGACTGTTGACATTAACTACAGTCCAAATCCATCCTCAAAGCTCTGGAATTACTCTTTATTCCCTGTGAAAATCCTTTCTTAGCATGAACAGCTTTACACACTCTCAGCATCCAGACAGTTTGTTTCACCAAACTTTGCAATGCCTCAAATATGTTCTTCACTAGTTGGAGATTTCTTGTTCATCCCAGAGCAGTTCATTAGGATTTAGGTGCGGTGACTGGGCAGGTCATTGCATGATAGATATCATGACTGTTTGCTCTCTAAATAATGCTTACAGAGCTTACAGGACCATGAGGTTGTTGTATAGTAAAGTTCCAAAAGGCTGCAGTCCAGATAGAATTACTAGTGTTGATGTATGGAATGGGAGCCATGTTGGTTCAGGATTTCTTTCATGTTCCGGAACCTTCCCTGCTCAAAAACAACCCAAAAGCATTAAGCTTCCACTTCCATGTGTGACTGTGGGGGTGAGGCAGTCTGATCACATCTTCTCTCCTGTTCTTCATCTTATACAAGTTTTTCTGGTAGAGTCAGAATTGTCCCATTTGGACTCACCAGTCACTGATTGTCTAATTCTTATGGGGGTTTTTTATGGTTTGTTTTTTTTGCTCTTTACTGAGTTTGTTGCAAAGAAACTAAAGGCACATGAATGTGTCTCAAAAATATAAGACTCCACACTTTTCTCAGCCACTGAATGTAATTTGATGTTAGACATTTCGCTGACTGCTCAATTCCAAATTTTATTTCTGGTATTGATGCTGAAACTTCTTTTATAACTACAGAGATTTATTTATTTAATTATTTATTCAGATTTCTGGTGTTTTATACTTTTTTTTATTCTCAACATAAATATATACATATAAAGATATAATTTGTAAATCATTAGGTTTATAAAAAAATAATGATAAAAATGTAGTATGGATAATTATCAAAAGTAGTTTATAATAAAATATATGAAAAAAAAAATAAAAAAGGAATAATTTCCAAGAATAAGCTTTTCCAGATTTAGAATATTCATATAAATTATGGTTCTGGATTTTTGTTTTAAAATAAATGAATAAATCAAATTCTCCCACATTCGTATAATAAAAATAATTATTATTCATTTAAAAATTACACATCACAAATCACAAATTCTTACCACTGTGCATCGATGACAAACCACCAATAAGCAAAATAACACACGCTCACACAAGAGTGATATCGCATATATGGAATTTTCCCAGTATTGGCCAGTGATCATTTAATTTTTTTATAATTGTTGTGTTTTGTGTGAGTTTGGAAATATTGTGCTTACTGGTTTATAGTGTAGCTAAAAGAGAAATCCCATCTTATATCATAAAGTACAATGTCTCAGACATGGAGACCAAAAGCAGAAGTAAGGACACATTCATGGAGCAAAGCAAGCGTTAGTGTGTAGTGCCCGGGAAAGTGTGCGGGAGTGTGTGTGTGTGTGTGTGTGTGTGTGTGTGTGTGTGTGTGTGTGTGTGTGTGTGTGTGTGTGCGTGTGTGTGTGTGTGTGTGTGCGTGTGTAGTGAGTGCATGCACTTTGTGAAAGGAAGGCCACATTTCTATGATCAGTTTGAGTGATCAGACATTTGTGAAAAACTCACCCCTTTCTCACACGTGAAAGTGAACGTGCACTGGGTGAGAATTAAAGACCAGATCGGGAAAAAACTAAGGAAAGGAAAGAAAAGGAAAGGAAAGGAAAGAAAAGAAAAGAATAGAAAAGAAAAGAAAAGAAAAGAAAAGAAAAGGAAATGAAAGGAAAGGAAAGAAAAGGAAAGAAAAGAAAAGAAAAGAAAAGAAAAGAAAAGAAAAGAAAAGAAAAGGAAAGAAAAGGACAGGACAGGAAAGGAAAGGAAAGGAAAGGACAGGACAGGAAAGGAAAGGAAAGGAAAGGAAAGGAAAGGAAAGGAAAGGAAAGAAAAGGAAAGGATAGAAAAGGACAGGACAGGACAGGACAGGAAAGGAAAGGAAAGGAAAGGAAAGGAAAGGAAAGGAAAGAAAAGGACAGGACAGGACAGGAAAGGAAAGGAAAGGAAAGGAAAGGAAAGGAAAGGAAAGGAAAGGAAAAAAGGGCACACATAACCTACCTGGTGGAGACACCTCGAGGGAAATCTCAGCCGGAAGCACAGCCTCCCCAGTGCCTGCGGTGTGTGTAACAAACACAGCGCAAATGCAAGCACCACTTTCACAGCAATGAAGCATCAAAACATTTCACACACTCACAAACACAGACACACACTGATGCAAGATGCAATACTTCAGACATACAGACACTTACGCGAGTATACACAGGATATACAGATATAAGCAAGACAAAAAGGCTTGCAGTACAACACACACACACACATATACACACATACACACATACACACATACACACACAGTACAGTAAAGGAATGAGACACATTTTTCTGTCAGTCAAGTAAGATCTCCATTTGCAATGACCTCATTAAAACATTCAATGGAAAGGTCACCAAGGTCGAAGTCTAGATAGATTTTCTGTGAGACAGCTACACTCGTGTCACGATGCCCCCACACACACCAAGTGATTTAAAACATTTTGTTGACCGCAGCATCTGAAATTTCATCAGCTGACCAGTATTCTGTCCTCAAGCTGAAGGACAAAGTGTGTTTAGTCACTGGATTCACCGACACTATGGAGTCCTGAGATGCTACTTCTGACTTGCTCAGCATCAGCGCACGCTCTGGTGGGTTTCGGATTCGCCACCAGATACCAGCACTGGGGTGACATCATCACCATCCTCATCATCATCACCATCCTCATTATCATCATATTTAAAATCAGAACAGCAATGGCAGACTGAGACCATCAAAGATTTTGCCAAAAAAACACTACATTTTCTCTCAATTCATAAAAACAGAGCAGATCTTGAAGCAAAACAAACCCTTAAACCCTAAAAATTCATAAAAGGAACTGAAATCGCCGTGGCAAAAGAGTATTGAAAAAGATTTTGTCTTTTACCCTCTAAAACCACCATAAAACATTTATTACTCACCTTCAGGCTGACCATTTTCTGTAAAAGAAAAAAAATTACATTAATGAAGACTCATTTCTATGAAATAAATCTATTAAATTTTATATTATTATGATACTAGTTTTGTAACGCGCCAACAGATGGCAGCACAAGGCTGCACGCACAATCACAGGGAACACCAACGCTTCGAAAAGAAGATTTTAAGCCCTGGTTTAGCCTCTTCTGAGGCCCTTGAGCTAGGCCCTTAACCCTTTGTGCTCTAGGGGTGCTGTGTTCTACCTGACCACAGCTTCCTAATGTCACTGGGATATGCAAAGAAGAATTTGGCTGTGCTGTAAAATACATTTGAGAAGTATACAGAACCTTTCTTTCTATTCTTTCTGAATTACATGGTCTACTTAAGAAGATTCCCAAAACCATATCATTTAAATACCATCTTCACCCCAGTTCTGATTGCAAAGTAAAGCTACAGTAGCATTTCTCCAAACCAGGTGATGGATTTGAGAATTTGCCCTGCAAGAACACTCTATTTGCTGTTATACTTAACCTCCACTCTTCTGGGAAGATGTTACACTAGATTTTATTTAACACCAATGATTTAGTAAAGTCAGGTACTGATGTAGTTTAGGTGAGGAGGCCTGGGGTTCAGCCAGCGTTCATATTCATCCCAAAGGTTTGCAATAGGTTTGTGGACAGAGCTCTACATTGTGTGACTTAAGATCTTCCATTCCAAACCATAGCTGGAACAGGTTTGGATCTCCTAGTTCAAAAAAGGGGGAGATGTCATGCTAGCACATACAGAGACATCCGATACAATAGTGTGCCGCCAATCTGTGTGGGTGAAAATTTCAGGTGTCCCAATAATTTTGCACAATTTTACCATCGAGATGTTTGTGACCAGAACAGGTCATGCGATCGAGCAACTCCATGTGACTTCTTCTAAACCGGAAAAGAGATGTACTGTGGTTTTATACTGTAATTCACACAACTTTCTTCAGACTCAACCTACAAATATTTAAACGTGCCCCTGGTAATAAGGAATCAGGAGTGGACAAGAAATTATACTGAAGTGAACAAGTCATTAAAACTGGTGGAACATCATTGTTTTGCCTCAAAAACATCATCGCTGTAGAACTGCAATATGTTGCTAGTATTTGGCTAGAATAAGCTTTAGCTAATGATGTGTGAAGTGGTAGCTTAGTTTAATGAGTTCAAATCCCAGCACCATTAGCTTCTTAGCCAGCTTCTTATCACCAGGCAAACAAGCCATATACAGAACCCCCGCAAAGACCTCCTGCGAGTTCCGAAAATCCGCATATTTTGGACGCACCCCCGCAGCCCCTATGGTACCTTAGTGCATTAATCTAGACATTATGTCACTTTAATACAATAATGTGTTTTGAAAAAATTTATGGAATTTGTTAGTGAAAACATAGTTTAAAAAGTTATTCCTAACGTTCCTGAACATTCGGTCACCGATGCGGATTCCCGTGAATTTTAAGATAATCCGCAACTTGCTGTTATTGAGGTTCCAAATGAGAACCTGCAAATTTTCCAAGCCTCGAGTTCCAAACCGGGAATTATCGGGGGTTGACCGTAGTTACCACAAGGTTTACCACAAGGCTACCACAGTGTTTATTTCCACATTAAAATGAGTTCACACCTTCTTAAAAGTAAAAAAAAAAGGTAAAGATGAGGTGAAAAAGAGGTGACGGTTCATCCTCACGTTCCATGTTCTACACTACACTGTGGTCACGTGGTCAGAATAGTTCCAGCTCCCGATGTACACAGGACAATGTCTTTTGACACACTGACTTATGAAGGTAGGTGCTCCCTGTGACTGTGTGTGCAGCCTTGTGCTGCCATCTGTTGGTGTGCTACAAAATGTTTTGATGCCACCTTGCATTCCAAACTGCTAAGATACACAAAACTATGCATGTATTGTAAATCTTAAACACCATAATGTTGTTGGTGGTGTTGAGGACCACAGGAGACTTCCACTAACAATCTACTTATGCATGTTTAAATAGTATTCATGTTACTATTTATGGTTCAGAGTAACATTTTTCCATGTCCGGTGTTTGTGCTAAGCTCTGGCCTCATCTGTGAGCACAGGTGCTTGTTTATAGACAGTAGGAAGCGGTATGCATGAAACATATATATCTCATGATGTCAATATTGACTTCTGAGCCACTATTATAAGGTTTTCCCCTCCCTTTGCTCCCCCTTAACTCCCCCTGAATACTGGGACAATGCCAGGCGATCGCAGGGGCCTGGAGGAACCATAGAGACAAGCTGTTCCATTTTTGTCTCCTTGTTGATTTAAAGGCCATGTGAAAACCACTGCTAAAAACGAGCCAGGAGAGACACCTGTGCTTCGTTCCCTCCTTTGGCTATTTGTATATTTTTATATATATATATATACTTTTTGCAGCTTTTCAGTGTTTCTCAAATTTCTAGAAAGCTTTTCCTCCCACATGATGAAAAAAATATTCCCCTCACATCTCTTTTTAAAGTTCATCTTTGATTATAATCTGGCTTACTGCCCAGACTCGCTCTTGTCTCTTCTCTTCACACCAAGAATGTAAGTGATGGGGCAGGTATTCTCAGCTGTCCCTGCCCCTTGTTGTGTGGACAGACAGGCTCATACTAATGCACATGGAGCCAAACTGCTGTCCCTGTCTCACCACTTTTATATCAACCACAGGATCCTATTTACTAACCAGCATTTCCATCCACACACTGTTTATATTCCAGGGCAAATCTTTGAGGATCATCGATAGCACAAATCCTATAGGTAAACAGTACGAAAAGAGTCCTCTGAGGCGGACGTGTGGAAATGCGGCCTGTGCTCGTACGATTTATTTCGTGTTGAAGTACAGCATGGGATGGGTGATGCCATCATTGGCAGCATGAGTGAGGGCTGACTGTAAATTAAGTGAGGTGTAGACACGGGCTTTTCCTGATCTGCGAGGTCTCAGAGTTTAAGACAACGTGCCAGAACGCCACAACGACACCTGACCACATGACCATGACTGTCCATAAACATTGACTCTTTTGATATAAGTTTTTTCTATGTCTCTAATATGTATGTGATGCAGACCTGTGATCCATCTCAGGAAAGTCAAATTTCAAATAGACAAGAGCTCAAGATTCCTAGCATGGTCCAGGCATAGAGTAATTGAAGAAGAGTAAAAAGATCTAAAGAGAGCGAGAGTGAGAGCGAGAGAGAGAGAGAGAGAGAGAGAGAGAGAGAGAGAGAGAGAGAGAGAGAGAGAGAGAGAGAGAGAGAGAGATAATGTATGTGTTTGAAATGGAGAGAGAAGGAGAGATAGAGAGAGAGAGAGAGAGAGAGAGAGAGAAAGAGAGAGAGAGAGAGAGAGAGAAATAGAGAGAGAGAGAGAGAAATAGGGATTAAAAGTCTGGCCATTCTGAACTATTCCCGGGACTAGGAATCCAGTTCCCGAGGGTCCTGTGCTCAACTCGACCCTCATCCCACCACTTAAATAATGTTCTCTCCTTCAGCTGCCCTCTATATTTGAGAGACCAAAACTAATATATACTGTATGTAAGTTTTATATATAGATTTGTATTTTATTATATATATAAACAACCTTTGCCTTTCCTTTCACACAGTGTCCACAGCAGCTATTTATGCAGGATGCCATTTTGCAAAGACATCCAACCTCAGCATGTCGAGCATGTGATTTGGAAACCTCTTATTCATCACAATCCCGATTCGAGGTCACATGTTATATGTATATATACATCAAAGAAAATATCTGACTGTGATTCCTGTGTTGTCAATCCTTTTCCATCCTTATTATCCCTGAGACAGAAAAGGGATAATTACAAACTAGAGTAAGAAAAGCATTTGGTACAGATGCAAGAGAAAAGGAAATAATCCGGACCAATGGTTGTTTTATTCGTGAGAGATTTCACACATAGAGATCACACAGACTTGTGTAAATAGTACACAGATAAAAAAAATTATAATAATTGCTTTTGTATGAATCCTCGATTTATTACCCCTGATGTTTACTTTCTCCCCAACAACGGTCCACATAATCACCCTTGACATATCCATTCTACTCCAGAACACCTGCTTGGCCATCTTGTAAACCTGCCAGCATGGCATCATCCATCACGGAGGAAAAATGACAGACCCCCTGCCTCCTTTCACAAGCTCGGGACTCACCACCATTCCAGGACCGCCTGCACCCTCCTCTCCTCCGATAATAACCTTGAGTGCAGTCTATCCATCAACCGCAAACAATAGCGTGTTTTTATATGACAAACGCTCCGAGTCTCCTCCTCTCTTACTCGGAGCGATACAATCACACAAAGTTACTTTCTGAATTCTGCAGCGCTGAACCCAAAGCTGTGGATTGGATGGCGCTTATTTGAAACTAATCATTTGAAACAAAGGTAAAAAGAAAAAAACAGACACGATGTAACGTACGCTGATACAATATTTCTTGACTCTTCTACTATATCCAACCCAGAAACCAGAAATCTTGAGCGACAAAGTGATACTTTACTCTGATTCATATATCTTCTTGATAACCATATGTGTGTGTGTGTGTGTGTGTGTGTGTGTGTGTGTGTGTGTGTGTGTGTGTGTTTGTGTTATTACCTTTCTTTGTGGGCTCAGGCATCTTGAGCTGTGTTCCACTAGATGTGTCCCCAGATGAGAGCCCTACTGCCCCAAATTAATGTCTAGGTTTGGAGATACCACCCACGTCCTTCACCCTGCAGACTGTTATGAGGAACAAAGAAAGAAAATTAAAAAAAGAAGAAGAATGTCTCAGGAGAAAGCAGAAAGATGAGAAGAGATGAAAGTCCCTTGGTAACAAAAACAGAGGAACTGATGGAGACGAACTAAATGGGTTTATATAGCACCAGCCAGGGACACTCCTCTATCAGTTTGATCATTATGCCCAAAAGGATCTGAGTCCCCTCTCTTACCCCCACCCATCCCTCTTTACAACAGTTTAGGGGATTAGGGGTGGCTTTTACTCCTATTCCCTTCGTGCTGTTGTTGGGGAATGACAGGAGCATGACAGAGCTGAGGTTTGGACTGCAATAAAAAAAGAAGAAGAGCAGAGGGAATTTTTGGTGACATTTTTCATTGAGACTCGTTAGAAATAAAATCTCATATTTATAAATATAATCTAACAAGTTGCTCTTGTTGGAATTGCTGAGTGCTGAATTAGAACGCTTCTTGTTGCCCAGACTAAATATTCATGCCATTCTAGAATCCCTACGTTCACCCACACAGTCCTTTATACTCTACACTTAATATTCCCGATAATAACAAAAACAATGCTGTGGATATTCCATGCACAGGATTTGCTCGGAGCTCAGAGGTCAGTTTCATTGTTGTTGCACAGACACGATCCAACTATAGCGGTGCTGCGACCCCGGCAGTAAATTCTCTTGCGAGACCTGAGCCGTGTCGGTTTTTTGTCAGTCTGTACGTAGAATGCCACCAATCCTTCAAATCTGTGCATACATCTGGCCAAAGCTTTACCAGAGCAGTTCAAACAAGACTTAGGATCAGGCCAGAAAGTCCACTAAGCTGAAATGTCAATTACACGCCATTGCAAGAAATGATCATTAACTCTATCTGGAGATATTTGATTAGTTTAAGTGCAAATCATTGTTTATTTATATTATGACGGCTGATTAGCCGAATTTCGGATCCGATTCCAAAAACCTCTCGACATATCATCTTTTAATATATCTACGTTTAATGGGCTCGGGCGAGTGTCTTCTTTCCCGTGGCATTAACTAATCTCTTGTGCTGATATTTTGAGGCATGTCCTGTCCAGCAATTCAAGATTTGATAGTTATTCGGAACTAAATACTTTACCGAGGAGCCTAACGCCGAATTTGGTTATAGAGGATGAAATGATCAGGTTTTGGGCCGTTCAACACTCAGGGGTTCATGTGCAGGTTCGGATGTGCGTGGAAAGGAAAAACATGGCCCTTTTTTGATATGAGGATATGAGTTTGACCTTTAGGTGCATTGAAATACACACCAGATGACATACTCGGATTATCTCGATTGGATGAGATTGTGCCCTTACTGACACAGAAATGACTGACAAGCCAGCTATTGGTGCTCCAATGCTGCAGTGCTGCCCCACTGGTCCAAGCTGAAAGTATGTGGCCTTTATTGGTGACTGGCCCATTTTTAACGCTGAGCGGGCTCCAGTAGTAAATGCTGGGCTTAGGTGCAGTATCATGTGGGCCGCTACAAAGAACAAATAAAACCATTTGGGAGTGCCTGAGCTGCACACGGGTTCATATCGCACTAGAGGTTTTAGCTATGAGGTCAGCGGCCTCCAGCTCAGAAATAATGGAACGAGCTGTCATAGCGCT
Source organism: Silurus aristotelis (assembly GCF_946808225.1). Lineage (NCBI taxonomy): Eukaryota > Metazoa > Chordata > Actinopteri > Siluriformes > Siluridae > Silurus > Silurus aristotelis. The sequence continues at coordinate 28,688,725 of NC_139580.1, forward strand.
ACATGTTGGGACACATGAGCATGTCCAACACGTAGACAAAAAATAGAAACACACACACACACACACACACACACACACACACACATAATGAAAAAAATAAATGATCAACAGAAAGATGTTTATTTTTAGGGCTCCCTTTCTCCTTCCTTTCTACCCATGCTCGCTCGATTTTCTGACTGAACAGTGAGGTGTGGAGAGATTTTCGAGCCATGCTGAAATCCTTATGATTTCAAAACGATTATCCAAAAGAAAAAGATTTGAATTACAATATCATACAGATTTACAGCACACACACACACACTTTGCATGTACGGACAATTATGAGCCGTCAATAAGCACATTTTTGGACACAGGCAGAACATTAGAGAACCTAAAAAAACCAAGATGGAGGCAGGGAAAACACAAGAGAAATGAAAGGAATCAACATGGACACAGAGAGAACACTATAGAACTTATAGAAGTCCATATAGACAAGTGGAGAACAAAAAATAAACTAAATGTACAAACATTGACACAAGGAGAACACTAGAGAACCTAAAGGAACCAATGTGGACACAGGCAAAACAATAGAGAACATGAAGTAACCATCACAGACACAGGAAGCTCACCAGAGAAGCTGAGGGACCCAAAATGGAAACAGGGAGAACATCAGAGAATCTAAAGGAACAAACATAGATAAGTGGAGAACACCAGAAAACCTGGAGGAACCTAAGAAAACAACAAGGACACAGGGAGAGCACTAGAGAACCTAAAGCAACTATCATGGACACAGGCAGCACACTAAAAGAAGCAAATAAACCAACATGGACAAGTGGAGAACACCAAAGAAACCAAAGGAACCAACACAGAGACAGAAAGAACAACAGAGAACCTAAAGGAACCAATGTGGACAAGGGTTGAACATGGGAAGTTCCTCAAGGAGTGTGCTGAATGCATCGAGGCTATCCTAAATAATAATAATAATAATAATAATAATAATAATAATAATAATAATAAAACATTGCAGGAGGATATCTATTCCTAGAAACTGTAATTTGAAGCTAAAAATACGAATGATCATCCACTCGAAACATTCTTGAAACTCTAATCCAGCTGTGCTGAGATATAAACGAGCCTGTGGATTAGGTGTAAGTGTATCTAAGCTGTATGTGGTGATCAGGATGAAGCTGTGTGCTGAGTGTCAAGTCATTAAAAACTTCACATATCTGAAGCAAGACTCTGTCATCCGAGCGAAATGTAAACCAGGGTAAAAGTAAATAGGTCTGGAGTGATACTCAACTTTTATTATCTCGTGAAGGAACAAATTGAATTCTAGAGAAGCTGAAGAGGGCAAAGAAGATCTAACTGACATGTGATGGATGCAACGTTGTGTGTGTTTCATTTGGATTCGTTTCTTCGATTATATGACACATAGGACACTTGTGGGAATCTTTGACCTTTAAACCTTTCATTAAGTCTCTATTTGCTGTTAGAATAACCTCCACTCTTCTGGGAAATTGTTCCACTAGATTTTTGTAGGTGAGAAGGTGAGGAGGCCTGCAGTTCAGTCAGCGTTCACATTTATGATGTTCAGTAGGGTTGGAGCTCTATAGCAGGAGATCTTCCACATCTTCCAACTCATGGTAAGCATATGAAAAATAGAATAGCCTTTATTTGTCACATATACATAACAGCACAATTAAATTTGTTCTTCGCATATCCCAGCTTGCTCAGAAGCTGGGGTCAGAGCGCAGGGTCAGCCATGATACAGCACCCCTGGAGCACAGTGAGTCAGGGGCCTTGCTCAAGGGCCCAAGAGTGGCAGCTTGGCGATACCGGGGCTTGAACTCCCGACCTTTAGATCAGTAACCCATTTAGCGCCTTTAGCACTGGAGCTACCACTCCCCATATCTTCAAGGAGCTGCTGGAACAGGCATATTCAGGACACAGGGAGAACAACAGAGAACCAATATAGACAAGGGTAGAACATGGGAAGCTCCACACAAAGTGTGCTGAGCTCAGGATAGAAGGGACCCATCTAAAGCACCCAGGGATCTGGCTTTATGAACAGCGGCATTGTCATGCTGGACGTCCTACAAAATTGTGTGTCTCCACGTTTGGAGGTTTGCCTCCAAAAGTCTGGAGAAGAACCTGGAACAATCAGGAAAAGTCCTAATACTTTTCTCCATATCGTGTATATCACATATTGATACAGATATTTCCCATAATCTGTAGGTAATCTGTATATTTTACACAAATTATACACTAAATCTTCTCAAATTAAGTATAATTACAAAAAAAAAAAAGGGTGGAACTCATTACATGCTTGGGCCTCAAAGGTCCTAGTCCCAGATCCTCCTGTATTTAAAGCTGTTGAAGGTATCTGTACTTATTTATAACACAATTTCAGCTATAAACAGTTCTGCCAGGAAATCTCAGCAGATTTGGGAACTAGTGTCTAATGCAGCAACATCGCCACCTGCTGAGAGCAAAGAACAGCTTCTTTTCTTCCCTAAAGGGATTTTACATTTTAATATAAATTTCATCATAAATGAGTCCTTATAAGCTGGTCCATAATAAATGATCCAGAGGTGATAAAGGAAAAAAAAAATCACTCAGATGGTCTAAAGAAGGAACCTTAAGAGTTTGAGTTACTTAAGGATCCAAGTACTATGATTTATTATAGCTATAATGTTCCTATTATAATTTTTTACCACAAGACTCTTTGCTTAATCAAATGTGAAAAGACTTTTATGTTATAAATCCTGTAAATGAGGTCACGTGTGTTGTGGAGATTTCGAGTCTGGAGTTTCTTCATCATTTATTCCTCTCTAAATGTTTGCTGTTGAACTGATGCTGAACTGTATGTTGGTGATCAGCAGATACACCAAGCGCCAATCAAAACAAGTTCAACACAGAGCGACCCTGATTGGCTGCGTGTTCGACCAGTTACGCTCTGTAGTTGAGTAAGAAAAGATATTTGACTTTGAAACGTGGTGGTTAAAGTAAAAATCTCCCCAAATTGAAATACTTCAGTAAAGTACAGATACATGAAAAAAGCTACTTAAGTACAGTAACGAATTACATTAACTTTGTTTATCATTCACAACTTCCTGATAGGTCTCATGTGTGAAGTGTTTGAAATATGTTTATACCATCTGTTTAATTGGTGTACAGATTTCTAAGGTGAAACACATTTCTTTGACAGTAAGCAAAAAGAACTGTAGTTGAGTATTTTGATGAAGGCAACCTACAGTATGAGTTCTTACCTGCCTCTTTTTCCTAGGCATAACGTAGTACAAAGGTACTTTGGTAAATTCAAGCAAAATAATTTTTTTTAACAACAAATGCACCGATTTTTTGAAAGCAGGCTTCAATTTGTTGTATAAAATGTACGAGAAGTAAACAAAAGAAGTGATTGAGGTGAAAAAGATTTATGAGGAGGAAGGAGGACGTTCTCTCCTCCTCTGTTTGAACGCTAAATATAACATGATGTTTTGTCAGGCAGTAAATCATCTGGCTAATATGATCTCATTACGCTAGTTTCCGGACGCAACAGCATGGCTTAGAATTTCTCCTGTGCACTATTGACTGTGGAACTGTGGAACCGGCTCTCCTGCTTCGCACGATCGCAAATTAAGGCAAGGGACTCGAACGTGGTGTCATGGGCTCACGGGATCTTATCAAATAACACTCTGGTCAGGAATTTTTGTTGTGTGTTTGCTGGGCCCCTGAGTAAATTGTGGGTAAAATGTAGTATCTCAGTGGTTAAGGAATTGGACTTTGGATCGGAAGGTGACAGGTTCAAATCCCAAAGCTGCCACTGTTGGGGCTTTAAACAAGGCCCTTAACCCTCCACTGCTCAGTTGTAAGTCGCTCTTGATATGGGCATCGGCCAAATGCCATAAATGTGTTTAATTACAGGAACAGAGACCTCCTTAGATAAGTAGACTTCACCGTGCTGCCTTTGGGGTTACTTACTTTTAATTTAGTTTTAAACAGTAATATATATATAGCAGAAACAAAAAAGCATTTTATTTTATTTCTTTTTTTATAAATTCTGGGCATATATTGCACAATTCAATACACAAAGTGGAGGTGGTAGTTGGCTGGTTGAGGCTCTGAGTTGCCAAGCTGCCACTCTTGTGGATCTTGAGCAAGGCCTTTGACCCTCTGTCCTTCAGGGGCATGATGAAAGAATTTCACTTTGCCGTAATGTACATGTGACGAGTGTAAAGCACTTTTTTTTCCTCCCACATTTACACTTTACACCGTGTAGAATAAAAAGAGAAAAAATCCCAGGATATTTATTTATTGTCATCCTCTGAGAGAGAAAAGTGTGTCTTGCTGATTTTTAATTATTTTTTTATTTTTTTATGCAAAAGTACAGATTTTTTTGAGCTTTAAATCAAATTACATTTTATTTGTCACGTGCACATTCATACAGAGTAGGACGTGTTGTGAAATGCTTTTTTTAACGACTGTCGAACATGTAAATAGAAATAAAATATAAATAATAAAATAAATAAAATATAAAAAAAAGTATAAAAGTAAAATAGAGGTATAACATATAACTAAGTATAAAAATAGGGATACATTTATATATATATATATATATATATATATATAAAGGATGGATATCAGTTGTATATACGATGCATACAAACCTAGTCATATTCCTTCCCATTATCTGAGATCAATCACCGAATGCTGATTTGATTGTGATATAGGTGTGGAAGGATTCTTTTATTTTTAATTTTATACAAATATTTTTTACAAGAAACTATTTTTTTTTTTTTTTATTACATGGTCATGGAAAAAATGTGTTGATATTTAGTTCAAATGATACAAATAGGTTAAAAATATAAAGATCTAATCAATGTAAATTAAATCTTAGAACAATTTAATCAATATTTTGATGTTATTGATCAGTGATTTATTTGTACCACACATTTTATTTTAATTTATTTTCGTCTATTTATGGACCAGTCACCTTCCTGTATCTGTAGTCTATATAAATAACGAGCAGGATCGCTTGAAATGAAACAAATACGACAGTAAAAAGTAGGATCGCTTTATTTTGTATAAAAAAAAATCACTCCAGCTCAAGAAAAACACAAAGACAGAAGTAAAAACGTTGCAGAATTGCTGCAGAACATATACAGTGTTGTGCTTCATGCAGTCAAAAGCTTTAATGGTGATCTTTAACATTGTATTATTAGTTCCTCTTTTTTTTTAGTGTCATGAATTGTTATGGAAAAAACAAAAACAGAATTTCTGCATCGTTACAGCCTCGGACTGAATACTGACTCAGAGACAGACAGGGAATTATAAAAAAAAAAAAGCGTATATAAAAAAAATTAAAAATGAAACGATCAGGCGTTTTTTATTGGCTGCTGACTCCGTAACGTAGTCAGAACCGCTCCACTGAACTGGTAGGTCAGTTTTTTTCTCACTTTAATGATTTCTCCGGAGCGGGTGTAGTTTCTCAGGGCGCGGGACATCTTCTGGTAGGTCATGGGCCTTCGGTTGCCCTTGCGCTGGCCCCAGAGTGCAGCCACGTGCTCTTTATAGGTGGACGAGAAGCGGAAAACCCCGACGGACGCGGGCACCCAGGACAAGCAGTGGGCCATTCCAGGGTCCTCAAGCATCTCGAACAAGAAGTGGAAGAGACGCAGCTTTTTTCCTGGAACTATATAAAGTGATTGGTGGGTTTTTTTTGCGCTCTCACATGGGGTGGAGGGGTGAAAGCAAACCATTTCCCCTAAAAGGCACAATGAATAGAGTTCTTTGTGGAGAACTTATTATGATACAGATCTCTTGCATGCCACATTAAAGTCAGACACGGACACTGATGAGAGATAAGGGAGAATAGGGTTTGTGTTTGGCAGTTATGGGCAGGACAGCGGACTGGCCGCTCCTAAAGCTATTGTTCCCCTCAGGCAATGTTTAGCTGCTCTGATCTGTCAAACCGCAAAAAGCAGAACTCACCTCTGCCTGCAGGTGTAGAGCTGGATTCGTCTTTTTCCCCCGGGCTCGTGTGTTGACCCGAAACTCTCTCCTCTAAAGCAGGAGCGTTTAAAGTTTCCTCCATGGACAAACTCTGGATAACCGTGTTCCTGAGTCCAGCTGAATCGAAACCCATTTCCTTTCCTGTAGCCTTCAGTGTACAAATAATGCAATACAATTAAAAAAGTTTTAAATTTTTTTTCTTTTTTTTGCTTGAACTTTTAGGGGAACATTTCTTACTGGTTGAGACTTTGCTGACAGAATGCCGTAGTTGTCTCCAATGCTTTGCTGGTTCATATGCAAATCAGCTGCAAGTGTAACACAACAATTATGAGTGGTATGCCTTTAAGCTACATTCACACACACACACACACACACACACACACACACACACACACACACACACACACACACACACACACACGCACACACTTTAAAGGTCATGATGATCTTTAGTATTCAATCGGACATTTCTATTACTCACCATTGTCCCACAGGCCTCTAGTCTCCTGTCTGCAATGCTCTTCAAGGAACTCCAAAATGACCTCGAGGTCTGTCTGATAATTTGTGGAGGGATTCTGTGAATCAAGAATACACACATAGCTTTCAGAAATGTTCCAGACGAATATTTGTGACGCTCTAAGTTTAAAACTGGCAGATGCTTACCATGTTGCTCCGCCACCACACCAGGTCTTTACAGACTGTGTTTTTTTAGGCAAATCTTCCTATTCATTAAAATATAAAAGGGGAAAAAAAGTGTCTAACAAAATCTAACATGCAACTCTAACACACACAACGCCAACCAATTACTGGATCGAATGCAGCTGTTATTGCGTTTTCCGATCCATGCCGAGTCTCCCCTCTTAATAAGCTCCATGACGGGGAACGGACTGCCTCCGCAGTCATGATCTACAACCTACATGACAAACGTGGTCTGTCTGAGACCCCAAACCTTCAAACACCTCCGACAAACACGCTCAGCACCCCAACCACCAGAACAGTGGAAGCTGCTGATCTTCGTCTCACACACCTCCCTGACTTTGTAAGCATTATGTAGACCCTTGACCACATCCTCCTCTTTACTGGGCGAGATAAGAAGGGAACAGCCACCACACACCACAGTACACACTGCACAACACACACTACACAACACAACACACTACACGATACACACACTCCTTCTGGAGCATAACAGATAAAGTTTCTTTTTTTTCGATCAATGCATTAAGGCAAGTTGTATGTTTTTCAGCATTATTATATGTTCGAACAGACAGGGAGGAATATTACAAAGAGTTTCTGCAGGTTTCGAGTCAAATGTAAGACTTTTTCAGAGCTTTTTAAAACCAATAAGAATGAAATTTAAGACCTATATCATGACATCAAACACACACACACACACACACACACACACACACACACACACACACACATGCATGTAACACAATAACATGTTGTTTACAACCGGCCTTAATCAAGCCCTAAATTCATTTTTTTTCCAAGCCATGTATCACTAAACCTGCACTTCCTCATGGCTGAAAAAAGAAATACCGCTTTACATATGTGGTACAATACAGGAGAGATTTGCGCTAATAACAGAAAGCTAATCGTCTGTTGCATGTTGATCTCATTTGTAGTCATAATACAACAAATTATATTTGGACTAGCAAAAAAAAGAAAGAACTACACCACCATGGAAACCAACTAACAAACAAAAACATTCAAGTGCTGCAGGAGCATTTCAAATGCGCTTAGAGGTGGTGTTAGATGGACATCAGAAAATTAAGGCCTGTTTAAAATGATTTTATACCAGTACCAGTTAAGAACAGTTGATTCAAGGCCTAAAATTGAGATTTTTTTATTTTAGATTTTTTTTTTTTTTTTTTTTTAGACCCCACGGAAGCCCTGTACTATATGTTTATTTATCTATTTATCTTATTAGAGATAGATAGATAGATAGATAGATAGATAGATAGATAGATAGATAGATAGATAGATAGATAGATAGATAGATAGATAGATAGATAGATAGATAGATAGATAGAATTTTAGACTTTATTGATCCTGGAAGGACACTTTATTGATTGAAGGAAACTGCAGCATTGAAATTAAGTTATTAAGCCATATATCAGTCTTGCTTCCTTTTTTCTTTTCACTTGCTCTTCTCTTTTGTGTGTTTTTGGGTATATTTTTTTATTTTTTAAGAAGTGAAGAAAGTAGACGTGAGCGCTAATCGTGCCGCTTTATAAAACATCATCCACATGAAGCAGATCTTTTGCAGGCTGGGAATTTGATACAGTTTTATTTAAGTTCATGTTTATCTTTGTTCTCATCTACTTCATATTTACTTCATTTTATAGCTCAGTAAAATACAATGCGATATGTGAATACGATGCAATATGAAATACAATGCAAAATGTAAGTTTACGGTTTACAGACATAACCAAGCACAAAATAGTAAACACTTATTTTCCAGTTTTAGACATTAGCAGGACCTGTTTAAGTTCTGTACGTATATTCGGCATTGCAGGGCGATTTCTCATGCTCGAGTCAGGTTCATTGCACAATCAGGTGCATGCTGTTAGGAAAAGTCTTTCAGGTTTGTCTTCACTGAGTTGTGTTGTGTGTTTTCAGGCCCTCTGTTGACGTCAGTGACGAAGTGAAGTCGTACTCTGCAGGGTAAGGGCACTGTGCGTACCAGTTGTGCCAGTCGGATCCAGATGAGCAGTAGTAGCCCTGTTCAGGAGGGATCTGGTGAGAGATAAGCTCTTGTGATGATGGACCAGATGCTGTCATGGTCTCCAGTCTCTGCAGGATCAGCGGGTTGAACTGGTAGGTGAGTTTGCGGCGCACTTTGACAATCTCACCCGTGCGGCTGTAGTTGCGTAGCGCCCGGGCCATTTTCTGGTAGGTCATTGCTTTGCGGTTGCCCTTGCGCTGGCCCCAGCACTCTGCAAGCTTCTCTTTGTTTTTAGAAATAAAGTGGAATGTCCCGGTGCCATGGTCCGTCCACTGAATGGAGTCAACCATGCTGGCATCGTGCAGTGCTTCGTGAAGGTATTCGTACAGACGCAGCTTCTTTCGGCCTGAGCGGTGGAAACAAAGGTGCAGGACAAGGTAAGAAAAAGGTAATGGTCACGTTTTTAATACTTAAAACATTATGCTTTTCTACAGAGTTCTCACTCAGTTAATCCTTTAAACACCATAGAAACTTCCTCAGAACTTTGAGCTTAAATGTAGCTTTATAGAGTTAAGGCATTGGACTTGCTCCGAAGGTTGTGAGTTCAAATCTCACACCAAGTGGGTCCCTGAGCAAGGCCTTTAACCCCATACATGCTCAGTTGGATAAATGAGATAAATTGTAAGTTGGTATGGATAAGTGCGTCTACAAAATGCCGTAAATATAAACAGACGGAGTGGAGAGTTGTGTTTGAGAACAGCTCTGAAGGAAGCTGGATCTCCAGGACAGAAGGCTCGCTGACCATCAGCGTAAAGATCAGAATAAACAAATTTCCTACAGGAATCAAACAGGAGAAAATAGAACACCAAAGAGACTCACCTTTCCGCAGCCGTTCAGGTATTATTGGGTAGAGCACCGAAGGCTCGGCTGTTCCCCATGGAGACGCCTCTGGTACCAAATGAGACCACGACTTATAAGAAAACAGAAACAGAAGGAGGTCGATTATTATCACCTCTAAAAAAAAGAACCAATTAGAAGTAGTACAGCACATCTTGTATTCAGAAATTACCGGAGCTTCACCCCAATCGTACGAAGCAGACGATCCTGCAGAGTGAGGTGCGTAGCGGTAACAAGACAGTGAGTACTGAACCGCCGAATCATGACTTCGGATATTCTCAGTGTATTTACTGTCTGAAGGAAAACAGATGACTGTTAGTCAAAAGAAAGAAACAGCTCATCCTGTCTTTCACCTGCAATGTAAACAGCGATTACCTGTATCATAGTAAAATATTTCTGAGTGTCGCTGCATCACATCAATGGCATCCTGGAAATCCTGATTAATATCATTATTCTGAGATCCCTGCATGAGAAAATAAAACAAACAAAAATAAATAATTAAAAACCCTTCTTTTCTTTTTCTTATGGAACATTTTAGAGAATCGCACAGTATTAGTGCGACGCTCTGGATTCATTTCACATACAGTAAATTGATCTAAAACTCACCATTTCACCAATTTGCTGTGTTTAAAGTGTCTAATCCAGGCGTCCAATCCAGCAAGCGATGTTTTAACTCTCCGGGCCTTTTATTAGACTATTATTATACATTAGACAGGTAAATGTGAGGGGTTTCCTCTTCTGACAATGATTTTTATAGTCTTCCCCTAGCTAGCGGGGGGTTATGTTCTCAGGTAGATTTAAATGCGACGACGTCAAACTTCATATGGTGCAACCCATTCCAGAGTACTTCTCTTTTTGGAAATAAAGAGCAGGAGCTTTACGACAATTACGTTATCTCCTGATCTCCATCAGGAAAAAAAAAACAAAAAAAAACAGCACCTCGAAACCATTACTTTGTTCAGGAATCATATTTGCATTTCTGGTTTGGATGCTTGAGAGCATGTGCGCGTTCGTGTTCCTGTTCCTGTTCGTGTACGTGTTTACCACCGTTGCTTTAAATCACAGACGGCTTTCCTTAAATGCTTCGAATGATTTAATATATTGATTTGCATACATGTGTAGGTGTGTAATATAAGAGTAAGCTGGCATGGAGGCTCACGAACGAACCGAGCGTATAGCGTATAGTGTGATACAAAAGCGTTTTGCTGAACGTAAAGGCATTTTTGCACGCATGGGGTATTCCAGATTAAAAATACATTGTGTGTATGTGTGGTGTGTATGCATTTATTAGGCCATTGTTATTGTTTCAATGTTTACTATGTATTCATGCAATCTAAATTTCACTGTAATCACATTTAATGTATTATTTTACTATATATATTGTTATATTGTTATATTGTTATATGAATACATTGGTCAATTTCTGTCCCACTAACAAACAGGTTTTTTGTTTTTTTTTACAACCAAAAAATGAGTTTTAAATATCAACCGGCCTGGCTGGGAAGTTCCCCTTTCACCAAGCGTAGAAGAATAGATGAGCCGAGATAAACTAGGGTGGTGGGAGATTACAGAAGCACGCCGAGATTATTGCTATTCACCGCTGACAGGAACTGACAAAGGACAGCAATCAGTTAAACACTACATTCTGTGCAAATGTAAATTATTAGAAACGGTGTGTATGCTGCGCCACGCTAACAGCGATTTGAATAAACAAGGTGATAATATTGTTATCACAAAACCACACGGTGTATCTGAGTCTTGATAAAAAACTAAACTATAAAATATAAAGTATCTACAATTTTGCAATCTGGATCAATCCGTCCACATTCAGTAGAAATGATTAGATTCATAGAAAAAGTGTGTGCATTAATAAAGATTTAATATCGACCCTCACTTGAAAGTTATAAATGTCTGTACACATTTTATGCATCAGCACTGTAATGCATCAAATCCTGGTAAAGGTGAAAAAGTGCAAAAAAATATTCACACCGACCATCAGAATGAGGGGAATTTGCGATGTCATGGTCGTTGCCAAAGGGGCTGGTTTGGGCTTTTCAACAAACGTCTGCTTCTGGGATTTTTACAATCTACCATGCTTATATAGAGATGTGCAATAAAGTAAAAAAAAATCCAGTCAGCAGCAGTTTTGTGAATGAACAACATCCTTTTTAATGAAAGATTTGTGCATTGGGGTGGTTAGGGCATTGGATTTTAAAGGTCATGTGTTCAAGTCCCAGCCACACCAAGCTGCAACTTCTAAATCCTTGAGCAAGGCCCATAGCTGCTCAGTTGAGATAAATAAGTCACTCTGGATATATCTGGAGATTAGTGAAGAATGGCCAGACTTGATCGAGCTGACAGAAAGACTACAGTAAGCAGAAAAGCATATCATAATTCACACCACATCAAACTTCCAGGCAGACGGCTACAACCGCAGAAAACCATGCCGTCTGGTTCCACTTCAGAAAGCTGAAGCTCCAGTGGACCCAGACTTACCAACCCTGGACAAACTGGAAAATGTTGCTTGGTTTGATGAATCTGGATTTCTGCTAAGATAATTTGGCACCGGCAGCATGAATCCACGGATTCAACCCGCATCCCATGCTGGCGTAAAGGTGTAGAGAACATTTTCTTGGCACACTTTTTTCATACCAATCAATCATCACTTGATCATGCGCCATTCTCCAGAGCCATACTTCCTGCATTTTAAAAGCACTAGTCATTGTACAAAGCAAAAGTCTTGCAAATGATCAAAACAAGCAAAGTCAAAACATGATAATGAGTTCATTGTGAGGATGAGTTTGCTTTTCCAGGCACTCATATGAATCTATCTTTGGAATGTGGTTGAGCAAGAAATTCACAATTTATATTTATTTGATTTATTAATATTGCACTAAGCAACAATGTCAGCATGGAGCTGAATCTGAACTTTAGTCAGTATTAGTCTAGTATTCTGCTCAGTACGTGCTCAGTGTTTGTGCGTGTGTACAAAGGTATGTGTGTGCGAACACGTGTGTAATGCAGGGAGGGTGTGTGTCTGCCATAGTATTTACAGTCTACACCAACATGCAGTATTTTATCTCCTCGAACAAAAGAACCGCTTTCCTTCCCCTTCTTTGCGAGCCCTATTCAAAAGGCTTATTAACACCAGGGCCCATGTAGGAAGGCGTGTGTAACCGCAACACACCTCCCCGGGCTCAACTTCTTTATTTACTGGCACTTAGTGAAAATACAACACACTCACATTTCGTCCCACAGGTCTCATTACACTGCACAAGGGAGTGTTATTGACTGCTACACACAAAGCACTTTTACTCAGATAAACACAAATGGTCACTCAAAACCAAGTTTTTTCAATAAACTCCTTGTTTTTTATCAACGTATCTCCTTTGTGGCGATTTGTTGCCATGTTATATTCAAATCCTTTTTTATTTCCTGTTTTTTTTTTTTTTTTTTTTATTCTAAGTTGACCTTCACTCATAACAAACAAAAGATTACATCCGGGACCGTTTTATCAGCTTGTACCAAGTTTGTTCCAGAAAAATCTTTTCAGCAAATAAAAAGCGGACTTGTGGAGTGTATATCCTACAACAGGGGTCACCAACCTTTTTGAAACTGAGAGCTCCTTCTTGGGTATCGATTAATGTGAAGGGCTTCCAGTTTGGGCTACCACTTCTGAAATAAAAAATTTGCTCAATTTACCTTAAATTATATGTAACTATTAAAAATTAATGATCTTTATCTATGTGAAGACACTGATCATGGTAATGATTTCTCACAATAATTATCAACAATGATTTAACAAGGTAGGAAACAGATAAATATCAATATGCAAAACTTTATTTATATAACTATATAAACTTATATAACTATATATAACTTTATACCATAGCAAGTGTGATTTAAAAAAAAATAGCAACATGGTGAGCTATTTTTAGAAAAGGCCTGTGGGTGACTCATGTGGTCCTTGTGGGCGACCTGGTCCATGTTGGTGACCCCTGTCCTACAATCCGAGTTCCTTTTGGTGCTAGCACCAACATTCGAATCAGACAAATCCTTAACAGGAAAATTGATTTCTAATGGCAATAAATGTAATGTGTAAATGTAATGTCCACCTGCCTACAACGACTGTGTGGTAAAATGCCCTAAATGTAAATAAACATTAAGAGTGTGCATAGAAATTAACAATATGTTAAGAAATGGACAGTCTATGGGTTCCTCGAGGTCTAGGACAGTCAATAAAAAAATAATCATTGAGCCAAGGAGATCACATGGCTAGACATCTGGCATTTCCAAATTGGCATGGATTTTAAGGTGTTCTCGATGAGCTACTAGAGCACAAAAGGTGAAAAAGTTATTGCTAGCTCTAAAAAAAAGAAATCCGAACACACAGAGAACCACAGCTTGGAGCTGTGTAGCTGTAGAGCGGTCCGAAAGACCATGCTGAACACAACATGAAGCTCCTACAATTGGCATATGAGCACCAGAACTGGACCACAGAGCAAAGGAAGAACGTGGCCTAAATATAATATAGCATTGACTCATTGTCTCATGTAACTTGTTTTTTTTTTTTAATGAATGAATGAGGCTGAATTCGGAGCAAGAAAGACTGTTTACATAGGGTTTGTGATTAGTGCCCTCTTCAGGACAGTTTGAGAAAAACAAGAAAGCTCTTTATGCCTGGCAGGGAAGGGGCGTGGCTCTTAAGGGTTAGAGGGCATGGTTTTTTAGAGGTTTCAGTATTTGGAAGGGGAAATTCTGATCGCTCTCAAACTAGGATTATTCTATTAATAATTAAACATTAAACAGCCATTTTAACTCCATCAGTTATCCACAACACTCGTAACTGATAACCCGGGTCAACAAATACTTTTGTTTTGTTTAATGTTTTATGGACTGCAACATCCCTGTAACATACCGTCCCATTTTGTGTTTTTCAGACATGACCGGACACGTACAGTACATCAGGTGACACTGAAAACTCTGGAAAATAAAGCATTTGTAAATAACAAAAACATACACAGCAAATACATGTACACCAAATATATATTTCTTACTTTATATTTATAGGAAATTTGATGCTGATATTAAATGCTTCAATAAAAAATTTAGCACATAGGCCACACCCCCACCATCTTACGCTTGCAAAATAACAATTAAATCAAAATTAAATCTAGAATCAATTTAGCCTCCTATTTACAAGAAAGTTCGATTGTGTGGAGATGGTAAAGCAGGATGTGGATAGGATTAGTAAGGAGAAAGTGAGAGCAGCAATTAAGAGGACAGAGAGTAGAAAGTCGGTTGGACCAGATGAAGCGTGGAGATGTTTAGGAGAGATGCAGTGGAGTTTTTAACAAGATTGTTTAACAGGATTTTGGATGGTGAGAAGATGCCTGAGGAATGGAAAAGGAGTTACCGGTACCGATCTTTAAGAATAAGGGAGATGTGCAGACCTGCAGGAACTACAGGGGAATTAAGTTCATCAGTCACACCATGAAGTTCCCTGGACTATGATGTTTGTGGATGATATTGTGATTTGTGGTGAGAGTAGGAAGCAGGTGGAGAAGAGCCTGGAGAGGTGGAGATACACGCTGGAGAGAAGGGGAATGAAAGTCAGTAGGAGTAAGACAGAGTACATGTGTGTGAATGAGAGAGAGGGCAGTGGAGGGGTGCAGTTACAGGGAGAAGAGGTGGAGAAGGTGGAGGAGTTCAGGTACCTGGGGTCAACAGTGCAAAGTAATGAAGAGTGTGTTAGAGAAGTGAAGAAAAGTGTGCAGGCAGGGTGGAGTGGGTGGAGAAGAGTGATAGCAGGAGTGATTTGTGATAGAAGAGTATGTGTGAGAGTGAATAAAAAAGTTTATAGGACTGTGGTGAGACCTGAGATGTTGTATGGTTTAGAGACAGTGGCATTGAGTAAAAGACAGGAGGTGGCGCTGGACGTAGCAGAGCTGAAGATGTTAAGGTTTTCGTTGGGTACATTTCTTTCCCTCCGTCAGCCATTGTGGGCGTAAAAAAGTCTAACTCAGATGTATTAATGTGCAGAGCTACAGACTTGTTTTGCCAGTCGAATTCGTTTTATTTGCATAGCGCTTTTAACGATGCACATTGTCTCTAATGAAGGCGAGTGTAAGATAGCAGATCAACCAATGTTCAACTAGCTCTCTCAAACAGGTCGAAGGTGAATCTCACAAAACTTCAATTGCCGACAGACAGCAAAACACAGAATTACAATTGTGTACATTTGTGCTGTTGTACAGAAGAAATCCAGCCTTGTGCATTTTCAATCATGGAAATCCAAACCGTAGTTTATATCATTCTGACAACATGACTAAATATTTTGTTTGTAAACAATGACAAAAGGACTTCTGATATCAACAAGATGTTCATTGATACAATTACTTACTTTTGAGAAAAGGAACGATGATTCAAGAAATACTGTAATACTGTAAATAAATTGTAATAAACCCTGGGGCTGTTTGAGGACGTTTGGAACATGTCACATGAAGCCTGTGGTGGTCAGTAGACCCCTTGTGGGCTGTTGCATAATTACAGTCGGGGTATTAACTACAAACGGAGCTAAAAGTTAGTGCTACTAATGAGACGTGTGTAATGAGTGATGTGCTGATCCCCTTGAGCCACACCATGACACACATTTTTCAGTTTTGTGGAGAACAGGTTTTTTTTTTGGAGAACGTCTGACATTCAGCCCAGCTATGTCCAAAGCAGCTTACCTTCTGCACTATCCAAGAACAAATCTATCTAAACCGAGTGTGAGATTATTAACCCGATACTCTATGCACTAGCTTTATTTTAGCTGGCAAACCTGTTCCAGCATGACAGTGTCCCTGTGCACAAAGCCAGCTCCATGAAGATAAGCTTTGCATGGGTTAGAGTGGAAGATCTCCTGGTATAGATCTCTAAATCTGAATATAAATTGGACATGGTATAAGGAAGAACCCGTGCAAGGAACCAGGCTTCAAACAGAAACATCTGCCCCTTTCCTGATTTTGTTATTGCATTTTTGTCTCACTTCACTGATTCAGATTGACAAAGAAATTGTACTAAACTATGACACAAATGTAACCTGAGTAAATAGAAAATGCAGTTTTTTAAAATCATGATTTCATGTATTAGGGGAAAAACTATGTTCAAATTTGCCTGACCTTATGTGAAAAAGTACCACCTAAACCTTATATCTAGTCTAATCAATCAAACTTTTATGATTAACTCACAATGAGATGGATGAAAATGACATGGATGAGCTGTGGCCCCACTCTACTTTGCAGGTTTGTTTTAATTCAGCCACATCGGAGGGTTTTCTGATGCCACACAAATTTAAGTCCAGACTTTCGCTAGACCACTCCAAAACCTTCATTTAGTGAACTTGCTGGTGTGTTTCGAATCATTTTCCTGCTGCATGACCCAAGTGCACTTGAGCTTGAGGTCATGAACTGATAGCCAGACATTCTCCTCAGGATTTTCAGGTAGATTTCAGAATTCGAGGTCCTGAAGCTGTAAAGCATCCCCAGACTATCACACTGCCCCCACCATGTTTGACTGTTTTTTTTTGTTTTGTTTTGTTTGTTTTTTATGAAATGCTTTCAGTTTTATTTTATACTTTTTGTCTCATGGGTCCACAGAACATTTGCCCAAAAGTCTTAGGGATATATGATGGGGTTTTTTTTTTTTGGGCAAATGTGAGACGAGCCTGATGGCCTTGTAACCCTCGCCAGACTGATGAATTGCAATTACTTTGGTTCTCATCAGAAACTTTTTCTTGACTTTCTTAGATTGTGGCATGATGTGTTGTTTTTTGAGATCTTTAAGCTTGCTATTATTGATCAGACAGCGTCTAAGGTTAGGTGAGTTCTTGATTCAGCAGGTCTGGCAGTAATCAGGTTTCGGTGTGACAAGTGAAGTTTATTTCAGCTTTCCAAAGATTTGGTTAATCAGTTTATTCATGATTTCGCAAGGGGGGAATTACATTTTCACATAGGGCCAGGCAGGTTTGAACAGCATTTTCCCTCTTAATAAATAAAATCATCAATTGAAAAAATGATTTTTATTAACTTTGAATTTTCTTGACCATCTGAATATTTTAAGTGTAAGATAAAAATAATTGTCAATTACTTTAGATTTAGGAATAATTCCTGTGATTACCATTAATGTAATTGAGATATTGAATAAGATTGATGTTATTCCTAGTGTATTAACAAACATCTTGACGTGTGTGTGTGTGTGTGTGTGTGTGTGTGTGTAAAGCAATGAAAGACAAAAGGCTTTTTATACAGCATACTTTATAGACACCAAAAATAAAGCACAGCAGCATTTTGTGTACAATCATTAAAGTCTAAAAATGAACTCATAAAAGCAAGCATTAATATATTATTGCACATTATCCTGTACATGAATATCACAACATGAGGTAACAGTTAAAACAAAAAACCAAACCAAACAAAAAAAACTATTTAATAGAATCCTGCGTTACATAGTCTCAATTCTATTAGTTTCCTTTACGTGGAAAAAAAATTGCACAACAGACGACCTGCTTGTTTTTCTTTAAAAAAAAAAAAAAAAAAAAAAAAAAAAGACAATGATACTGATATAGTATCAGTTTCTCTGGTGAAGTCGAACGAAAGTCTTACTCGGGTTTCAAGCACATGCAAATGTGGTACTTATGAAAATAAATAATAAATAATCCGATGAAAATGGCGGTTAACCCCGAGGGGCAAAGCGGTGTGATTATTGCATGTTATTCAGGAGACCTCCAGAAGAGTGTTACAGATCAAATCGGGTGGTTTGTACGTATTAAAATAAGTGCGATTCATCAGTCCGGCTGTGTGAAAAGTTCAAGGAAGACATTAAACTGACAACTAAGAGAGCGGTCAGTCGTCTAGACGTCACAATACGCTCGCCTATTTTTCCTGCTTCGAACCAAATTTGAGGATGTTGACTTTCTGCCTATAAATCCCACCCACTAACAGGTGCCATGATGAACAGATATCACTGATGTATAATCACAGAGAAAATCGTGTTGTTTATACAATATCCTGTATACGCTTTACAGCCTTAATGGCTGGACATGAAATACACTATATGGACAGAAGTATTGGGACACCTGATTTCTCTTCAGCCGTATGTGCTTCTTCTTCCCCAAACCGTATGCACAAATTTGGAGGCACACAATTGTACAGAACGTCTTTGGATGCCGTAGCATGACATTTTCCCCTGCATTGGAAGTAGGAGACCCAAAACCAAAAAGATGTGCAAGATCTCCTGCTATAGAGCTGCAACCCTATTGAACACTGATTGCATCCCAGACCTCCTCGCCTTCATCAGTACCTGACTTTACTAACAAACCACAGTGGATGAAGGAGCACAAAAATGTCCCAGAAGAGTAAATAAATTATTCGAACGGCGACGGAGAGAGAGGAAGCACATGCCAATTTTATGATAAGGTGTCCACAAACTTTTGTCCATATAGAGTGTCTTTTTAAGGTTATTTATGTCTGCTTACAAATATGTGTGAAGTCAGGCGTGCAAAACGTCTTCGTCTGTCTAGTTTATATATTTTTTTATTTTTTTATGAATCCCTTCGTTATTAATTGTAAATTTGGACGCTCCAACCCGTGTCACCGAGAACAGATTCGGTCAGGGCAGTAAGCAAAAAAACAAACAAACAAACAAACAAAATAACCTTGCAGCTAAAATCAGGAGCACTTTGTGTGCGTGGTCACCATGTTTCCACGCCGCTGAGTGACCGTGTGGCAACGCCGCTGGCCGGCGGAGTCCTGAAACCCGCCTCCATTCGGGTGTCCGTCAAAGGAGAAAAAGTCAGAGAACATATCGAACATGTCGCCGCCGAAAGAATTCCAGGAGCCGCTCCGGTGCGCCTCTTTGTGGGCTTGAAAGTGGCTCGCGAAATGGCGTTCACGCCGGGAGTGTGTCGGCTGGCCGAACATATCAGAGTCTCTGAACATGTCCTCGAAGTCGAAGCTGAACGGCTGGTGGAATTGATCACCCCTGGTTCCTCGTGTTCCCTCTCTGGAGAATGAGCTGCTCCTTATCTGGTCATACTCCCGCCTCCTTTTAGAGTCAGATAGCGTTTCGTATGCTGTGGGAAAAAACAAAGGGGCGAAAGAAAAAAGGGATAGAGATCGAAATGAGTGAACTTGTTTCTCATGTAAAGGAAAAATTGTTATGCAACAATCTGTACATTGATGGAAAATGAAAACACACCCTCTGCAATCTCCCTGAACTTCGCCTCCGCGTCTGGGCTTTTGTTCTTGTCCGGGTGATATTTCATGGCCAGTTTGTGAAAGGCCTTTTTGATCTGGCGCTCAGAAGCATCTTTGGGAACACCAAGGATTTCATAGTGATCTTTGTGCGCCAAGACGATCTCGCAGATCATCAGGACACACAAGGCTACAGCGAACATCGACTGGGTTCTTGTCATGGTTGCGTTCACGCCTGTACACAGGAAGGAAATGCTGCTGGTTAGTTGTTAGTACACACACTTTAATGCCACATACTCACGCACACCCAAATATACACACACACACACACACACACACACACACACACACACACACACACACACACACACACACACACACACACGCATACACACTCCTTTTATGCATTTGTACACAAACAGGAGTTTATCATCACAGGTGTTTTTCATGGGCACCATGATCTTTACTGAAAATGCATTTTTAAATGTTGATTTTTATCAAATCCACAAACTTTTTAACAACTTTAAAACAGAAAATAAAACCACTCGACTCTCATTTGGTCGAATCGACTCCGAAACTTGGGAGTCGACTCTCCTTTCATGACTGTTGGAATGGCAGAATCGACTCTTTTGAGATATAGTTTCCCGCACGATAAAGATCAGTGCAATGTCGGATTTGTAATAATTAATCGAAATACGTCTTAATGCGATTTCTTACATCTTTATTAAAGCTGGTCAGTGTTGTTAAATAAGTCAGACCCCGCGAATCTTAACATTGGACTTTTACAACCAAGATATTTGAGTGCTGAATGTTGTCAACGTCTCAAAACGGCACGAAATGCACAGAAATGTTGGGTTAAATGAATAAAAGCCGTAATTATGACGCTTACCCGTGGTATGCTGAGATGAACCTGAGGTAAAGTTATTAAGGAGAGCGGCAGAGCACAAACCACATTCGCGCTCTCTGACACGGTGTGTCTCTTTGACACGGCGCTCTGGAGTGGAGCTAAAGAGACAGCGCGCTCGAGGCCCACGAATCGCAATCTGATTGGTCTGTTTAGATATTCTGCGACTTCGCGTTTTGTGATTGGTTCAGGCGGTGAACGCGTGGAACTTATGCGCTCTGACGTCAGCTCCACTCCCAAGGCTGCTGTTCGGGTACAAATAAAACCAGCATGCTGCATACCGAACTTTCTAGAATCAGTCTATCTATCTATCTATCTATCTATCTATCTATCTATCTATCTATCTATCTATCTATCTATCTATCTATCTGTCTGTCTGTCTGTCTGTCTGTCTGTCTGTCTGTCCAATTCCAAAAAAGTTAGGGCACTGTGACAAACCCATTTTTATTCATAATAGAACATAGTGGAAATGTAATTTTAAAAAAAGAAACAATAAGGTAATTTTGCATTTAATGGCAACAACAACAACAACAACAACAACAACAACAAAAAGGTTTGGACAAGGCCATGATTACCACTGTATAGCATCCCCTCTTCTCTTAACAACACTGTGCATTCATCTGGGAACTGAGGAGGCCAGTTGCAGGAGTTTTGGAAGAGGAATGTTGTTCACATTTATGTCTGATACAGGATTCTAGCTGTTCAACAGTCCTTGGTCTTCTATGTTGTATTTTTGCTTTAGTGTTTTCAATTGGTAAAAGGTCTGGACTGCAGACCAGGCCACTTCCACACCCAGACTGTTCTACTACAAAATAATTCAGTGTGTGATTAAACATTGCCTTGCTGAATGAATGGATGGATGGATGGATGGATGGATGGATGGATGGATGGATGGATGGATGGATAGATAGATAGATAGATAGATAGATAGATAGATAGATAGATAGATAGATAGATAGATAGATAGATAGATAGATGCAAATCTAAAAAGTGTTTTGAAAAGACCTGTGCAAACCAGAGTGTTAAGGTGCATAATGTACAGTGTGCAGTACAGTTCAGAACAGTGAGGAATGTCAACCCTGAACCTTTCCCCCCAGAGTGGAATTAAACAGCCACATGGCATGGGGGAGGAACGACCTCCTCAGCCTGTCACTGAAGCTGCTACTCTGCCTGGAGATGATGCTGTGCAGTAGATGCAGTGGATTGTAAATGATTGACAGGAGCTCAACATCTGCCTCTTAGCCACTGATGTCAGGCTGTCCAGCTCTGAGCCCACAACAAAGACCGCTTTCCTCACCAGCTTGTCCAGACGTGAGGAATTCCGCATAGACGAGGGCACTCGCCACAACATGTGCAGCAGCTTTTTGCAGATGTTGATGGATGCCAGCCTTCTAAAAAAAGTATAAAAACCCTGTCTTTATCTTGCAGCATTGATGATGCCTTTCCAGACACGTTCCATATGCATTAATACATTCCCATACCATCAGAGATGCAGGATATTTGAACTGATCGCTCATACTAAACCAGATGGTCCCTTCTCTCTTTAGTCTGGAGGACCCTGTATCCTTGGTTTACAAAAATAAATTAAATTCCTCGTATAAAAGAACACTTGGCCTCAGTCCATTTGGAAAGCATCTTGGCCCATAGAAGACAATGCTTTTTTCTGTATCATGTACACATGTAGCTTCTTCTTTGCATGACAAAGATTTAACCTGCATTTGTGGATGACCCTGCAAACTCCCTGGGATGGTATGAGGAAGAAACCATGGAAGGAACCAGACTCAAAGGGCAACCCATCCTTATCTGGGTGGGACCGAATGTTCATTCATTGTAATTACATTGTTGAGGCGTGTAGTAATAGGTGCGTAAATGCAAATCTATTCATGCCCCTGTCCAGAGCCACTGTAGTACACTGTTGATATTAATTACAGTCTGAATCAGTCAAAGTTCTTGAGTTGCTCAGCAGCTTCATGGATCTTCTGGCTGTAGATGTGGAAGCATCCTCAGCTGCACAGAGTGGTCTCAAAAATCTAATTTCATTATCGATTATTATTAATTATTATCGATTAATTGTTGCAGCCCTAAACAAAAGCATTCAAAGGTTTTTCTGCATCCTTTAATGACATCATATTTCTTATTTGAGCAATATTCCAAAGGTAAAAGAAGGCAATCCTAGTAATGTTATTTACATGAGCCTCAAAGGAGAGACTAGTCAATAATCACAGCAAGGTCATTTATCATTCCAAGGTACACACTAAAAGAGAAAGACCGTCCAGAGATGCTACAAAATCTGAAGTCTTACTTCTAGCTGCATGTGGACCTGGTAAAAGTACTTCCATCTTAAGCTGATTTCTCTCATCTAGCCTTGCTGAAACATACAACTGTGTACCGCCAACATAACAATGGAAGCTAATACCATGTTTACATATAATTTCACCCAGAAGCTGAATATATTAAAAGAAAAGCAGTGGGCCAAAGACAGATCCCTGCAGAACACCAAACTTTACTTCAGAGTAAAGAGTGTAGAAAAATTACTTTTCACATCAACAAACGATAAGTCAAATAAGACCTACGCCAGGAGAGAGCTGTTCACTTTATTCCAAAAACATTTTCTACTCTAGCAAGCAGGATAGATTGATCAATGGTATCAAAAGCTGCACCAAGTTCAAGCAACACAAGTAAGGAGACACAACCCTGATCATAGGTTAATAGCAGGTAATTACTTCACTTTATCACTATAACCAGCGCCATCCCTGTGCTATGATTAATATTATTCCTAAGTAGGTTTGAGCAGAACTGCTGTGCTAAAACCTTTTTTAGTATCTTGGAGTTAAAAGGGAGGTCCAGTTCAGGTTCTGTTCCTCAATTTGTAGACAAAGTCTTTCACAGATTGGTAAACATCTGCCCCTATTTACTTCTGCGAGATTCTGCCTCTCATAGATACACAATTTATACCCAATTATGTAACTGACCTGTTGCCAATGAACTCCATTAGTTGCATAATGTTCCTTCTGCTGGTTCTTTTAACAAACACTTATTGTTTCCAGGCTTTTTTTTTTTTTGCCACCGTCCCAACATTTTTGAGATGTGTTGTGGTCATCAAATTTGAAATTTCCTTATTTTATTAAATTTTTTACCTGAAAATGTTTTTTTTTTATGTTCTATTGAAAATAAAATATGAAGTTTATGTAATTTTCAAATCATTGCGTAAGGTTAAGAAACACGTTATTAATTACTAATGATTCAAATCAAGCTCCGCCCCTAAATTGGAAGAGATGGACACACGCACGCACGCGCGCGAGCGTACGCGCATAATCTACCAAAGAATTTAAACTGCCTGGTTACTGTAGAAAATATAGGGCGTGGCCTCGGACAGTCACATGACCCCTAGAACTGGTTTCTATTTGCTGGAGAGGGAGTTGTTTTTGATTGAAACGCGGAAGTGGAGAAGACACGGTGCTTTCGGTGGTTTAAAGCGCACTGGGTTTTTATTAAATCGCAATTTACAGTAAAGCGAGAACAGAGAAAGGAAATCAGACTTCATCGTGTTGATGTTGTAGTAAAGAGAAAAAAAATCGGTGAGTGTCTTTTGTGTTTCTGTGTTGGAGAAAACCTGGCTGTCACTTCATTTGCAGTTGTTACAGGGAACTCCAGTATTGCAATACACTTTCTTGTGCGTGTGTGTGTGTGTGTGTGAAATGGACAAAAAAACTATATTCTCCCCTGTTCACGTGGCAGGTTTGTATAATGTAAAGGAAACTATCATAAATGATGTCATATGTTTTTTCCCAACATTAGTGTAAAATTATGTTAAAAATGTCAGTGAAAACCAATCAGAACTTTTTTATGGTGAAAAAGAAAGAAATAAACTGTCAGTGTTTTGGGGGTGAAGTGGGGCGTAAATTTATTATACTGACTGGAAAGATCATATTTAGAGAGTCACAGCTGAAGTGTAACAGATATGAACATGCAAACATCTCCTGCAAAATGTCTCAAGAAAAAGAAATTATTGGAACAAAGTATCAATAATAATTATAATAATATAATTCTGTCCTAATAGACCACGTAGAATCCGCATAGAAAGTGAAAACCGAACAATCTGATCTCTGGTCTTAAACCCTTTTGTTTTACACCCAAACTTATCAAAATGTGTAATATGTTGAAATAATTGAACTGCCATGTGAACAATTTTTGTTATATTTTAGGGACAAATGCATCTTTGACATTTAGAGGATGTCCTGTTTTTCATATATGAGCTTGGCCATGATTGGCTTGTGTCCTGGTGATTGACAGGAGAGAGACAGTATGCCCCTCCCACCTAGGCGCACAGTCAATTTGACTTTCTTGGCATTTCAACAGTGGCAGACTTGGGACATGATTACCATTGTGTAGAATCCGCTCTTCTTTTAACAACAGTATGTAGTCATTTGGGAACTGAAGAGACCATTTGAATGGTCTCTTCATGTGCGTTGGAATGTTGTCCAATTTGTGTCTGATACAGGATTCTAGCTGTTTGGCAGTCCTTGGTCTTCTTTGTCATATTTTTTGTTTTAGTGTTTTTAACTGCCAAGTCCAAGTCCTCTCACAGGTGTCTGATAACGTTGCAATTTTCACGCCCGTTGATCAGATGGTCGGAACTCGCAACCCACATCTGTAGCAAACTCCACAAGCTCAAATATATTTGTGTGGATTTAATAGTGGGGTTTTTGTATATATAAGAAAAGCTGGACAGTTCAAAACAGTTAAACTTTTTCATGCATTTTTTATACTTTTGAGTTTTCTTACCTGAGATGGTATTAAGAGGTGGATTGATTCAGATAGGACACCACTGAAGGTCTAGGGGTTAAATGCACATTAGAGCAATTACGCTCTCACTCTCTCTTTTTTTCTCACTGTATGTGTGTGTAGAGATGGAGGAGAGGGCTCGCAGCTGCTTGCTGCGCTCCAGGATGACCCTGGAGGAGGATATTAAGGCTTCCTACCTTATAGACCACATGATCACTGATGGAGTTCTGACCGGAGATGAGGAGGATAGGATACTCAGTAAGGTCTGTTTTGCCCATCTTTATTTTTGTATACAGGCACATGAATGGAGTTGCAAACATTTTTTCCTCCTGTTGACTCTCAACGAGAAATTCACCACGTGACATAGAGCAGGAAGAGTAAAAAAAGCAGCACATGTCAGACTGTTAAATCTAAAACGCAGACTTGATACTTCTGGTTTTCTGCAGAAATTGAAATGCAGCCTTTATTTTTATTTTTTTATTTTATCTATTTATCTTTCTTTAGAGTTGTTTTATCAGTTCTAAAGTATCTGTGAATTTGAATTTTA
This sequence comes from Silurus aristotelis, assembly GCF_946808225.1. NCBI lineage: Eukaryota > Metazoa > Chordata > Actinopteri > Siluriformes > Siluridae > Silurus > Silurus aristotelis. Next base: position 28,714,758 of record NC_139580.1, read on the forward strand.
TTGGAACTAAACAAACCTGTGCGCACAGGTACGTGGGTATGGTTTTACAATAAGGCGCTTGGTAAGGTCACGTGACCGTCAAGCTTCTCTGAGATTTCATCATGTACAGAGACACATGCATGTTCCTTATGTTTCTATGCAACAAACTCTGTAATGTAACGGTCTGAAGATGTCCTTTTTCCAAACAAATCCATAAATGTCCATATGTTCGACTTTATTTCCGTTGAAAAAAAGCATGAAGAACGGCTTTACACACTCTCAGCATCCAGACACTTTCTCCAAATGTTCAGATAAAATTCAGTGGTGTAAAAAAGTGTTCACACAGGGCCATGTAGTTTTGGATTTGGATTTCCCTCAATACAAAAAAAAAAATCTTCCATTAAAAACTGCATGTTGTGTTCACTTGTTATCTTTTACTAATATTCAAATTAGTTTGATGATCTGAAACATTAAAGTGTGACAAACATGCAAAAAAAAAAAGAAATCAGGAAAATACTTTTTCACACCACTGTACTTTGCCATGCCTCAGAGAAGTTCTTCACTAGCTGGAGATTTCTTGTTCATCCCAGAGCAGTTTAAAAGGATTTGGATGCGGTGACTGGGCAGGTAATTCCATGATAGATATCACTCCAGACGACTCCAGAAGCTTACAGGATTTGATGAACCAGACGGAATTGCATGGTGTTAAAGTATGGAATGGGGGTTCAGTTCCTGGAACATCCTCTGCTCCAAAACAAGCCCAAACTATTAGACCAGACGCTGAATCATCTCAAGTCAGGTCAAGTCAAGCAGGCTTTATTGTCATTCCAACCATATACAGTGCAGTACATACTGAAAAGAATCAACATTTACCCCCAGGACCGAGCTGCGACCTCAGACAGCATGCAGAAAATTAACAAAAGGAACACAAAACTACACATGTGCAACATTAGTGCAAAAAAAAAAAAAAGCAGACACAGTAACACCGACCAGTACAGTATAAAATGTTGTGCATGTAGAATCTCTTGTTTAAAATCCCTCACTGTGCAGCCGACCAGAAAGGAGAAGGCAGCAGCCCTGCTGGAGGTCCTGCTGTGCAAAGACAACAGGGCGTACATCTCCTTCTACAACGCGCTGATCCGTGAGAGCTACGGAGACCTGGCCGGGCTGCTTCACGCCGACCTGCCGCAGCTCAGCCCCGAGGGGGACAAGAGCTCCCTGAACGGGATCTCTTCCGCAGGTGAACTATAAACAAACACCCCTCATTTTATTCTACCTTATATGTTGTACGTCTTTTTTTTCTCCATATTTTTTTGATTACAAGTGAGATGGACTGTGTTTTGGAGCTTAAAAACTCCCAAAAACAACACACAAAAGGGTTGAAAAAGTGATCCATAGCTAAAAACCACACACACACACACCCCCACACACACACCCCTAAAGATATTCAAACTTTTTTTTTTATTTATATGCAATGACATTTTCTGTTATCACATTTCCTGTGTTGTCAGTTAATGCGACATTTCCATAAAAGGTTATTTCAGAATAATTGCGAAGATCTGTTTCCTTCGCAGCTTGACCGATAATGATCTGTGCTTTTTTTTTTTTTTTTTTTTTTTAACGTCCAATTCCACAAGCTCTATTTGCTCTTCTAATGAGCTCCAATCAGATTTTTAGGTACTGATGTAGGTGAGAAGGTGAGAAGGCCTGTGGTGCAGTCAGCGTTCACATTCATCATGTTCGAAAGGGTTGGAGCTTTATATCTCTGTAGTGATCTTCCACATCTTAAAACCCATGATCTTTATGGGCAGATCTTTACGAGGCTGGCTTTGTGCATTAAACATACCTGGAACAGGATTTGTGTTATTTTAGTGAAAGGAAAATTTCATTCTACGAAATGCATCCAGAAAGATTCCAAAAAAGTTGGGACACTGTACAAATTGTGAATAAAAAAGAATGCAATAATTTACAAATCTCATAAACTTATATTTTATTCACAATAGAATATAGAAAACATATCAAATGTTGAAAGTGAGACATTTTGAAAGTGTCATGCCAAATATTGGCTCATTTTGGATTTCATTAAGAGCTACACATTCCAAAAAAGTTGGGACAGGTAACAATAAGAGGCTGGAAAAGTTAAATGGAACAGCTGCACAATCTCTGTGCGTAAGGGTCAAGGCTGGAAAATCACACTTGGATGCCTGTAATCTTCAGGCAAATCGCAACATGGGCTCAGGAAAACTTCCAGAAAACATTGTCGGTGAACCCAATCCACCGTGCCATTCCCCATTGCCGGCTGAAACTCTATAGGTCAAAAAAGAAGCCATATCTAAACATGATACAGAAGTGCAGGCGTTTTCTCTGGGCCAAGGCTCATTTAAAATGGACTGTGGCAAAGTGGAAAACTTTTCTGTGGTCAGACGTATCAAAATTTGAAGTTCTTTTGGGAAAACTGGGATGCCATGTCATCCGGACTAAAGAGGATAAGGACAACCCAAGATGTTCTCAGCGCTCAGTTCAGAAGCCTGCATCTCTGATGGTATGGGGTTGCATGAGTGCGTGTGGCATGGGCAGCTTACACATCTGGAAAGGCACCATCAATGCTGAAAGGTATATCCAAGTTCTAAAACAACATATGCTCCCCTTCAGACGTCGTCTCTTTCAGGGAAGACCTTGCATTTTCCAACATGACAATGCCAGACCACATACTGCATCAATTACAACATCATGGCTGCATAGAAGAAGGATCCGGGTACTGAAATGGCCAGCATGCAGTCCAGATCTTTCACCCATAGAAAACAATTGGCGCATCATAAAGAGGAAGATTCAACAAAGAAGACCTAAGACAGTTGAGCAACTAGAAGCCTGTATTAGACAAGAATGGGACAACATTCCTATTCCTAAACTTGTCTCCTCAGTCCCCAGACGTTGGTAAACATGGCCTTGTTCTAACTTTTTGAGATGTGTTGATGCCATAAAATTAAAAATGAACAGTTTTTTCCCTTAAAGTGATACATTTTCCCAGTTTAAACATTAGATATGTCATCTATGTTGTATTCTGAATAAAATATTGAAATTTAAAACTTCCACATCATTGCATTCTGTTTTTATTCACAATTTGTACAGTGTCCCAACTTTATTGGATTCGGGTTTGTACACCAGACGTAGACTTTCAGTTGACGTGTGCGTCTTCATTTCAGTGCAGATGATCCTGAGTGAAGGGGGCGTGCCCCAGAGGCCCATGGTGTTTGTGAACCGGCCTTCTCTGCTGTCCCAGCTCCGGGAGAAACTGAGGCATCTGCAGAAAGCTCCCGGGTGGGTCACCGTGCATGGCATGGCAGGATCTGGGAAGTCTGTGATCACTGCTGAGGCGGTGAGAGATCGGGTGCTGATCAACGGTACGTACAAATATTCTGATCTGATAAAAGGGCTGGGGGAAGGTTATGGTCTATGGTTCTGTGTAGCATCTTGCATCCTGACACTATGCATCATAATGCAGTCAGACTGCCAAGTCACTTTAAGGCTCAAGGTTACTGATCGGAAGGTCATGGGTTCAAGCCCCACTATCACCAAGCTGCCACTATTGGGCCCCTGAGCAAGGCCCTTAACCTTTTCTGCTCCAGGGGTGCTGTATCCTGGTGACCCCAGTTTCTTAACACTGTACTGTCATGCATATGTGACAAGTAAAAGCCCCTTTCTATCTTTCTTTCTTTCAAACTCTTTCTTTTTTTTTTTTTATCTCGTCGACAGAATGTCGAATGACATTCCCTTCAAAGTAAAAAAAAAATAAAAAGAATAAAATCTGAAGCATATTACAAAAATGCGACTTGAAAGGTCACGATGAGACGCACGATGCCTTCCTCCTCCATGTCGTTGTAATGTTTCCTTGACTTTGGGTGGGGGGATGAGGAGAAAGTAGGCAGGTTCGGACAAACTCCAGAAACTTCAGTATTCCATTATCATTTTCATCCCTGTCCTCATTGTCCTCCTCCTACCTGAAACACTGAACTCTAAATGCTCTCGCTCTCTCCCTTTTTCTCTTTCTCATCGTGTCTTGCGTGTGTAGAGTGTTTTCCCGATGGAGTTCACTGGCTGTCCATCGGTCAGTGCGACAAAGCCGATCTCCTGGTGAGAATGCAGTCTCTGTGCTTTAGGCTGGAGCAGAGTCAAAGTTCTGAAACGTCTCTAAGGACGCCAGGCTCGGTCGAGGAGGCGAAAGAGCGACTGCGCTTCCTCATGCTGCGCAAGCTTCCCAGGTGAATTTAAACATCACATATCTCTTAACATCTCAGAAAGTCAGTCCGAGTCCGAGTTTTTTTTTACGCCATTTAATGTAACGGTGTTCCTGGAAAACAAATCCAGCTGCAGCCTTTTGGGATTGAAACTTACAGAGGCTTTCGCTTGGTTCCGTTGCAAATCATTACAGTTCTGAGTTGGGGTTTAGAATAATTTTGGATTATTCTGTATAAATTGTTCTAGGATTCGTTTCTTAAAATCATGGTTTTGCTACTGATGAGTGTGTCTGCGTTTGAACTAGGGCTGCTGCTATTGATTATATTAGTTATCAAGCATTCCAACGATTATTCCATCGAAGTACAGTAATCCCCCGTTTATTCGAGATTTGAGATTTCTGTACTTTTTTTACTTTATTAAGGAGCAATACTAAATTAGAAAGAGGAAAATAAGACGGTCCCTTTAAACAAATAAATAATTGGATTTTTTTTTTAGAAACATGTTTATTTTTATTGCTGAAAATGCACACAAGAATATCGGTAAAAATCAAAGCCATTTAGTGCATTTAATTGCCATATAACTCCAAAATGCAAATACAGTGCGTTCAAAAAGACCCCCCGCAGCGGCCCCATAGAGTGGGGTTATGGGAAAATATTTGTGTAATGAAACTCATAATTATTCTCACTCATATAATTATTTATTAAATCACGCACAGTATCGTTTTCGTCGTTTTCTTGTTTCTGAAAAAGCTGCTTGAAATTTTCCACGTACTAAATCCGTGTATACACGGCTTTGTATATTGCCTTGATGAATTTTTGTAATCAAAAATTTCCCTAGTTTGAACTGTTGCTGCTAGGTTGCCAGGTCTTCAGTGGTGTCCTACCTGAATCAATCCACCTCTTAATCCCATCATTATGACGGCACGTCTATAGAAACCTCAGTATTATAGAGAAACGCAGTAGAACAGCGCGCTGCATCACAGACAGGAATCTCATACAGTCAGAATGAATGTTATTACTAAAAGCAAGAAACCCAATGAACACAGTTCAACACGTCTCCTTTCACTGTAGCCACAGCTACAATAAAATTACCCCCCATTATTCTCTGCATTACTTTTTTTCTGGGGATTTGGAATTAAGTGTGTTTTTGTGCAAATACTACAGGAAAGAAAACACAATAGTAGGAACGGTTCACAAAAAAAGCTTTACAACTGTTTTGAACTGTGTCGCTCGACATTTCCTCACAATGTCCAGCTTATCTGGTAAAGTCCATCTTGTAAGTGTATCTGCGACCAAATCGATTTCTTCTTCCCTTTTAGTCTTTGTGGAATGAAAAAAAAAACAGCCATTTAATTCAAAAAAAAATATTTGCGTTTTGCGACAGATACAGTTTGAGAGCTTTGACAAATTTGAAAATCAAATTGAAATCTGATTGGCAGGGTTCCCACGCTTCTTGAAAGTACTTGAATATCAGACACATGGATTCAAGGCCTGATATATGTGTGTGTGTGTGTGTGTATATATATGTATATACAGTGAGGAAAATAAGTATTTGAACACCCTGCTATTTTGCAAGTTCTCCCACTTAGAAATCATGGAGGGGTCTGAAATTGTCATCCTAGGTGCATGTCCACTGTGAGAGACATAATCTAAAAAAATAATAAAAATCCAGAAATCACAATATATGATTTTTAAACTATTTATTTGTATGATACAGCTGCAAATAAGTATTTGAACACCTGTCTATCAGCTAGAATTCTGACCCTCAAAGACCTGTTAGTCTGCCTTTAAAATGTCCACCTCCACTACATTTATTATCCTAAATTAGATGCACCTGTTTGAGGTCGTTAGCTGCATAAAGACACCTGTCCACCCCATACAATCAGTAAGAATCCAACTACTAACATGGCCAAGACCAAAGAGCTGTACAAAGACACTAGAGACAAAATTGTACACCTCCACAAGGCTGGAAAGGGCTACGAGGAAATTGCCAAGCAGCTTGGTGAAAAAAGGTCCACTGTTGGAGCAATCATTAGAAAATGGAAGAAGCTAAACATGACTGTCAATCTCCCTCAGACTGGGGCTCCATGCAAGATCTCACCTCGTGGGGTCTCAATGATCCTAAGGAAGGTGAGAAATCAGCCCAGAACTACACGGGAGGAGCTGGTCAATGACCTGAAAAGAGCTGGGACCACCGTTTTCAAGGTTACTGTTGGTAATACACTAAGACGTCATGGTTTGAAATCATGCATGGCACGGAAGGTTCCCCTGCTTAAACCAGCACATGTCCAGGCACGTCTTAAGTTTGCCAATGACCATTTGGATGATCCAGAGGAGTCATGGGAGAAAGTCATGTGGTCAGATGAGACCAAAATAGAACTTTTGGGTCATAATTCCACTAAACGTGTTTGGAGGAAGAAGAATGATGAGTACCATCTCAAGAACACCATCCCTACTGTGAAGCATGGGGGTGGTAGCATCATGCTTTGGGGGTGTTTTTCTGCACATGAGACAGGGCGACTGCACTGTATTAAGGTAGAGGATGACCGGGGCCATGTATTGCGAGATTTTGGGGAACAACCTCCTTCCCTCAGTTAGAGCATTGAAGATGGGTCGAGGCTGGGTCTTCCAACATGACAATGACCCAAAGCAGACAGCCAGGATAACCAAGGAGTGGCTCTGTAGGAAGCATATCAAGGTTCTGCCGTGGCCTAGCCAGTCTCCAGACCTAAACCCAATAGAGAATCTTTGGAGGGAGCTCAAACTCCGTGTTTCTCAGCGACAGGCCAGAAACCTGACTGATCTAGAGAAGATCTGTGTGGAGGAGTGGGCCAAAATCCCTCCTGCAGTGTGTGCAAACCTGGTGAAAAACTACAGGAAACGTTTGACCTCTGTAATTGCAAACAAAGGCTACCGTACCAAATATTAACATTGACTTTCTCAGGTGTTCAAATACTTATTTGCAGCTGTATCATACAAATAAATAGTTTAAAAATCATACATTGTGATTTCTGGATTTTTTTTTTAGATTATGTCTCTTACAGTGGACATGCACCTACAATGACAATTTCAGACCCCTCCATGATTTCTAAGTGGGAGAACTTGCAAAATAGCAGGGTGTTCAAATACTTATTTTCCTCACTGTGTGTATATATATATATATATATATATATATATATATATATATATATATATATATATATATATATATATATATATATCTCTCACACACACACACACACACACACACACACACACACACACACACACACACACACACACACGTGTGTGTGTATATTTATATATAAAAATCTACATGGATGGTTTGAGAGAAACGTTATTAAATGGAAGAGAACAGACAATTGGGAATAATTTAATACACATTCATGGTGAAAAATATATTTAAATGTAAGTCAGTAATTCTGATTCAGAGTTTAAAGCCAGCAGATAAGGTCTTGCTGACCCTGATGGCCTTCCACAGAGTTTGAATGATGAGTCAGAAAGCTCTTACACAATCCTTGAACAGTTCAATGAGGCAAAACGTTGGTTCTCCTTATGACCATGTGCAATTGTTTTGCAGGTCTCTGCTGATCCTGGATGATGTTTGGGACAGTTTTACTCTCAGGGCGTTCGATATCCAGTGCCGAGTTCTCCTGACCACCAGGATCTCCACTCTGACCGATGCAGTGAGCGGTGGGGGAATGTTTTACTATTCTTGTTCTTTTTTTATTATTGTTATTAGGGTTTTTTCGATCCAGAATTCATAAAAAAAAAAAGAAAAGCTTTCATGGAGATTTACAACAAGGACATGGTTAAGCATCACTGCATATTCGTTTGGACATTTCATTTTGCGTTTTGTTTGAGGAGAAGACCGTAAAGTTTGTTTCGGGATTGGTCGTGTTTAAACCGCATTAATCCGTGTGTCCGTAGGTCACAGGTTCAAGGTTTCTGTGGAGAGCGGTCTGGACGAGGAGAAAGCGCTGGAAATTCTTGCTCTGTATGTAAATGGGAAAGCTCAGACTCTTCCAGAGCAGGCTCGCTGCATCGTGGAGGAATGCAAAGGTAAAAACTCCTGTTTTGCTTTGAATATCTTTTAAAAGTTGTGGAGACGTTCTACCATGACTTTTTCTTTTTAAGACCTTTGTGCATGATCTGGCTTTTAAGATCACTGACTTCTGGACAGATATTCTCCTTCAGCATGTTCTGGTAGAAATGGTTCTTGTCCTGAAGCAGCAAGGTTTCCCCACACCATTACACTACCACCACCATGTTTCATTTATGGTATGATGCCTTTATTATGGGATTCGCTTGACACCAACTCTGGCAGGACCAGTGTCACTTTTAACTCATCAATCCACAGAACAAAACGCTTCAGAATCATCACTGGAAAAAATATGAGATCAGGCTTGATGTTTCTCTCTGCTTATCGATGGAAAACAGATCTTATTTGACATTACGGAGGCTTGCAGTTTTCTTGAAACTTTTTGCTGGTTTTTTTTTAACTTCCTGGACGGGTTAATTTAAGTTGATTGAATAAATAACAGGGCATATATATATATATATATATATTATTTTTTATTTATTTTTTTTTTATAGGAATTTTAGAACTCACTACAGGTGGTCCCCAAGTTAAGATTTTTCTAACTTATGAGGTGGTATCCAAAACGTTTCGAGACTAATGGTGGTAACTGGTGCTATATACCTGTCATGTTAGGTAGCCTTCTTTTTCTCGATTCTAACCATTGCATGTTTTTTTCTTACCTTCTGCACTAAGGAGTCTTTTGATAAAGGTTGTTCAACACTCATGTGGATAATGAGCTGAATCTGTTGCAGGCATGGAAATAATGATTTCTGAAATATGCAAATTTGGGTAGTGGCTAAAAGTATAAATAATTTGTTATCAAACCAATACACATTTCGCCCAGAAAGTTCTTGCGACCCAGACCAATGGAACAACTGCTAAACCAAATTTGGTTTGCGTGGTTGGGGACCTCTGTGCTAGTGGAACAAAAGCTTTTAAGCTAGTTGTTTGTTACACTTGGTATAAAAAGTGCTTTATGAAGCCTTATGGCATTGTTGATATATTTAATATTTTATGATAACAATTATTGGGTCTGTGTTCCCCCAGGTTCTCCTCTGGTCGTATCTCTGATTGGGGCGCTGCTCCGAGACTTTCCTGATCGCTGGGGCTACTACCTGGAGCAGCTGAGGAAGAAGAGGTTCCAGCGCATACGCAAGTCCTCCTCATATGACTACGAGGCCCTGGATCAGGCCATGGACGCGAGTCTACAGGTCCTCGAAGAAGAGCACAGAGAGCTCTACAAAGACCTGAGCGTGCTGGAGAAGGATGTGAAGGTGCCTGCCAAGGTGGGAATTAACATCTGCAGATTGAGGTTAAGAGAGCAGAACACGTTTGTGAGTGAGGAACATTATGGCTGTCATGTTCAGGAGCTGTTTGTTTACACCATGTATTGGGTAATAGAGTATATGATAGGGTGTTAATCCAGGTCTTTCACATCATCTAACCACTTCTGCTATGAAATCCATGTCCCATAAATCACTCCTACAAACACCATGACAATCAGTAACATGCCCACCTTGAAAAAGGCAAAGACACAAAATAATTGGACAGTAAATGAGTGAAAGAAAGTTCTCTGTAGTCCAAATGGGAAGAACAAGAAGAACAGAACAGGAAAGAAGATGCTGGAAATGTGTAAAGCTGTTCTTCATGCTAAGGGAGGATTTTATAATAAAAAATAATGAAAATTTGCCCCTTCATATATTTGTTTGGTCAAAGACTGTAAATTACTGTAATTTCTTCTAAAATACTCTGGATTTGCCCCGTAAGTGTCGTCCGTTGAGGTCTCCTCGCACTTTCACCGAATTAAGAGCAGAAACCAGGATCGAGCATAAAGTGCTGACTAAATGAAAAATATTGCTTTGTTTTCTCATTAGTGTGGCTTTGGGTGCTGTCTGTGATTGCAGGTGCTTTCTGTGGTATGGGGTCTCGAGCTGGAGGAAGTGGAAGATGTCCTCCAGGAGTTCGTGAATAAATCTTTGATGTTCCGCGATTGTAACCAGCGGCCGTACCTCTACTTCCTGCACGACCTGCAGCTCGACTTTCTCACGGAGCAAAACCGCAATCAACTAGCGGTGAGCATCTTATGCATTTCCGGGAGGACGGATGGAGATCTGTCTGTCTGTCTGTCTGTCTGTCTGTCTGTCTGTCTGTCTGTCTGTCTGTCTGTCTGTCTGTCTGTCTGTCTGTCTGTCTATTCCAAACGACTGTCAGGACTTCAAACTATCATTGTTATTTGATCATTAAAGGTACTGTATATATTTAGCGTAGTGAAATGTCCTCTAGAAAGTAATGAGACAAGAACGTACGAGGTGGTATATATTTCGAGACTAGCCCTGTTTACCTTATTTACCTACGTTTCTACAAAGGTCTTTCTGATCTCTCGTCATCCTCCAGCGGCGTTCTTCCGGCTGTTGAAGCGAATGTCGCTCAAAACACCCTGAACGTTTGGTTGCAGCATCGCAGTATGTCAAACGTATGTCACGGCAAATGTCTCTGTGGCAGATTTGCCCATTTTCACGAGACATTTCACGTTTGCTTCAAGTTTGTTCTAACTCGCTGTCCATGATAAAATCGCAGACATTGTAACGAGCGGTCAGAATTTTTGCTTTTTGATGACACTTCTTAGCTTGTTAACAAGAACAGCATCCTCAAATTTTACACGTTAATCTTCACGTGAAGCTTCTTGCTGCATCTGACACTGTAAACTCCTTTTTTCAATGCTAAGTTTAAAAATAAATCTGTACTTTATTATGAGCATGTGTCATAGAAGTTCCTACGAATGTGTTAGCAGGTAAAAATTGTTAGCAGTGAAATTCTTTTCTTTCTTTTTTCTTTTTTATTCTGAATATTAAAATTGACCATAATGAATTTTCATTCATCAGGTTGTGTAGTTTGCAGCTTGAATGATGAAGAAGGATCTGATGTATTGCTCTAATTGTAAGGCAAAATGAGAATTCGTTGGGTTCTAGCATGACGTTTGGTTCACGCTCAGGTGTTCCGCCGTGTTGTTCTGCAGCAGTGTCTTGCAATTGAGCTCTGTGCAGTTTACACTTGATGATTTTTATTATTTTTCTTACCAAGGAGCTGCATGCTAAAGTGGTATGTCAGTACCAGAAAGCGTACCAAAAAATGCCACCGCTTTCAGGAGACGTGGAGGGGTTATACTGGTACCGCTTCCTGGCCCATCACATGGCACGGGCAGGCATGTCCAAGGTAACGTCCACATTCGGTGCACACAAACATTATCTTTAATAGGTAGAAATGAACAAAGGCATTTATAACAGCATAGTTTGAGATCAGAACGCGGCGCATGTACGGTGCACGTCCTGGCTTCACACCGGAAGCTGCACAATATGGACAGAAATAGAAAAGACACATTGCACTTACATAGCTATAAGCTGCCATTGCGATGTGCCTTATAAAATATATCGGGCAACCCGGAGAATACGTGATGCCATTATTCTAAATCTGCCTGAGTGAAATTTTATGGATTAAAAAAAATAAATTGTTTAATTTTACAATATGGCCATAAGTATTTTTGGGATATGATGGACACTTATATGAAGATATGGGTTAAATATGTTGGATATGTATATGTTGCTGTATATACCTTTTAGCGTAATGGTGATTTTCAGATAGGTAAGCTGCCCATCACCTCGTACCATCGGAGATGCAGCTTTTTTAACTGAGTGCTGATAATAAGCCGGATAGTCCCTCTCCTCTTTAGTCCGGTGGATGACATGTCAAACTTTGTTTACAGACAATTATTTCTGTAAGTGTTTCTGAGCCCATGTAGTGATTTTCCATTAAAGAATTATGATTATTTAAATGCTATGAGGACCTAAAGTTCGTGGCCATCTGATAATGAATTTCACCCTTGTGCCTTGTGCAAGGAAGTTTCTCAGAGAATCTTTTGATGATCTTATGTATTTAGGATGATGAGATATTCAACTGTTTTGCAATTTGACTTGGATGAACATTGGTCTGAAATTGTTCCACAATTTGTAGACACAATCTTTCATAGATCCGCCCATTTTTACTTCTGAGAGACTCTGACTCTGTAAGATAGAATATTTTTACTCAATCATTTTACTGACCTGTTGTTAATTTAAGAATTTTTGGGACGTGTTGTGGCCATTAAATTCAAAATGCCCTTTTTTCATTGTCGGTTTTGACATTAGATATGTTTTCGATGTTCTGTTGTGAATAAAATATGGAGTTTCGCATTCTATTCTTTACACAGTGTGCCAACTTTTTGGAATTGAGGTTGTAGTTAGTTATTCCTGACATTTGTTCCGTTAATGTAAAATACCTTTATCCTTTATAGCATGTCTTGAAACATGAAACTGTGCGTTTTTTCACCAATACTTTTTTACAAAAAAATGATGTACTTAAACACTTTCCCTTCTTTTCCTGACTAGGAGCTCTCTTCCCTCATGTTTTCACTTGACTGGGTAAAGAATAAGGCTCAGGTGATGGGATCCGCCCACTTAATCAACGATTACGCAGAGTATGGTGATATTCTCGACAAAGAGGTACGTCCCTGTCTCACTTTCTACTTCCATCTTTACGTTCAGCTGATTTCTACGTTATCTGAAATCCACCAATAGGACTAGGGGACAGGATTAGAGAGTACTCAGCTACGGCGGAACATCAACGGGACGGTTGTTGCTTTTCGAAGCAGTAGGAATGTTTTTAATGATATCGTGAGGATGAATTAGAGCTTCCTGGTTTGTAGCTAGCTCAGTTAGCACACATGCTCTGTTCAAACTGTTTCTTAACTATAAGGATGATGTGAACACTACTGGGTTGAGGCGAAATTACAGTTAATCATAGGTCTAGGATTTTCACGAATAACCTGATTTTCATATAACCTGATCAGCACCTTTTGAAAGCTCTAATCTGATTGGCCAGGAGATGTGCATTATTCTCTTTTAACAGCACAGAGATTTCTGGCTGTAGCAAAAAATGTTTGAGTTTTTTATTATTGTTCCAATATGTTAGTGTTTCTATACTCATAAAATTGTCTGTGTAGTATATTTAGAGACAAAATTATCAGGTCACCTGCCATATGATTTTTTTTTACCGAACTGTTGGAGGCACACAATTGTATAGGACGTCTTTGGATACATTTGGCAGCATGAAATTTTCCCCTCACTTAAACTTGGAGACTCAAACAAGTTTCAGCATGACAGTGCCCCTGTGCACAAAGCCAGCTCCATGAAGATATGCTCACATGGGTTGGGAGATGTGGAAGATCTAATGCTTTAGAGCTCCAACCTATTGAACACCTTTGGGATGAATGTGGAGAAAGATGAGGAATAGTGTCATCTAGCTACCATCTGTTGGATGCCCATGCAAGAAGGTTGGAACATTAGAGATCGACTGATTTATCGGTTTTCAATAGTTAATTGCTGGAACTATTGCCTATCGGCAAAGATCCATACCATTTAGTTTTTCCGGGTTGCGTTATACAGTACGAGATCGGCCTCTAGAGGCGAATCATTGTAGCCACGTGCTGTATATTAGAAGTGTCTTTTAAAAAAAAATTATAATAATTGTTAATATCAGTTCAAAACGCAGATAATTTGTTTTCCTTAATATTTATAAAGGTAATTAATATATTCATATTTGTTTCATTTTGCACATTTTCATTTTTCAGTACTTTTTTTTTGTAACAAAGTTTAGTACTATTTTACATGGAGTGTTTTTTATTTAATTTTTTTAATCCTGTATCCATTTTATAAACTATTGCTTGATTAATCAGTTATCAGCAATTACGATCCAGTCTAGCTATCGGTATCAGTCGACCTGTAATGAATATCATCAATATACTTTATATTACAGGTATAAAAATGGATGCTAGCATGGCGGTACTACACGCAGTAGTAAGTGACTAGCGCGTCTTATTACTAATAGGCGCCGCACATGTATGTCGCTTTAGAGTCCAGAAAGCGTTAATCAAGATGGCCGACAACAATGTCAGTGCATGCTTAGAACAGCGTATGGTGCTGAAGTTTGTTGCGAACAATGGCATAAGACAGGGGTCTTCAACTTAAATTGCTTGAGGTCCAGTAAATGAACCCTCCCTCCTCGCCAGCTGAGGTCCAGATAATTATATACCTAAAAAATTTTATATTTCATTTTTAATTGCCCAGATGAGGGCTAGTACCCTTCTTTTTTTTAGCCATCTAATATTGCAGTGAAGCAGTATCAAATGTTCCAGGCTGATCCTTCTAAGCGTTAACATCTCTTTTATTGCCAAGTGCATGTCTTCTCCTCTAGTGTGTGTTGTAACACCTAAGATGTCCTCAATGAAACCTTTCTTCTCTGCATAGTAAAATCTGATGTACACAAGCTGAGCATGTCATTCAACCAAAAAGGCCATGAATAGCAGCATCTAGTTGTGACTGCACATCCTGGGCTAATATTTCAGCTCTTCTTGTAGCTGTTGCAGATTAAAGGGGTGTTTGTTGATTTTTTTTTCTCTCACTTTATGTCTTTTCTTTCCATCTACAAGTGTTTCACATGCAGCCTCCATGCAATCCTTTGCTAATTCCCCATCTGTAAAGGGCTTTTTATGTTTTCCTTAAATCCACTGTATTCCCAGTGAACACTGAGATGCTCGTTCTCTTACAGAATAACGAGGTGAGGCAGCAGTTCCAGGAGTTCCTGTCTTTAAACGGTCATCAGCTGGAGCAGAGGCCGTTTCCTGACGTGGTGCAGCTGGCCCTGGCTCAGCCACACTCCTCCGAGGTCTACAGGCAGGCTTTAATGCAGGCTCGGGAGAGGGCCAGCAGGGGGCAGCTCTACCTGGACTGGGTGTACGTCATCGATTTACGGCCTGGGTTCTAAAATCAGCTTGGAATAAACATTGTGTGTGCGCTCATGTTTTTTTTTTTGTGTGTGTTTTGGGTTTATGACCTCAGAAACAAGAGCAGTCTGGAGTCAATGTCACGGCTTGTACTGCATCCGAACCAGGACTCGGTGCACTTCGCGTGTTTCTCTCGGGATGGCAGTAAGATCGCCTCGTGTGGAGCCAGCAAGACACTGCGGGTAAAATCGGGCCTGATTTAAAAATACATTTAATTTATTAGATTTTTTAATTATTTCGGTTAAGATTCGGTTTTATTTGCTGCAGGTGTTTAAGAGCACCTCCGGAGAGAAGATCCAGGAGTTCCAGGATCTCGATGATGAAGTTCTGTGCTGCGCCTTCTCTCCTGATGACCGTCAGATAGCAACCTGCTCCAGCGACAGGAAAGTCAAGGTTCCTGCTGTTCATCTGTTAGACCCAAAAATACTCCTTTTTTTCTTTTCTGTTAGTGTGGATGGTGTAAAATTGAAGGTAAATGATACGTGTGTGTGTGTGTGTGTGTGTGTGTGTGTCCAGATATGGAATTTGGAGAAAGGTACGCTGGTGCGCGTGTTTAACGTTGAGCACGACGAGCAGATTAATCACTGCCAGTTCACGAACATGAACCGGCGCATCCTGCTGGCCACCTGCTCCAACGACAAGTTTATCAACACCAAGGTAAGATCTTCTCATCCTCTCACTCACGTAAAGACTTAAAGCATGCAGATTTCTCAACAGGAAGTGACGCTCTAATGGGGCCAATCGGCCAATCAGGAACATCATGTTGGTCATCATAGCATGTTTACAATTCAGCGGAGATTTGTTTTCTATTTGTAATTATTTATTCATTCTTTAATATCTATCTTAACGCCTCTTATTGGTCAAAAGGTGTGTATTATTAGTGCATAATCTCCGTAACTAAAGCGGATGCGATTCTTAAAAGGGAATCTTAAAATTCTTATTGAAAAATCAGCTCAGAAAGCAGTAATATGTATATTAATGCGAATATTAATGTTCCAGCTCGAATACATTAGTGTTTCTATGGAAGTCGTACAGGAGACGTTCCACAAGAAATGTGATTAAGGACAAAATTTTTTTATAATTGTAGCATTACATTTGTTTAACTATAATAAATCTATATAACTATATATATATATATATATATATATATATATATATATATATATATATATATATATATATATATAAAACATTTAACTATAATAAATGTATGAAAGGGGTTTCCAGTGTCAGTGCTTTTTAATGGTATAAATCAGGGGTTCCTCAAAAACCGGGCCCCGACCCGGTCCCAGGCCTTGGATCATTTGCTACTGGGCTGAACAGAAAGAATTACTTTTTAGTTTTTATTTTATGTCCCTTTTTTTTTTTTTTTTTTTTTTTTTTTTTTTTTTTTTATGGTTATGGTTCGGTTTTATGGTTTTACGGTTTTCTGTGCCAATTTTCGTCATTTCAGTTGTTTCAATTGCACTTTTTTTCTATGCAGTATGAAACACTAATATTCCACTGATTCTACATTATTGTTCGTTGAGCTCCATTTATCATTTAACATGTAATTAAAGTAATAATTAATATATATAAATATGTATAATAGCAAAATAATATGCACGCTTTTTTGGTTTTGGAAAAATTGTTTTGCGTGAAACTGACCCGTGATGCGACAAAGTTTGGGGAGCGCTGGTATTAAATAATAAATGTACAATCCTGTTTAATGAGCCAGCAAAACACTCCAGACTGCACTTGTGTGAAAATCGTTTTTCAAATTTTTTAAATACATTTATACGGTATGTTGAAAGGTCTTTTGGAGGTCAACGCAGAAACTGTCCGAAAGTCTGAGCTCAGCTCCAAATGAGTTTTAATTCAAAGAACTGGTTAAAAATAATGCCTCAAATTGTGCAGGTGTGGAACATGAATAAGCAGACGTCTCAGAACACCATGTTTGGACACATTGATGGTGTTAATCACTGCTGCTTCTCTCCGGACGACGCCTACCTCGCCACCTCGTCTAACGATGGAACGCTAAAGGTGCGACTTAATATAGAAACACACAGCTTTCTGATGCTTTAAATGTACAAGGGATGGAATGGAGCAAGAATTGTGTGTGTGTGTGTGTGTGTGTGTGTGTGTGTGTGTGTGTTTTAGCTCTTTGAAGTGACCTCAGCGAACGAATGGAAGTCCATCGACATCACCAGTCTGTTTCCAGAGAGTGACGAAGGCAGCGTTTGTGTGAAGTGCAGCACGTGGTCAGCTGATGGCCAGCGCATTATAGGTGCTGCAAAGAACACAGTGTTTGTAAGTGAGCATTAACACAGTATTTGTGTGTGTGTGTGTGTGTGTGTGTGTGTGTGTGTGTGTGTGTGTGTGCGTGAAAATGATTATGTTTAAACAATGTTTTTGTTGCTCACGTTGTAATGTTTAAAACACGACCCATTTAAAATTTCTTATTTTGTGGCATCGAGTTATTTGGATTCTCTTGAAGAACATGGATGGAAAATAACTGATCAACCATCAGCGCAGAACATATCAGTGTCTTCATCCAACATTCTGGCCTTACTCTGAGAAGTTCATGGATCACTGTTCAAAAGCAACAAGAGAGTCCCTATGGGAGTCCCTCAAATGTCCTTACAATTGCTGTGCTGTGCACAAAATCTCCACGAGTGAGACAAATGAAAGAAAGCGACACGTGAGAGAAAAAAAGACACTTAGGATAAAGAAAGATGGACATGCGGGAGGTAAAAAGATACACTTCGTCACAAGAGAGGAAAGGAATTAAGTCATGTAAAAGAGAATCAGGGACGAGAGAAAAAGAGAGAAGTGAGAGAAAAAGAGACACGTTAGAGATAGAGGGACACATGGGAGAAAAAGATACACTTCGTCAGAAGAAAGACATGCAAGAGAAAGAGAGACACGAAAAAAAAAGAAACACTTCAGCAAAAGATAGATACCTGAGAGAAAGAAAGACGTGAGAGAAAAAGACGTAAAAGAAAGAAAATCACATGAGAGAAAGCGAGACATGTGAGAGAAAGCGAGACATGTGAGAGAAAGCGAGACATGTGAGAGAAAGAGAGACATGTGAGAGAAAGCGAGACATGTGAGAGAAAGCGAGACATGTGAGAGAAAGCGAGACATGTGAGAGAAAGAAAGACTCACAAGTGAAAAAGAGTCATTTCGGCAAAAGCGAGACATGTGAGAGAAAGAGAGACACGTGAGAGAGAAAAAGTGACACTTTGAGAACGAGAGACGTGTAAAATTGTCTAGCCAGATGTCTGTGATTGGTAATTACAGTCAGGAAAAAAAAGCGTTTTCTCCTATTATTTCTTTAAATGAAAAACAATGAGACGAAGGCATCGTCGTTTTCATTTCGTTTTTCAGTTGCGAATCAAAAATCGAGTGAACGCTTGGCAGATTTTCCTCTGCAGTTCTGGGAAAAGTTTCACGCTACTGCATCGGTGACGTCTTATACAATTGTGTGGGTCCAATTTTTTGGGAAAGCCGGGTGTCTCGACGCTTGGGACCTTGTTATTGTTGTTATTATTCGAGAACTGAGAACTTTGTAACGGCTCCATGGTACCGGATTTCTTTCTTCTCTGCAGGTGTTCGACGTGGCGACACTCGACCTGGTGTTGGAGATCAGAGCGAGTCGTCTGAGCACAGTGCAGTACTGCCACGCCTGTCCTAACAGCCAGCTCATCGCCTTAGCACTGTCTCACTACACCGTGGAGGTGGGTTAAACCCCACACACACACACACACACACACACACACACACACACACACACACACACACACACACACATTCTCCATTCCATTTGAGAATTAAAGACAAAATACAAATTATATGTATGCATACATTTATATGTATACATTTGTCTTTGTGTCTCTGTTTCTGTCTGTGTTTCTGTCCATTTGTCTCAATCTGTCTGTCTCTGTTTTTCTGTTTCTACTTATCTGTTTTGTCACAATTTATCTCTATCGGTCTGTCTCTGATTGGTTGTCTTTGTTTTTCTTGTTTTTGTCTCTTTCTGTCTGTCTCTCTATGTCTCTCTACTTGTCTGGCTTGTGTCTGTGCCTGTCCCTCTGTGTCTCTAAACTGTATGTCTGTCTCTGTTCTTCTGTTTTTATTTATCTGCGCCTGTCTCTCTCTGTCTGTCTTTGTCTGTCTGTTTTTGTCTCTTTCTGTCTGTCTCTGTTTTTATTGGTTTCTACTTATGTGTTTTTATCATTATCTATGTCTTTGTGTCTCGTCCTGTCTGTCTCTGTCTCGTCCTCTGTCTCTCGATTTGTGTCTGTGTCACTACTTGTCTCTTTCTATCGCTCTGTGTCTTTGTCTCTGTGTCTTTACTTGCCAGGGTCTGACGCTCTGTGTGTCCCTATGTGTCTCAACGTGTTTTCATCTCTCTGTCTCTGTTTTTGTCTCTACTTATTTGTTTCTGTCTCTTTATGTCTATTTCTGTGTCTATGCTTATCTGTCTCTGTGTCTTTATCTGTCTGTTTCTGGCTGGTTGTCTCTATTTTTCTGTGTCTCTGCTTGTTTGTCTCTCTGTCTTGATCTGTCTCTGATTATTACTGTGTGTGTGTGTGTGTGTGTGTGTGTGTGTGTGTATGTGTGTTAGCTGTGGGACTTTGAGGCTAATAAGAAGATGGCTGAATGCAGTGGTCACCTGAGCTGGGTGCCGTGTGTGCAGTTTTCTCCAGACGGCTCGCTCCTGCTTTCAGCCTCGGATGATCACATGATCAGAGTAAGCGCATGCAGACTGTCTGCTCTGCACACACTCTGTCCAGACGCCATTTTATTACACACATCTATGTCTAACGATGATTTGATAATAAGCACTCAGTCCAACATCATCTTTAATAATAACACACTCCTATGTGAATGTTCAGCTGTTCCTCATTAAGTGGATTCTGTACAATCAATACACACTATTTCAGTTCTAGAGAGATCTGACCTTAAGTAAAGGCTATCTTCTCTCCTGTGTGTGTGTGTGTGTGTGTGTGTGTGTGTGTGTGTGTGTGTGTGTGTGTGTGTGTGTGTGTGATCGCGCTAGCTGTGGGAGACCGAGCGTGTGCACACATCTTCAGCCGTGGCTCTGAAGAGGGACTTTGATGTTCTCTTCAGTCAGGAGGACATTACAGTGGTGGCAGCAGACAGCCGGAACTGCTTACAGGTACTTACCTCAGAGATATAGCAACACATGAGACAAAGAGAGACACGTAAGAGAAAAAGACACGTGAGAGAAAAAGACACGAGAGAGAAAGAAAGACACATGAGAGAAAGAGACAAAACGTGGGTAAACGAGACATTTGAGAGAAAAAGAGGCACT
The DNA here is from genome assembly GCF_946808225.1 of Silurus aristotelis. Lineage (NCBI taxonomy): Eukaryota > Metazoa > Chordata > Actinopteri > Siluriformes > Siluridae > Silurus > Silurus aristotelis. The sequence continues at coordinate 28,735,247 of NC_139580.1, forward strand.
TTAGAGAAAAAGACAAAACAAAGGTGAAAGACACGTGGGAGAAAGATTGACAAGTCAGAGAAAGAAACGCGTGAGAATGCGAGACGTGAGAGAGAAAAAAAACACGTGAGTGATAATCATTTTGATGAACCAGATTCAAAGAACCAAGTCACTAAAAGGATCTGTTTTCCATTTTTCACCAGAGAAGCGATCCCTTTTTTTTAAGGGCTGTGCGGTTTTAATGATAGACACACTGAAGAGAAGGAAAGACACATGAGGAAAAAGAAAGCCACATAATTGAAAGAGAGACATGTGAGATAAAGTTGGACACATAAGATTAAGAGACACGTGGGAAAAAGAAAGACACATAGGAGAAAGATAGACAAGTCAGAGAAAGAAACGCGTGAGAATGAGAGACGTGAGAGAGAAAGAGACACATGAGTGATAGAGACACATGAGAGATACCCTTTCAATAAAGGGAGACATGTGAGTGAATAAGAGGCAAATTGGGAGAAAGAGATCCACAATAAGAGAAAAAGCAAAGAGAGAGAGACACACACTTAAAAAGTCACATGGGAGAAAAAGAGACTCTTGAGGGGAAACGAGAGACATTTGAGAGAAAGTAACAAAACGTTGGTGAAAGACACGAGAGAAAGAGACATATAAAAGAAAGAGACAATTGAGAGAAAGAGACAAAACATTTGGATGAAAGAGACATTAGAGAAAACATGGGTAAAAAAGACATGAGAGAAACAGAGACACGTGAGAGAAAGAGAGACCTGGGAGAGAGGCACATGTGCCGCTTAACACTCCTTCTCTCGTCTCTCCATAGCAGGAATTGTGCCCTCTGTCATCCTGTACCCTTGGTGTGTGTGTGTGTCTGTGTGTGTGTCTGTGTGTGTGTGTGTGTGTGTGTGTGTGTGTGTGTGTGTGTGTGTGTGCAGGTGTATTCAGGCTCGGAGGGAAAAGTACTGCTCGAGACTGCCAGACAGGAACAGAGGATTCGTTGCGTGTGTATCTGCAAGCAGACGTCCACCGTGGCTCTAGGCATGGAGGACGGCAGTGTGCGGGTAAACACTTACACTCGCGCGCACACACACACACACACACACACACACACACACACACACACACACACACACACACACAACTTGCCTCCTGTGGCGTTCGTATGCAGGTCAGGAATGTGCAAAGCATTGTGGGTAAAAATACTGCTCACCTTGCTTGGGGACGTCACGTCTTGTCTTTTGTAACGAGATTTGATGCACACAGCGGTTCAGGATGGGCATCGATTTTATAGCTTGCTCGCTCTGGTTTATTTTCTGGCTCACACGCACACAGATACACATATATACACACACACACACACACACACACACTCACACACTCACACACACACACTCACACATGCTATTCAACACATCATCTAAGTGTGTTTCTGATTGCATGAGCAACTTGATACTCATTTCTACTTAAATAATGTTAAACATACCTGAGTACCTAAACACACACACACACACACACACACACACACACACACACACACACACACACTTACACTTGCCATGAATTCTGAGAACCTCAGACATCAGCATACGTTAGGTTTCCTTCCTAGTGATGCTCTGCCAGGTCTTTACTGCAGCTGTCTTCACGTCCTGCTTGTCCCTGGGACAATTTGTCCTCAGAGTTGTGTTCAGCGAGTGAGCTGCAGCTCGGATTATCAGCTTTTATCAGCAGTCACATCATCAGTAGATTGACTATTGGGTCACACCCACTTGTACATCTTAACCATCATTCAAGTGCAATCCGTTCATTTTGAACTATTTTTTAATGTGACACTGAAAAAAGAGTCGTCTCAAAGAATGATCCGTTCATTTTAAACTAGTCTTTAATGTTCATTTTTTTACTGGACAATGGGCAAAGCATCGCAAAATTGTACACAGTAAACACTTGACTTGAGTAGTTCATCTCACAAGTCCTCTGGTCTCAGTCGTTTATTTTTTTGTGATGAAACTCCCATAGAAGCTACACAATGCCATAGATCAGCTTTTTTTTTGGTCTGAATCTTGGCATTATTGTTACAATAATTATGGGAGTCACGTGACAAAAGAACCAACAACACGGCCCAGAAGATACTAGAGACGATGTTACTCATTCTGTTTATCATAATTCGTCCTTCCCTGCATTGTCATATTTTTATCATTGGAACGTTGGTTAAAATTGGTGTATGTAGACGTTTTGGAGGATCTGCTTATGGAAAATGTTACATTTATTTTTATTTTTGATCAAAGAAACTAAATGAACCGAATGACTCCAAAAAAGATTCAATAATTTTGATGAATCAGATTCAAAGAACCAAGTCATTAAAATGATCTGATCTTCCCATCACTACATCCCTCTATACAATGTCTCTCCATCCATCCATCCATACACACTGGTGAAGTCTGTCCTTGAGTGTTGAGACAAATGCACCGTCCTTATTGTAGCATGTTCTTCCTCTGGTTCTGAAGATGTTTTTCCATTTTTCACCAGAGAAGCAATCCCTCTTTTATTAGGGCTGTGCGGTATTAACGATATCTGTTTTATTTTTATTTGATCAATAACGATGTGTTATTGTGCTGGTACCTTAAGGACTATGAACAGCTGCCTCCTAAAATGTTTGGTATTTTTCATATATTGCTGCAACTAACAATTATTTTGCTAAACGAATTAAAATTTAAATTAAAGACGAATATTCTTTTTTAATTAAACAATTAACCGGATAGAAAAACAACTAAACTATTTTTTAATTAGAAGGTATCGTATTATAACTATATAAAATTAATTCAGGGTATTTGTTAATAAAAGTGTACTTAAAAAAACAAAATCCAAAAGCTACATATTGAGTATAACTCTCTTTAATTTAGACATTTTAAAGGTTTTAGAAGCTTGTAGATTGTAGTAGATTTCTTCTTTAACAAATTCCCTCATGCTGGGTTGCTTTTTTCTGTAAAAAAATTAAATAAAAACGGTATTCAAGTATGCAAGGCGAAGCAATTTGTGTAAATTGACATTTGTATTGTTTTTAATGTTAATTGCAGATAGCAAGTTGACAACAGAGCTTACAAAAGAAATCAATATAATACAACATTGTTTTGACAATTTTTGTTTAAAAAAAATAAATACACAGACATTTTGTTTTGTTTTTGCAAACACTTTTTCACACAGGACCATGTAGTTTTGGATTTTGTTTTCCCCCAATAATAAAAACCTTAATTTAAAAACTGCATGTTGTGTTCACTTGTGTGACAAACATGCGAAAAAAGAAGAAATCAGGAAGGGGGCAAACACTTTTTCACACCACTGTAGTTTCACCTCCACACCATGCAGTCAAATCAAGTCATGGATTATCCCTTACATGTTACTGGGTGATGCGTGATTTGTTACATGGCGTAATAAGTGCATAAGAAAGTGTTTTCTGTGCAGTTTGTAAGTGTGCATTATCTTGTGAGACCACCAGAGGGAACTGTGTACACACACACACACACACACACACACACACACACACACACACACACACACACTTTTTACAGTCTATAATTTACCCGTGTATAATTTTTTTTTTTTGGGGCGGATACGGAAACATCTGGTCACTCATTTTTGTTTCAAAATGAAACCATCTCTCAGCGAGTCGTAGTAATTGTGTATTTCCATTCAGATTTCCGTTCTGGTGTGTGTTTGAACTTGATTCCAGGCAGAAAGAATCAGAGCTAGACATGTTCTGAGGAGCATCGGTTGGAGAGCGCTGCAGGTTTTGAGCCCACAGCGTACGTTAGTGCTCGCGCTAGGGCTAGAGCTAGGAACAGTACAGGTACAGTATGGTGTGTGTGTGTGTGTGTGTGTGTGTGTGTGTGATTTAATATACTGCTGAGCACCCATCTGTTCAGGATATGATCAAGTCCAAAGGTTGGGTTGATCCGCAGTTCAGGAAAGATCTGAAAGCAGGTCGCTCTGTGGAATTTCCATCCGTCTTTTATACATGATCTGTCAGATCGACAGACTTCAGCACCGAGGAGCAAGAACATCTTCCTGTTACACCTGGCACAGTTTTTCATTCCTTTTACTAGATTTTACATGAACAGGTCTGGTGTGAGAAGAAAAGTGGGACCTCATTCTGCTGCACACGCTCAATACACTCATATATTTATCTATATAAAACATTTATATAAAAATGAATATCATGTTTATATTTATCAATGCTTTATCAATTGGATACCGAGTCTGTTTTAGGAACACCAGACTCGAGACGGGGATAAACAGTGGATGGGATGCAATGGGATTTTACCGATACCGATAGCTAGGTTGGCTCGTATTTGCTCGTACTAACCAATTAAAGTGGATCCTGGATTTAAAAAAGCAAACAAACACACTATGTACATATAAACACTGTATGTACTGAATTTTATAACAGCAAAAATACTTGATTAATGAAAATTTGTTAAATGAAATAAATATGGATGTTTTAATTATATTGATAAATATTGAGGAAAATAAAAAGTCATGCAATCAAATGCTAAAAGAAAGTAACACACCATATTAAAAAATAAACAGCATGGGGCATCAGCGATTCGCTTCTAGATTCCGCTCTCGTACTGTTATAACGCAACCCGGAAAAACTATCCGTATATTTTTTTTGCCGACAGTTCCGGCAATCGGTAACGGTGCCGATTAATTATGAATCCATTGACCTCTCATCCCCACACACTCATTCTATACTGTTTATCATCGTTTTTTGGGAGGTGGAAGGAAAACCAGAGAACCCACAGAAAGCCCAGTCGAGTTATAGTCCCAGTGGAGAAGAACGTAGTCCAAGCAACTGAGCAGAAATGAGTGGAAAGTAACAGATGGTTTGAGGAAATGAAGGATATAGAGACAAAAATAAATAAAAGACTGGAAACGAAGACTCCCGTCACATTTTTTGCATTTTGTCGTTCTCTATAAAGTCAAAAGTATGTGGACACCCGGACATCTTTGCGTTTGAGAGTGCTTGTAGGACGTCTCGTTCCAGAATGATTATTAATAATAAATGCTTATAAGAAATGACACTCTTTAGCGAAGTCTTTCCATTAGATTTGGGGGTGTAGCTGTGGGGATTAATTAGCTACTAAAGCATTGATAAGATCAGGAATTGATGTTTGGTAAGATGTTTTTTTAGATAGAGTATAAATTAGGAGATACATCGAAACATCAACAGCAGAAAGTCTACACCAGGAAGTTCTTCTATATGATGTATTCCGAATTATTCTTTATGGACACCTGAACATAAGATTTAAACATCTCATTACACTATTATTCCACATTTTCTGTTATAATGAGTTTCACTTTTCTGGAAAGATGTTCCACTAGATTTTGAGGACATTTGTGTGAGAATCATTCAGCCACAAGGGGGCTAGTAAAGTCAGGTACCAATATAGGTAAGGTGAGGAGGGTGAAGTCAGCATTAACAATCATTCATGTTTAGTAGGTTTTGAGCTCTATAGCAGGAGGCTTAAGGGCCTTGCTCAGGGGCCCACCAGCGTAAGCTTGGTGGTGGTGGGATTTAAACCTTTGGATAAGAAATTAAATTTCTTATCCACTGAGCTAGCACATGGTCAAACTTCGGTATCGCATCTGTTCTCTCTCCTTCTCTTCATCTTTACCGATATTTTGTTAAAGATTTAATTCATTTAATATTTGCTTTTTTTGTATTTAATTATTTATTTATTCATTATTTCTTTTTTTTGTCTATAATTATGATGACACTCTGGGTTTTCTGGGGTTGAGACAGTAGCTCAGAGGTTAAGGCTCTGGGCTACTGATGAGAAGGTCGGGGGTTCAAGCCCCAGCATAGCCAAGCTGCCGCTGTTGGGCCCTTGAGCAAGGCCCTTAACCCTTTGTGTTCCCATTACGACTGGCCCTGCACTCTGACCCCATCTTTTTTACATCACTGGTATATGCGAAGAAAGGATTTCACCGTGCTATTAAATATATGTGACAAGTGTAAAAGCATCTTCCTCTCGTTTCTCTTCACGCAGGTGCTCGAGGTTCCCTCGGGTAACGTTTTAGCAACACTGCAAGGTCACACCAAAACCGTGCACCACTGCCTCTTCACCGATGACGGGCAAACCCTAATCACAGCCTCGGAAGACTCTACAATCCGGGTAAGTCCTAATCTACGAAATATTCACACGCCATCATTTATTTACACAGTTACATATATATATATATATGTGTGTGTGTGTGTGTGTGTGTGTGTGTTCATTGTAGTATATAGAGTATATGTTATACTCTATTTGTCCATTTTAATAGGAACACCTGCTTATTCATGCAGTTATCGGTGTACATGTGTTCCTAATACAGTGGGTGTATATAGAACTTTTTTTCTCTCTCTCTCTCTCTCTCTCTCTCTCTCTCTCTCCCTCTCTTTCTCAGGTGTGGCGGTGGAGGACAGGACAGTATCTGGAATTAAAAGGCCATAAGGAGCAAGTGAGAAGGTTTCAACTTCTAAATTCATCCTCTGCTCTGCTGTCATGGTCATTTGATGGCACTGTGAAGGTAATGATCAACATAATGGCATAATGTCCTATTTACTCCCACATATACACTTTATGCACAAAAGTTTTGGGGCACCTGAATTGTCCAGTCATATGTGGTTCCTCCCCAAAGGAGCACAGTTCTAAAGGACGTCTTTGGATGGCATGAAATATTCTCTTCAATTGAACTTGAAGACCCAAACCTGTTCCAGCATGACAATGCTCCTGTACACAAAGCCAGCTCAAGAAATGCTTTACATGGGAGTGGAAGATCTCCTGCTTCATACCTGCTGCATCCCAGGCCTCCTCATCTTCTCACCCTAATCAGTACCTGATCTGAATGAATCTTCACAAAATCTATCGAAATCTCTTTCCAGAAGAGTGGAGCTTATTATCAGTCTCCAGTCTCACTCTTGTGAATGGAGACTAGATGTGGAATGTGATGTTTAAAAAGAAAAAACAGTCTTGTGGTCAGGTGTCCACAAACTTTTGTCTGTATAGTGTGTGTATTTCTAGGTACCTTAATATAAACATTTAAACCCTCAATTCTCCCTCCATTAGTACAATCAGTAGAGCTTTCAGTCAGTGTGTGTTTAATGTGTGTCAGGTGTGGGATCTGAAGTCAGGAGAGAAGCTCCAGGACCTGCAGTGCCATCAAGGTGCTGTTCTATCCGGTGACGTATCCCCTGATGGACTCCTTTTCTCCACCACCTCAGCGGACAAGACGGTGAAGGTGAGAACGAGGGGAAAGTGTTTCATCCCGAGCTCCTTTGCATGTTCTCCTTGAGTCGCTGTTGGTTTCCTTTTGGTTCTTCTGGTCTTTAATGTTCATCGATCTTAACGATTTAATTTCACTTGAATGATCTGGAAACATCCTCATCCTTAACACCGAATGTCCATTCATTACATTTGCATCATTCATTGCTGTGTTCGGTGATGGGCGCTGTCCATGCAACATGTGGTCCTGAACTGTTGTAGCAGACTGTTGATATGAATTCCAGTCCAAATCCATTCTTAAAGTTCTTGAGTTGCTCAGGAACTTCATGGATCTTTAGGTTGTCGATGTGGAACCATCCTCACATACAGTGGTCTGAGAGAAATAAAGATTAAGTATTTTCATTGTTTTATACATGTTTAAAGAGACAGTAGAGTGTGATCAGGGTGCTTTATATTGTATTGGGAGAGGCTGGAATATCATTATATCATACAAACCTGCTGCGTTTTATTATTTGCTCTTGTAATGGAGGTGCAAAAACCTCTTTTAGTTCATGGATTTGGATTATAAACACAGTACGAAGTCATCAGACGAGTGTTACGTGCAGCTCTCAGCATTGAGAAGCAGCAACCTGGTAATTACAGGAGGGAGTTCTGTTTAGTCCCAAACCGGATTCCGTGATTGGATCAGGTGCACGGCTAGCACGCTCGCCATTGCTCTCATCTGTGCAACTCTAAACCCAGACAAACTTGTCCGTCCAAGATATATGATTCGTGTCTCCTCAGGTGTGGAGCTGTTCATCATGGAAGATGGTGTTTTTCCTGGAAGGCCACAAGGCGTGCGTGCGCAGCTGCCGCTTCTCCGGAGACAACAAGCGCCTCGCTACCGGTGATGACAACGGAGAGATCAGGGTGAGTGAGGAACTCACATGAACATAGCACGATTTATAATATTAGCACATATTTCCCTGCATCTGGTTCATGCGACACATTTTACAGTCAAAACCCAAAAGAATTTTTAACTGCATCATTTTTTTCTAAGAGGCTACTGAAGCCGACACTGCAAACGTGAGATGAACAGAATGCTATACGAACAAAAAATGACTAAGAGTTAGAAAATCATGCTATTCGGAGGTAACAGATTATAAGAAACTGGATAAGAAGCTGTCTTATAGGTCAGTTCAAGTTGCTATTTGGTTTTTAAATAGCTTGCTAGCTGAGAAACTCCTCGGATCAGCAGTGGTGGACAGTAAGTAAGTAAATGTAATTAATTACTGTAGATAAGTAGTTTTTTCTCATCATTACTGAAGTAAGTCAAATATCTTTACTCGACTACATTTTAGGAAATCACTCAAAATAACCCTTTTTATTTATTAACAGATAAAAACTGGTCAAACACTCTGCAAGCCACCAATCCGGGTCGAGCACGTGCTCCTTTTTGAACTTGTTTTAATTGCCGCTTGGTGGCATCTACTTATCACCAACATACAGTTCAGCGTCATCAAGCAGAACATCTTGAGAGAAATAAATGATGAAAGAAACTCCTTAATCAAACTCGCCACAACAACCGCGGCCTTATTTACATGATAATTGTAATAGAAATCGATCAGTGTCTGACTCATTAATATCATTCTGTTAATAGTTTGGTGTGTTAAGAGTCTTTTCACATTTCTCACAGTTTATTAAACGAAGGGTCTTGTGACAAAAGTGATAACGGAGCATTAAAGCCATAACACTATAAATCCTAGTACTTTGGATACTTGAGTACATTTGAAGGCACTCAAGTGAAATTTTAAAGGGACACTTTTACTTTTACTGGAGTCATATTTTAACATGTGGATCTGTACTTTAACTCAAGCTTGTCTTCTTCATTCACCACTGCTGATTACTCCCATTGCATAATTATAATTTTGTTAAATCTCTTTCTTTTGTTCTCACTTATAACAGTATATCTCATAACAGAATTTGGGGATCCTCATCAAATTCTCTTTGTAATTCACAACTTTTCAGGAGCTCTGACTCTGCTGGATTCTCTGCTAATAGACCGAGTCTGTCGAAACTTTGAAAACATCAATTCTTTTATGGTGTCTGAGAGAAACATGCATGTTTCTTTTGTTTCTATGCAACAAACTCGACTGTCTGAAGATTTCCTTTGACCAAACAAATCAATAAATGTCCAGAACATAATTTCCACTGAAAAATCTTCCCTTAGCATGAAGAACAGCATGACACACTCTCAGCATGTGGACAGTTCGTTTCTCCGCTAACACTCCGTTTCTAACACTCCGCTGAAATAGTAACAATGCAAATGAATAAAATCCAGTTACATTCAAATAGAAAAAAAAAACACTTCAAATAAACAGCACAGTGATTCGCCTCTCGAACTGTTTAATGCAACCCGGAAAAACTATCAGTATGGATTTTGCAATAGTACCAGCAATCGCTGGTAGTATTGGTGCTGAATAATCGGCATAACTGATGAATCGACTTCTGGTTTCAGTGCTGGTGAGTAGGCCGATGGAATTTTGGAGAGGGATAAGTTTTGTGCAGGACAAACAGAAGGGTAACACAACAAAATTAGAAGATTTTTATTTGGTATGCAAAACATTTTTAGACCTCTGTTGATGTCAGAGCATGGATATAGAATGAAAAAAAGAAACTTAACCGCGTCACACAGAAATCAGTCTGAAGTGCAACACCCGGGTGGTGAAGGTGTTGTGGAGCTTCTCTGTATGTATTCTGTTCGTTTGGAGACAAGGGGGTTTGATTCCAGCTGTGCTGTGTCCCATTTTAACGTATTGTCCTCGGAAACAGTGGCGATCAACTTTCTAATGAGGGAAGAAGGACAGCAGGGTTTTCTTCTTCTTCTCACTGAAATGTTATGCACAGCCAGAACTTCCGTTCTTTCAACTTTCACTCGTTTTCTTTAATCCTTTCTTTTATCATGCCTACTGCTTCTCTCAAATGAACCTCTTCCTGCTGCCAAAACTGTCAACCCCTCTCTCTTCCCTCACTCCCTCTCTTTCCCTCTCTCTCCTCCCTCTCTCTCTCTCTCTCTCTCTCTCTCTCTCTCTCTCTCTCTCTCTCTCTCTCTCTCTCTCTTTCTCTCTCTCTTTCTCTCTATGTATTCCATCTCTAAGATAGTCTTTCTTTCTGTGTCTCTCCATCTCTTCTCTCTCTTTCTCTCCCGCTCTTTCGTTCTCATATATTTATGTATTCTATCTCAATCTCTTTCTTCATTTCTCACTCCATCTCTCTGTCTTTCTTTAAACATATATATATATATATATATATATATACATATATATATATATATATATATTAAAAGAAGAAAAAAAAAAAAAGTGTTCACCACCACTATCACGTCCCCATTATAGAATCCATAAATTCTATACAAAAATGCAATATAACAACACGTGACATTACAGAGAGAGAGACATTTCACATATAGAGGGTGTTAAGACCAAGTTAAGACTCCAAACCTCTACACTACAATCACCTACATTATCTGGAGCAGTTCAGAATCAATATTTGTCTAATAACATGACAAAAACATTAAAAATCTAAAAATAAAATACAACCTACTCACCAGAGATGCAGACTCATCATTTGCACTGCTCCTCAGAGGCTGTAATCCAGTGGTACTGCTTGTATTCACTGGTCTGGAACTGGTGAACAAACCCTTTTTTTCGGGCTGAGACAAGCTAGCTAGCTTCAGGGTCTAGCTTTTCTGGAACATTTATTTTTTATGTCCGAAATCTATTTCTCTTTCTCCGTAAGCGTAAAAAAGTCTAACTCAGATGTATTATTGTGTGCAGAGCTACAGACGTTTTGCCAGTCGAACTTGGCTGTAACACTTTCCCTCTGACCAACCAATCAGAGGACAGAAAAATGCTGATGCTATTCTGTGAGGCGAATATGAAATCTGATTGGTTAAAGAAACCGACCCATTCATTATATTCTCTAAGGTAAAAAGGCCAGCAGCACTGATTTTGAAGGCCCTGGGCAGATTAGATTAACATGGCAGCACATAGAGGCTGAAATCTGATTGGACAAAAAATCTAACATCCACATACACGTACTGGAAGCAGTGCAGCCGAGAGAAACACTACAACATGAAGAGAATAAACTGTTGGGAATAAATTATTACAATTTCATGGAACAAATAATAAAATCAGTCTTCATTCTGACCCTCCCTCCCTTTCTTCCTCCCTCTCGCTCTCGCTCTCTCTCTCTCTCTCTCTCTCTCTCTCTCTCTCTCTCTCTCTCTCTCTCTCTCTCTCTCTCGCTCTCTCTCTCTCTCTCTCTCTTTCTCTCTCTCTCTCTCTCTCTCTCTCTCTCTCTCTCTCTCTCTCTCTCTCTCTCTCTCTCTCTCTCAGTCTATAGGTTTGTTTACACAGAGCATTGCAATTAGTTTAAAAGTCTAATCAGAATGTAAACACCCCAATCGGAATAAAAATGCCCAAAACCGAATGAAATTGTAATGGGTTAGAGAGGGGTGGGATAAACCTTTCTATACACCGGACAAAATAAAAATTCTGCCATGTAAACGCGTTAAACGTTGATGAGATCCATTACTTGAGGGACAAAATGCGCTTTCTCAAATCTCTGTGTGATTTCAGAAGCTTCTTCTTCGCTTGGCATCCATATCAGATCTCGTATCGGCCAATGGGAAAATAGAGGATGTACACACAGTTTTTTTTTTACTGTGCTCTCGTGAGCACTTGATTTGCCACAACACGGTTTTCCGCACAGCTTCCGAGTCTGTATAAATCAACCGTGACACGCAGAATTAGAGGAATTGGATTTCTGACCATTTCTTCTAAGGCCATAAATCCTTCTACCAGTCCACACAAACGTGTGAATGACCCACAACTCATGCCAAAGTTTAGTTTCTATTTCAGCTCCGTAAATTCCAGCAATACAACCTGCTCACTATGGACCTTCATCCACATGCTTCTGCTGTTCGGAAGGAGGAGAAGTAGGAGGGGTGGGATTGAGATGCTCCTTAGAGATGCACAGCCACCAAAAAGCTCAGCTTCCTACCCCTGTCTTTTCCTCACACCTTCCAGCAGCAGTACAAGTTCACGCTGTTGCTTGATTAAGTTTTATTTTGTACGTTCCATACAAATAGCACGCATAAGAAATATTCGATTAAAAACGCTGTGTATTCTACCTCAGTTTCTCACTCAATCTCTCTCTTTCTCTCTGTGTCTTTCTTCCTCTCTCTCAGTTTCTCTCTTTCTCTGGGTGTCTTTCTTTCTCTCTCTCTCTGTGTATTTCCTCCTCTCCCTCAGTTTCTCTCTCTTTCTCTGGGTGTCTCTCTCTCTCTCTCTCTCTCTTCCTCATATATATATTTATGTATTCTATCTCTCAGTCTCTTTCACTCACTCTCTCTCTCTCTCTCTCTCTCTTCCTCATATATATATTTATGTATTCTATCTCTCAGTCTCTTTCACTCACTCTCTCTCTTTCTCTCTCTTATATATCACTCTCTTTCTTTTCTATGTGTTTCTCTCTCTCTCTCTCTCTCTCTCTCTCTCTCTCTCTCTCTCTCTCTCTCTCTCTAAATTTCTAAGTCCCCCCCCCCCTCTCTGTGTGTCTTTCCTCCTCTTTCTCTGGGTGTCTTTCTCTCTCTCCCTCTCTCATATATATTTATATATTCTATCTCTCAATCTCTCTATTTCTTAATCTCTTTCACTCTTTCACGCTCTCTCTCTCTCTCTCTCTCTCTCTCTCTCTCTCTCTCTCTCTCTCTCTCTGTGTTTCCCTCTCTCTCTCTGTCTCTCTCACACACACACACACACACACACACACACACACACACACACACACACACACACACACACACAAAAGCTCTGCCTGTATCCTTTAAATACACCGTTGAGAGAAATGTAGAGATGGAAGCCTGGTTTTGTGTAGTCGGAGTCCTCCAATGTCACGTTGCTCAATCTTCCACATCCTTGCCAAACCATCCGATGTATAAATAAAACAGAGTGCGCTAGTTTAGTTCCCATAGAAACCTAGCATATTATCATTAGCGTCTGTGCTCCGGTACACTGTGTACACACACACACGACAGTATAACTGAAATGTATAACATCGTTTCGTTACATTTTGACAAGTCAAAGTTTCTTCTCACCTACAGAAAATGCTTAGATAGTGTGGATCCTGAGATCCTGAGTAGATTGTGCAGAGATTATGAGTGAAAATTCTTGAGATATCACAACCATCAATGGCCAGATGTGCAGATGTGGGCAGCGGGTAGTAGGGGCTTACTCTCTCTCTCTCTCTCTCTCTCTCTCTCTCTCTCTCTCTCTCTCTCTCTCTCTCTCTCTCTCTCTCTCTCTCTCTCCTGTCCATCAAAGTGACACTTGGCAGTTTGGACATTTGTAAGGTTGTGCATGCAGCAGGGTTTTTCTGCGAGCGTGACAGGAAACCCTAAATACAAGGCTATTCACACAGTTCAGTTTGAAATCACTAAAAGGAAACCACACACACACACACACACACACACACACACACACACACACATATCTATATCTATATATGTGTAATAATACACAGGTGAGACACAGACGAGAACAATCAGACGTACCCTGCTGCCTCATCGGGCCCCTTTTTCACAGGCTGATTTTGGGGTTTTCTGTATTATATATTGTTTGTGCAGCTCTGGAACATGCTGAATGGAAAGCTGCTGAAGATCTGCTCCCGGGAGAGCAAGGATTCGATGGATTCCTTCCATGGAGGCTGGGTGACTGATCTGCACTTCTCTCCTGATAGCAAGGTCCTTGTATCTACTGGTGGATACATCAAGGTACTCACACACACACACACACACACACACACACACACACACACACACACACACACACTGTAATGATCTGTAGTCAGGACATTGTAGTGATCTATAGGAAGGACATTGTAATGATCTATAGGCAGGACAATGTAATTATCTCTAAGCAGGACACTAATTATTTATAGAAGGACAATGTAATTATCTATTGGTAGGACATTGCAATAATTGAATATGATTTAGGTTTAATGTCTCTGGATGTGTAATGGATACTATGGATGTATTTTATGAAGGCTGCGTATCCTTGAAGCTGCTCTGAATGTGAAAGTGAATGTTCGAGATATATTATAGGTCTAGAGTCTCCTTGGAGCTGAGCTGCATGTTCTATTTGAACTTGTCTTTCCAAGAAGCTCACGTCTTCACTCATAGACCCCTCCCCCCACCCCCAACATTTTGCCTGCTCGGGTTCCTTAATTGGGACTTAAAGTCTAGACAGTAGGTCTGAACAGTCTGAAATAGGTCAAAGAATGAAATCTTGAAACAAAAGTGAGCAGTCGCGGTTTCTGCTTCTCTGGATGAGAACGTTTGGGTTAGCAAAGAGGACGTAATATATAAAAGCGCAGCAGACGTTGACGCGTTGCAGCAGTGACGGCTCAGCTCTCACTCGTCCGAGGTGTTTACATGCTCCGAGTGAAACACCAGGACACGGCAATGTTGTTCCTCATCAATCCTGCAGTCGCAGCCAGGCTCAGCGGAGTCGAAATGAGCATCTTGTGCCAGCGCCGCTTCTCCCAGCGCGCCGTTCGACGTGACGGATGAGCGATAATGAGTCGTGATTGATCATGACTCTATTTTCATCAGGATGCCACTCTGTGTTACAGGAGCTGATAAATTCCTCATCATATGGGCTTGTACAATACCTCGATCCCTCAGTCATCATTACGCTGCCTTGGTGGCGGCGGTGGTGTTTTTCATATGTCGCTGTAAATGATGTCTCTAGTAGTCGGATTTTTAAAAATAACAACGGAATTTGAAGTGTGTGGACACCTGAGCATACGATTGTTATCTATTCGAACGTCTCCTTCCGCATTTAGTGTCCATTTGCTCAAC
>NC_139580.1:28755396-28827896 GCF_946808225.1 Silurus aristotelis
CACTGACGAAATGTGCTGTTTGTTTTTAAAGTGCCTACAGTATATTATACTGATCATTATATAATTAATACATTTCAAATAATATTTATTAATGAAAATATACATATTTCCTTTAGCACGTTTTGGGGACCCCTGCACCACACAGTATAAAATGGGCTACAGGCTACAGGGAATCAGCAGTCTGACACAAATATACACAAGATGATTACATGCATGCCATATGGGAGTGCTCACAAGTTCTTTTTTTCCTTCTAAATCACACCATTCCTCTCTCACCCTCCTTCTCCTGCTTTCTCCGAGACCAACATCCCCAAGGAATAGACATTTCTTACATACAGTGCTAACGAACAGATCGCAATTTTGCCTCATTTTCCTTCCTTATTTATAGCTACAATTCTGCTGCTACGCTATTTGCTAGTGCCATTCCAAGATTACATTTTATATTAGAAGGGATTTTAATAAATAGCAACTGGAAAGATAAAGAAAAAGTAAATGTGTCATTTCTACTAACTAAGCTGTTGGAGTTGATTCCTCGTGTGTTCAATTTCTCGTTTTCTTCTCCAGTTCCTCAAATTCATCTTCACCATATTCACTATAGAAGTTTCACCACATGGTTCAACACACACACACACACACACACACACACACACACAAACACTACTTTAATGGTCCATCTTTTGCCATTATTCATCTCTGTATCATGCAATGATAAATAAAAATACATTTTGAATGTGCCACTAGGGGCATCGTCCACTAAGGAGTTTTTGATTTTTGTTTGTGTCAGGCGGGGTGGGGGGGAGGGGTGGACAACAATGACACCAGGTAGTCCTTAAAACGATTCCTCATAACATTTTATAACCACAATGTACAGAACATCACACAAAGATATAGTAGAAAATGTATTAAATCATTCTGAATCGCTGAACCCAACAAATTACAAATAAACACCTGCAGAAACACCACACAGCAGACGTTCACGTTTCGGCAATTTAAATTTAAAAGCCTAAATTTCTTGAGAGCGCAACATCGATGCACCGAAAAACAATCCAAATCCCATCCTTTACAAAATCTCCCAGACACCAATCAATATTTAAATCCCTGCTGCTCCTAAAAGCTTCTTTTTTTTTTTTTTTTTTTTTTTTTTTTTCAGCATTAAACTGGTGGTTCTATTTGAAATCAGACATTGAGCACCCCCATATAACCAAAATGGTATATGTTATAAAGAACATATTCCCTTTTAATCACCACATTATCTGTGTAAAGCTGCTTTGAGACAATGTTCATTGTTAAAAGCGCAATACAAATAAAAATGTATTGAATTAAAATGGTATGATCATCGTTTAAGAAGACCTCTGTAAGGTTCGACTGTGAGATTGGTAATCGAATCAGGTTCCTCCTATCGAAACATCGAATCTTTATCTATTTGTTAACACCCCAAATATAAATTTTATGCAAAATTTTTTATTTTTATTTTTTTATTTACACAGTTTATTAACATTTGTCAACATTAACATTTGAAGAGTTTATTTTGTAAAACATTTTTTATTATAATGCCTGCTTGGTTAAATGATATATAAAATAATATTTTACAATATTTTATAAAACCAAAATAGAATAAATACAATTAATGCAAAACACATTATTATATTGATCAAATTGCATAATCAATTAATTTGGCACAAATTAAATTGTTTAAATTAAATAAATAATTAAATAAATAATGAGTTTACATTTGTTAGACCCTATTTGGGTAATACAGGTGTGAGTGTGTGTGTGTGTGTGTGTGTGTGTGTGTGTGTGTTTTACGTTTAATATTACATTTTTAAATATATGATCTACTTAACTTTTCAACTTATTTCAGCATACCTTCATTCCTTCCATCCTTCATTTCATCACTCCATCATCAAAAGTTTTTTCTCCGTTTAAGAGAAATTCTTGCAGCTGGACATAAAACACTAAAAAATCCATAGCGCTAGCGTTAGCTGCTAGCTACTTATCTGATGTATCCGGTACGAAGCGAGTAGCCACAGTGACACTGTGCTAACTTTAGTTTCTTTTTTGTTTTTTTAAACCCCTGACATTTTTGTGTATGTTTTTAAGGTCAATAATAATAAAAATATGCACTCAGAGTGCAAGCTTGAGACTAAACAAATTTTATCTGATTTCAACTTTAATTGATTAAATAAAGTGTGTTTTTTCACATGTACTTTACAGCACAGTGAAATCTTTTCTTTACATATCTCAGTGGTTAAGATGGAGCACAGAGAGTTAAGGGCCTTGCTCAAGGGCCCCAGGAGTGGGGATACCTTCCGAACAGTGCCTTAGCCACTTCCCACATAAATCGTGTAACACACCTAGCGTGTATTTTACATAAACTGATTTAAACGAGTGTTTGGAGCAGTGTAGCAGTCATTAGGTTGAGAAATGATTTGTCTTCCTGCGACGTGAACGCATTATTACAGCCACTAGGACGCATGTATCTGTCCCATTATGGACAATAATGTGTCGAAATGTTTTCCGTTATAAGAATGTGTCTCACAGCATTGCGTCCCGTCCTCCAAAGTCGTAATTCAAGGAAAGTTTTTGTGATTGCCGTTTTGTTTGTGTCTTCTGAGCAGTGGTGGAGTGTGGACAAAGGAGAAGCCCTGCAGACCTTCTACACCACCGGGAACAACCTGAAGCGCATCTGCGTCTCGCCCGACTTCAAAACGTTCATAACCATCGACAACATCGGAATCCTGTACGTCCTGAAGCAGGTGGAACGCAGGTGGACCGTCTAAAAAATCCACCCTCGTGAATCGCCTTCTGTGGTTTTTATTTCTTTTGCACCTCGATGTCGAGGGGGTTTTTCATGGGTAACTTCGGAAAATGACCTGCCGTCTGCATGTACTGTCGCCTTGCACAAGAGAATCGGTGCTTTTCTAGGACAATCATTGTCTCTCTCTCTCTCTCTCTCTCTCTCTCTCTCTCTCTCTCTCTCTCTCTCTCTCTCTCTCTCTCTCTCTCTCTCGCTGTTCTAATTTAAAACATGTTCTCAATTGGAGGTACTGAGAAGCCCCACACCACTGTGCCTGAGTGTCTGATCTAAAGCCTTAAACCAAGATTAAATCTGCCAGTGTGGAAAAAAACCCACTTCCTCTTGGTTTTTCCAATGCACTGGGAATAATATGAGATTAAAGTTTAAAGAAGATAAATTGAATGACCCATATATTAGTGAAGAAACTGTAACATGATAAGGAAGCAGTTTGATTTGCACTTCAGAGCTTTAATAGAAGCAGCTGAGCAGGTAGCATGGCTAATCACATGGGGATGCTAAAAATAAAGCTGAATCTGTATGAACATCAGCCGTAAAATCTGCAAGAAAAAAAGTCCTAGTCCTAACCTCCTAAACCCCATAATCTAGTGGAAAGATCTTACAAACTCTTCCTGCTCTCTGATTGGTGGAATAGTTTTCTTAAAATTCACAATACCACCCAAAATAAATGGCTTGTTTTTAACCCCAGCTGGTTGAAATCATGCTATATTCGGATCTTTAACATTAATTTGAGAATAAACGAACATCAGAAAATAAAATTAACCCCAAAACAAAGACCCAATATGTCTTAGATGCGTAACCTGATGCCTGAAAAGAGGCCCAACTCCACTGCGCAATCAAGAAATTAGAATTAGTATCATCTGACTATCTCGACTCCTGCTATAGAAAATAAAATAAAATCCACAACCAATGCTAATCACAGCGTAATCATACCGAAAACACCGATTTGTGTTTCGGAGCTTTCAATCTGAGCAGGAGCTTTGCACTGACAATACTCCAGCCTTGTCTTAAGAGTGTCTAAAATTAGCGGCTAATCACACGGAGATGCTAATACATACAGTATTGGCAAGTAAAAAACCAAAAAAAAACAAGCAGTTGTAGATAAGTAAAGTGAGTGACATGATTAGCAAAAGATTAAAAATAACTTTAAGGGGGAAAAAAGGAACGTAATTTAATATTTCAATGTTTTTAAATGAAAATGCTAAGCGTTGTCGCAATTACTTGAACTCGATGTCCGGTATGATGTGGAGCGCAATTAGGGTCAAAACTGTGCTCTTTGTGTTTTGTGCAATAAACATGGTGTTCTAGATACTTTTCTAGAAAACCTTTTCAAAATGTGAAACCTTTTTGACACGTTTGATCACACACAGTGATCCAGAACAATCATTTTAACGTAAAAATGATTTTGAACAAAAATGATTCATTCATTCGGAATTTCATTACGAGCTTTTCTGTATGTGACGTTGGTTTTATATTTATCAAACAAACTGAGGACATCTATGCACGATCCGTCATACAAACCACTGCTGAGAATGGGAGAGCAACTCCATGCGAGTGTCTTCATCAATGTCGAAATAAAGAGCGAAAGAACAAGTTTGAAAATTGTCGACTCATCGTTATTTAATGCCACTTACAGATGAATGTTCATTCGTCTCTTTCAGGTTCCTCATATGGTTTTTCTTCCTGCGATGATTTTTACAATCCACACTTTGTCTGTATCAAAGGTTTGTCAGAGTATTGGCACTGATGCAATACCATGAATTTAGTTGTAAATAAATGTGTGTGAACATCACTGAAATTCTGGTAGAGCTTCCAGAACGTTTTATGTTTGGTTTCAAAGCTCCCTTTCTGAACAGGTTTGTCAACTGATGACAGAAAAATATGAAAAAGTCTCCTGACATAAGCTTGACCTTGTGAGATGGTATATAGTGTGCTCGTGTGTCTCACAAGGTCAAGCTAATGTAAAACGATGTCATGATGCTGAAAAGACTGACTCAATAAAGACGATGACCGTCAGCGTTTAAAGTGTCGAAGGGTTGGAACGTACACACAACTACACACCTTCACTCAGGTCCTCGATCTCAGGGCTTCTGAATATCCTCAGTCCTTCAGTTTCCTGGTCTCTAAGTGTCTTCAATTGTTTCTCAGTGTTTCTCTATCTCTTCTTAGTGCCTCTCAGTATCTCTCAGAATCCCTCAGTGCTTCAGTGTCTCTCAGTATATCTCAGTATCTCTCGGTGCTTCAGTGTCCCTCAGTGTCTCTCAGTATCTCTCAGTGCTTCATTGTCCAGTCTCTCAATATCTCTGTGCTTCTCAGTGTCTCAGTATCTCTCAGTGCTTCTCAGTGTCTCAGTATCTCTCAGTGCTTCTCAGTGTCTCAGTTTCTCTTAGTGCTTCTTAGTGTCTCAGTTTCTCTTAGTGCTTTTCAGTAAGTTATCGTCCAGTCTATCCGTGTCTCTTAGTATCTACTCAGAGAGACTCTGAAGCACTAAAATACTTTAAGAAGCACTGAAAGACTGGACACTGAAGCACTGAGGGACACTGAGAAGCACTGAGAGATACTGAGAAACACTGAGAGATACTGAGAGACACTAATAGACTGGACCATGAAACACTCAGAAGCACTGAGAGAAACTTTAGTGTCCAGTGGCTCCAGTGAATCCTCATCTCTCAGTGCTTCTCATTGTCTCTTCGTCAGTGTCCAGTCTCTTGGTTCTTCTCACTGCTTTAGTGTCGTGTTCTCACAGTGCTTCAATGGCCTGGAATTTAAGTACTTCAGTGTCCTGAGCCTCCACTTTCCACCAAATTAAGAAAAGCAAATGTTTTTTTATTCTGCTGAACTGCGCGTCACAATGTTAGAACGTTTGATATTTCCGCTGTCCTCTCATCAATTTGTGTGTCGTTGAGGGCAAAATGAGCTCTCTGAGGATTAGTGTTGCTGACACTGCAGCGGTCATGCTCTGTCCGTTCTTCACTCGTCCTCCCTGCAGTTGCTGATTAACACTGGCAGACACACAGAGATCGCTGTGCTCGACTTTCCACATACACACAGCCTTTAAAATACATACAGCTGTAAATATACAGTCTATGTGTCAGTATACATTATATACTGTAATATTTAAACGTCCTGCTCAAAAATACAACAAATAGCAATATACATTTATAAGATTCATTTTTCATTTAGTGTTTTATACAAAATGTTCTGATGTTGATAAACCAATAATGTGCTATTTATAATGTATAAATCACAGGTAATATGTGAATTCAAAATCTGACAACCTGCAGTGCAAAAATGAAGTATTCTCATTGAATAGTTGTAATAAATAAATAGAGTAATAAAAAGTTCTAGTGAAATTCTTTAATTCATTCATTCATTCATTCATCTACTTTGTACTTTATCAGGGTTGCAGGAACACTGGGAGCAAGGAGATACTTTGGACGGTCAGTCCAGTCCATACAACAGTTCACACCAAGGGACTATTTAATTAAATTTCAATTCATTTTTTTTTGTATTGCGCTTTTAACAATAAACATTGTCTCAAAGCAGCTTCACACAGATAATGTGGTGATTAAGAGTGAATATGTTCTTTATAAGTAAGTTTGTCCCTGATGAGCGAGCCGGTGGCGACTGTGGTGAGGAAAAAGTTCCCGAGATGGCATAAGAAAGAAACCGTGAGAGGAACCAGACTCAAGAGGGAACCCATCCTCATCTGGGTTGCACTGAATGTCCATTTATAGCAGATATACGATGTTGCGGGGTGCAGTGATGGTGATCAGAAGTGAAAAGTATTCCTGAGTCAGTGTAGGAGACTGTTTACATTAACTACAGTCCAAATCCATTCTCAAAGCGCCCGTTCTTACTCTGGAATTTCATGGAACCACCCAGGGCGTTGATGAGAAACCGTCCCAAGCTGCACAGAGTCCAGAGGCAGGCCTGGACGAAATGGAAAGATCCACGGAGGGAAGAGGGGTAATTTAGTGTTGAGCCTACATGCATGTATTTGGGAGAAGGGAGAAAACACACGAAAAAAAAAACCCTGCAAAGAATAGACAATAACCTAAACTCAGATGTGAATGGACTGGAGAGGTGGTAGCTTAATGGTTAGGGCGTTGGACTTTGAATTGTAGGACTGTGTATGATTTAGAGACAGTGGTGTTGAGTAAAAGACAGGAGGTGAAGATGCTGAGATTTCCGCTGTGAGTGATGACGGTGACAGGATTAGAAATTAGTTTATTAGAGGGACCACAATTGTAGGATGTGAGAAGGTGAGGAAGGCGCGATTAAGATGGTTTGGTCATGTGCATGGGACATGGGGTGTATAGAATGTAGAAGATAGAAGAATGCTGACGATGGAGCTGCCAGGAAGAAGGAAAAGAGGAAGACCAAGGAGGAGGTTTGTTGATGTAATGAGGAAAACCATGCAGATTGTTAATTTGAAAGAGGCAGATGTAGTAGACAGGGTAGTATGGAGACGGATGATCCGCTGTGGTAACCCCTAATGGGAGCAGCTGAAAAAAGAAAAAGAAGAAGAGTTTGAATCCAATTGTCATGAGCTCAAACCCCAGCCACATCAAGCGGCCATTCCTGAGCCCTAGAGCAAGTCCTATAACCTTCATAGTTGCTCAGTTGTATGAATGAGATAACTGTAAGTCACTCTGAATAAGGGCATCCGCCAAATGCTATAAATGTAAATTGGACTGCTTTAGTAAGGCTACTGTACAACTGCATTAATGTAGAACCCTTATTTCTATATTTATTATTGCAGTCTGGGTATGTTTTGCCCCGTCTTGATGTGGAAGGAGTTACTTGGAAACCACTCGCTGCTGCTTACGATGAACTCCATGATGGACAGCCACAAGATAGACGTGGATAGTAATCACTTAGTAAACATGAAGATGGCTTCAAATTGCAATTAATATGAAAAATGTTATACAACTGCTTTGCACTCATGTCATTGTGCAGATGATAACTTAATCTTCATGGTAAAATCATAATGACTTTATAGTCCTTTTCATAACTGCCTAAAAGCAGCTTTACAGAATGTGCAAATGAAAGAAGAACAGTTTAAATATAAGTGAATTGTGTATTTATCCCCAGTGAGGAAGCATGGGGTGACTGTGGCAAGGGAAAAAATCCCCTTAGATAGTATGAAGGAGAAACCTTGAGAGTAACCAGACTCAAAAGGGGATGAGCCCCAGAGTGTGTGATTAGGGGTAATGTCCTTTCTACAGTCTTACACAGTCGGTTGAAGTTCACTAGAGCTCCTGAGCAATAAATTAGCGTAAGTCTATGTTTTCTATGTTCACACTGTCTGCACCACGTTTATCTGTTGCTCCCCAGCGCTGCGCTTTTCATAGCGCGGATCTGTGGATTCTCTACACGAACTGTCTCTGCTTTCACAGAACTTGGTGGACCGCGCTCCCGGAGCGCACCACTGGATATTACTGCTTCGCTACAAGTATTGGTGGATTATCTCCTGAGTATTCTCAATAAACTATGTTTGCGTTTACGTCAGCTTCCGCCTCCTTATCCGCATTACAGATTATCTCGATCCGCATGATCAATCAATCAAAACGCGGCAACGCTGTTGTGTAAAAAAACCTCCAAAAACACGTGCATGCACATTCTCATTTAATAACGCACATCATGTACATAAAGAAATTTCAAGCACGTTAATATATTGGCACCATATTGGTTTTCGTTTGTCTCGATCATCGGTTATCTCAATGCTTTTTGGCGTCCCCTAGGCCAGCGACATAACCGGGTTCCACTGTACAATAATCACACTCTTGATATCACCCAAATGAGGATGGTTTCCCTTTTGAGTCTGGTTCCTCTCAAGGTTTCTTCCTCATAACATTTAGGGTTTTTTTCCTTGCCACAGTCGCCATGGCTGCTCATCAGTGATAAATACACATCGCTCACCTTAACTCTTGAATTCTGTAAAGCTGCTTTTAGACAATGTCTTTTGTGAAAAGTGCAATAAAAATAAACTTGACTTGACTAAACTTCATTAGATGTCACACAACTGGAGCTGTCCCAATCTATGGTGCCTCAGGATGGGTAGAGAAAGAGAGGCAGTGGAGATTAGAGTTTTGAGATCTCAAAGAGTGTGATGGATTGTAGCGTGTTAGAAGACTGGATAGTTACATAGGAGCTGAAACCATTTAGGGTTTTGTAAGTAATTAGCAATAGTTTGTAGTCGATTCTAAACCAAAACAGGCAGCCAATGTAGGGATGATAAAAATGGGGTTATGTTGTCTTAAATTTAGTGGAACATTTCCCCAGAACAATGGATTTATGGCCTTAACTTATTATGATAGCAAATAGGGACGTAAATGGGATGATAAAAAAATTAAAACAATCTTAAAGTCAAGTGTCCACAAACATTTGTTAAAGTAGGCTGAAATAAGTAGAACAGTTAAGTAGGTCATATCTTTAGGAATTTAAATATTAAATGTAAAACACACACACACACACACACACACACACACACACACACACACACACACACACACACACACACACACACACTTCTGTATTAACCAAATGGGGTCTAACCAATGTAAACTAATTAAATTAAAGTTTTCCATTTATTTAATTTTATTTAATCAATTTAGTTTGTGCTAAC
The DNA here is from genome assembly GCF_946808225.1 of Silurus aristotelis. Classification (NCBI taxonomy): domain Eukaryota; kingdom Metazoa; phylum Chordata; class Actinopteri; order Siluriformes; family Siluridae; genus Silurus; species Silurus aristotelis. The sequence continues at coordinate 28,764,843 of NC_139580.1, forward strand.
TTGTTAATCAATATAATAAAAAAGTGTATTGAATTAATTTTATTTATTTTTTTATTACATTTATTACATTATTTATATATATATATATATATATATATATATATATATATATATATATATATAATTTAACCAAGTATGCATTTTATTTGAAATTGTTTTTAAAATGTAAACTGTTCAAATGTTAACTCAGCCATTAGGGTTGCACAAGTCAGTGCACTCTTAGTGATGGTCTGAAGCCCAGATAAATAGGGAGGGTTGTGTTATGAAGGGCATCCAGCGTAAAACATCAGTAATTCATACCGGATCGGTCAAAGCCCGGGTCACCATCGACCGCCACAGGTATCGTTACCCAACAGGGTACCGGTAGAAATTGGGCTACTGTTGGCCGAAGGAGGAGAAGGAGAGGAGGAAGGCGTCTACAGAGACGGCAGGGAAAGGAGAAGTGTACGAGAGGAGAGGTTTGGGTTGGTACTTTAAATGTTGGTACTATGACTGGTAAAGGGAGAGAGTTAGCTGATATGATGGAGAGGACAAAGGTAGATTTGTTGTGTGTTCAGGAGACCAAGTGGAAAGGGAGTAAGACCAGGAACATTAGAGGTGGAGGTTTAAACTGTTCTATCATGGTGTGACTGGAAAGAGAACTGGTGTAGGGGTGATTCTGAAGGAAGAGTGTAGTGGAGGTGAAGAGAGTTTCTGATAGGGTGATGAATGTGAAGCTGGAAGTTGAAGGGGTGATGATAAATATAATTAGTGCCTATGCTCCACAAGTGGGCTGTGAGATGGAGGAGAAGGAAAGATTATGGAGTGAGATAGGTAAAGTAGTGGAGTGGGTACTTAGGAATGAAATATCTGTGATTGGGGCAGACTTTAATGGGCATGTAGGTAAAGAGAACAGAGGTGATGGAGGAAGGCATGTGGACATGTCCACAGGAATGTGGAAGGCAGATGGTGGTAGATTTTGCTAAAAGGATGGAAATGGCAGTGGTGAACACTTATTTTAAGAAGAAGGAGGATCATAGGGTGACGTATAAGAGTGGAGGAAGGTGCACACAGGTGGACAATGTTCTATGTAGAAGATGCAACCTGAAGGAGATTGAAGACTGTAAGGTGTTGGCAGGGAACAGTGTAGCTAGACAGCATCGGATAGTGGTCTGATGGCGGCGTAGTGGAAGCCAGGAGAAAAAAGGTGACCATCTGTGAGCAACAGTATGGCTTCATGCCAAGGAAGAGCACCACAAATGCATTATTTGCTTCGAGAATATTGATGTAGAAGTATAGAGAAGGTCTGAAGGAGTTGCATTGTGTGTTTGTGGATTTGGAGAATACGTACAACAGGGTGCTGAGAGAGGAGTTGTTGTATTGTATGAGGGACTCAGGTGTGGCAGAGAAGTTTGTGAAGGTGATAAAGGACATGACAGTGTGACAGCAGTGAAATGTGCAGAAGGAATGACAGACTGGTTCAAGGTAGAGTAGGGACTGCATCAAGGATCGGCTCTGAGCCCTTTCCAATGTCCAGCACCACTGCAGAAACAGTCTGCTGCCTCAATACACACCTCATGCAAATTGAAAAAAATATATTTCAAACCAATCACTTTTACTGAATAGAGAAATATGTGTAAAGTGATGCATTTAAAATGAATTTATTTCTGTAAAGGTGCTACAGAATATTTAGTATGTATAAAATGCAATTAAATTATTCATGTTACTGCACAGGATCTTCTTTTACTGGCTTTTAAGTGTATGTTTGTACTAATATAGTGTTGTCCATGTATGTATATATGTATGTATGTATATATGTATGTATGTATGTATGTATGTATGTATGTATGTATGTATGTATGTATGTATGTATGAATGTTTGTATGTATGTATGAATGTGTGTGTGTGTGTGTGTGTGTGTGTGTGTGTGTGTGTGTGTGTGTGTGTGTCTGTGTCTGTGTCTGTTTTTGTTAAAAATTTTATTTAAAATGTTTTAAAATATGAAATATTTGTAAAACAAAAATATATATATATATATATTTTAGTTTTTCTATGTTGATATGTGCAGTTTCATGAGTGTGAATCATATATATTACTGTCTAGCCTGGTTTTTTAATTTCACAGTCACATCATAATATAACTCATATTCTGCAGTTATGTGCACCACTGTTTACTTTTTACCACCAATGTCAGGGCTTTTTGTGTGCTCAGGTTAGAAATTTGGTTGAAACTGGCAACCCACATCACACTGTGGAATATGGACTCAGAATATCTACATATGGATGCATAATAATAATAATATTAACAATAATAATAACGATAATAATAATTATAATAATAATAATAATAATATCTATTATTATTATTATTATTATTATTATTATTATTATTATTATTATTATTATCATTATTATCATTATCATCATAATTTTCTATACTTGCTTTGGGACAGTGGTCTTTGCTTAACACATCATACAAATTAAAAACAGAATGAAATTAAATTATATTCATAAAAATAAAACTATATATAATACAATATATTAAAGTACATTTATATATTAAAATATTATATAAACAAAATGTATTCCTTCTTGAATATCAATTGAAATTGAAGCCCCCATTATGAAAGCATGTGCATTTATTCAATCAGCGTGTTATACTCTTTTTTTTATGTAAAATATTTCCAATTAGTGATGGTGATCAGAAGCGAACTGTAGTCCTGAATCAGTGTAGCAGACTGTTGACATTAACTACAGTCCAAATCCATCCTCAAAGCTCCCGTTCTTACTCAAGATTTTCATGGAACCACTTTATTTTAGTGGATTATTAAGTGTACCTATTGTTGCATGAGAGTTAAAGTCACTGTGCAGTTTGGACTCCGGCAAGACTCGCTATAGCAGCATAACTAAAAGGGAGAACCAGAAGGCAACACAGACATGAGGGATCTCTGGGATAAGAGACGGCCCATCACACCACCATCAACAAACCCGAGTGAACGCGTGAATGTGAGGAGACGACAGCATACAAATATTCCAGTTTACCAAACACTCTATATATCAATGTTCCCTCCAGATCTGAGCCTTTACCTGAGAAAAAATCTACTGATTAAAGGCTTGACTGAATAAATATGTTTTCAACCTCGACTTAAACACTGAGACTGTGTCTGAGTCCCGAACACTGATAGGAAGGCTGTTCCATAACTGTGGGGCTTTATAAGAGAAAGATCTGCCCCCTGCTGTAATCTTCATTATTGGTGAAACCAACAGATAGCCAGCACCTTTTGATCTAAGTAGGCGTGGAGGATCATACTGGTACAGAAGTTCACTCAGATACTGCGGTGCGAGACCGTTAAGTGCTTTATATGTCAGTAGTAGTATTTTACCATCAATGCGAGATTTGATTGGGAGCAGTGTAGACTGATTATTACAGGGGTGATGTGGTCATATTTCCTAGATCTAGTGAGGACCCTTGCAGCTGCATTCTGAACTAACTGAAACTTATTTATTATCCAGTTATCCAGTGCTCATGGAAAAGTATAAACATTACATGGTGAATGTCATAAGAATAATATATGGTACAATGTCATGAATAGCTGATCATCCTCAGCATTGATGGAAAAGACAATGGCCATATTGATATGACTGGGAACAACGTTGTAGATCCTGGAAAAGTTTCACTCAGATGCCCAGGTAGCAGCAGTGCAGATTTACTGCCTCTAAATAAGGCCCATGAGGAGGTAATGTTCCTTGTAGAGTGCCAGTGTTACAGGGCTCATTTCAGCAGTGGAATGAGGGAATGATTGCAGTGTAAAAGAACATGAAGAGCCGCAATTTTTTCAATCCAAATGCTGATTGTTGATTACCAATATATTTTCAGTCAGTACATTACATTAGGTTCCTATATCATTAACCTGATTGATCAGCTAATGTTCTGTAGCTCAGTCAGTCATGAATCAAAGCTCTAAAATCTCACAATACTCCCACAGCATGAGTTCTGGCCAGAATCTCAGCATCTCACTCTGATGGGACTCCTTTCGCAGTGATTGCAGTTAACCCTAGCATTCTCTGCGGGAGGTGGTACCATAGCGGTCGGCCTGAATTCTGTTAGCAAGTGCAATTATGTCTGCTACACAGTCTGCAATGGCTAGCAATCTGTCAGTCCAGCTTCACCTCAGTAAACTGTGTGTCTTGTTTTTCAGTTTCACAGTACCAACATAATGTAGCTCACACTCTGCTGTAATCTGTTTTTTTTTTTGTTTTGGTTTGGTTCTTTTTTTGTGGTCTTTGAGCTTAAACCTGGCAACCCACCCCAAATTTATCAAAAATGTGGACTCCATCCTCAGCATTCTCAAACATATATACCCTATGTCTCTCCTCTGTCCATCGTCGTCACTTCCAATAAAAATCTCAAAATCTTCAGCTCTCCTACCTCCAGCTCCATCTCCTGTCTTTTACTCAATACCACTGTCTCTAATCCATACAACATTGCAGGTCTCATCACAGTCCTATAAACTTTCCCTTTCACTCTTGCAAATACTCTTCTATCACAAATCACTCCTGCTATCACTCTTCTCCACCCACTCCACCCTGCCTGCACTCTTTTCTTCACTTCTCTAACACACACTCCATTACATTGCACTGTTGACCCCAGGTACCTGAACTCCTCCACCTTCTCCACCTCTTCTCCCTGCAACTGCACAAATCCAGTGCCCTCCCTCTCATTCAAACACAACTCTGTCTTACTCCTACTGACTTTCATTCCCCTTCTCTCCAGCGCATATCTCCACCTCTCAGGCTCTTCTCAACCTGCTCCCTACTCTCACCACAAATCACAATATCATCCGCAAACATCATAGTCCACAGAGACTCCTGTCTGACCTCGTCCGTCAACCTGTCAATCACCACTGCAAACAGCAAAGGGCACAGGGCCGATCCTTGATGCAGTCCAACCTCCACCTTGAACCAGTCTGTCGTTCCTACTGCACACTTCACTGCTGTCACACTGTCCTCATACATGTCCTGCACCACCCTCACATACTTCTCTCACACACCTGACTTCCTCATACAAAACCACAAATCCTCTCTCCACCCTGTTGTACGCTTTCTCTAAATCCACACACACACAATGCAACTTCTTCTGACCTTCTCTATTTTATTTGTATATATACATATATTACAATATGTAAAAATACATTTGTATATTAATTTATTGTATACACAAAATATTCTTTCTTGAATTTAAGTTGTAATGATAGGAACCTTCACTGAAATTGCTAAACTGTTGCCAATGCCAAAGATCATAAAAGGATTTTAAAAGTTTTAGGTTTTAGAGTTGCGCTTATGATCAGGCTGTCGCACCACAAAATATTTCAATTTCACTAATAAACAGACTTGACTTAATTAGCATATGTAATGAATACACAATGGCAGTACACTGTGACTGAATAATTGATCAAGACATATAACAGGAAGTAGATTTGCATTTGGCAGATGTTTTTATGTGTGAGTGACATAATTATCTCATTTGTTTAACAGAACAGTTGAAGATTAAGGGCCTTGTTTACGGCCAAGGACTAACTACATTCATACATTGGTAGTACATTTATACATTGATTTTTGTTTATGAGTCAACCGTGGTCTTCTGGTCTTCTTGTCTTGAAGATGTTTTGTGTACATATCTCCAATATGTATATTATACAATGTTTGGTGAGTTGTACATTTCACCCCCAGGCCTTCATTGGTGTTCTACCCTCATCAATCCACCATTATTATGATGCCACGTCTATAAAAAACATCGCTATTATAGAGAAATGCAGAAGAACAGAGCTCTACATCACAGACAGGAACAACGGACATTGTCTCAAAACAGCTTTACAGAATTTAACAGTTAAGGTAAACGATGTGTATTTATCCCTGATGAGCAGCCATGGTGACTGTGGAAAGGAAAAACTTCCTTAGATGTTATGAGAAAGAAACCTTAAGAGGAACCAGACTCAAAAGGGGAACCCATTCTCATTTGGGTGATATCAAGAGTGTGATTGTAGTCTTTTAAACAATACAGAACACTGGAGAGTGAAAACTAACGAGCATGGAATGAATGATTATGAGTAATGTCCTTTCTACAGTCTTATACAGTCATTTCAGGTTCTGGAACCAGGAGCTACTGAGCAACTCATTAAAAACTCAACATCTGAGATCATCACAGATCCAACACCAGCTTCTCCATGCCAGTGCCTTTGAACACTCAAAGAGGTCCAATGTACAAACTCTACATGAAGTGGGATCCAAATGGCGCTGGTACGTCTCTAGATGGTCCGGCATGTTTGCGGGGTCATCATAGAGTAGAGAAAGAGAAGCAGTGGAAAGAAATTAGCGTAGCTGCTGTTCATAAAATTAACAAACACAAGTTGATAATGTGTATGTGATCAGATGTACTGCAGCACAAGGTTATGATGTGATATGTGTTATGTGTAGAACTCGCTAAAAAGATATGTGTTTAATCTGCACCTAAACTGGGAGAGTGTGTCTGAGCCTCGAACACTGTCGGGAAGATTATTCCAAAGATTAGGAGCTAAATGTGAGAATGTTCTACCACCTTTAGTGGACTTTACTATTCTACGAACTACTGGAAGTCCGGAGTTTTGGGATCTCAAAGAGTGTGATGGATTGTAGCGTGTTAGGAGACTGGAGAGATACAGTGAGGAAAATAAGTATTTGAACACTCTGCTATTTTGCAAGTTCTCCCACTTAGAAATCATGGAGGGGTCTGAAATTGTCATCGTAGGTGCATGTCCACTGTGAGAGACATAATCTAAAAATCCAGAAATCACAATATATGATTTTTAAACTATTTATTTGTATGATACAGCTGCAAATAAGTATTTGAACACCTGTCTATCAGCTAGAATTCTGACCCTCAAAGACCTGTTAGTCTGCCTTTAAAATGTCCACCTCCACTACATTTATTATCCTAAATTAGATGCACCTGTTTAAGGTCGTTAGCTGCATAAAGGCACCTGTCCACCGCAAACAATCAGTAAGAATCTAACTACTAACATGGCCAAGACCAAAGAGCTGTCCAAAGACACTAGAGACAAAATTGTACACCTCCACAAGGCTGGAAAGGGCTACGGGGAAATTGGCAAGCAGCTTGGTGAAAAAAGGTCCACTGTTGGAGCAATCATTAGAAAATAGAAGAAGCTAAACATGAGTGTCAATCTCGCTCGGACTGGGGCTCTATGCAAGATCTCACCTCGTGGGGTCTCAATGATCCTAAGGAAGGTGAGAAATCAGCCCAGAACTACACGGGAGGAGCTGGTCAATGACCTGAAAAGAGCTGGGACCACCTTTTCCAAGGTTAATGTTGGTAATACACTAAGACGTCATGGTTTGAAATCATGCATGGCACGGGAGGTTCCCCTGCTTAAACCAGCACATGTCCAGGCACGTCTTAAGTTTGCCAATGACCATTTGGATGATCCAGAGGAGTCATGGGAGAAAGTCATGTGGTCAGATGAGACCAAAATATAACTTTTGGGTCATAATTCCACTAAACGTGTTTGGAGGAAGAAGAATGATGAGTACCATCCCAAGAACACCATCCCTACTGTGAAGCATGGGGGTGTTTTTCTGCACATGGGACAGGGTGACTGCACTGTATTAAGGAGAGGATGACTGGGGCCATGTATTGCGGGATTTTGGGAAACAACCTCCTTCCCTCAGTTAGAGCATTGAAGATGGGTCGAGGCTGGGTCTTCCAACATGACAATGACCCGAAGCACACAGCCAGGATAACCAAGGAGTGGCTCTTTAAGAAGCATATTAAGGTTATGGCATGGCCTAGCCAGTCTCCAGACCTAAACCCAATTGAGAATCTTTGGAGGGACAGGCCAGAAACCTGACTGATCTAGAGAAGATCTGTGTGGAGGAGTGGGCCAAAATCCCTCCTGCAGTGTGTGCAAACCTGGTGAAAAACTACAGGAAACGTTTGACCTAATTGCAAACAAAGGCTCCTGTACCAAATATTAACATTGACTTTCTCAGGTGTTCAAATACTTATTTGTAGCTGTATCATACAAATAAATAGTTTAAAAATCATATATTGTGATTTCTGGATTTTTTTTTTAGATTATGTCTCTCACAGTGGACATGCACCTACGATGACAATTTCAGACCCCTCCATGATTTCTAAGTGGGAGAACTTGCAAAATAGCAGGGTGTTCAAATACTTATTTTCCTCACTGTATATGGGAGCTGAACTATTTTGTGTTTTGTAAGTAAGAAGCAGTAGTTTGTAGTCGATTCGAAATTTAACTGGAAGCCAGTGTAGGGACGATAAGATTGGGGTTATATGGTGATATTTTCTCCACCTTGTGAGAACTCTGACTGCTGCATTCTGGACAAACTGGACCTTGTTTATTAATGATGCAGGACATCCACCTAGTAATGCATTAAACTAGTCCAGTCTGGAGGTCATGAACGCATGAATGAGCTTCTCTGCATCAGGTATAGACAACATGTTTCTTCGTTTAGCAATATTTCTAAAGTAAAATAAGCTGTTTTTGTAATGTAGTTAATAGGATTTTCAAAAGACAAGTTGGTGTCTATAAATAACTCCCATGTCTTTTACTGTTGAACTAGTATTTACAGTACATGCTTCCAAAAGCAGGTTAAAATGCTGGAGCTTCTGTCTACTGGTTTTTGGGACGATAAGCAAAATCCCCGTCTAATCAGAATTCTATATTAGAAAGTTATGCGTCATCTAATCTTTACTAAAGCAAGGAACCCAATGAACACAATTTAAAAGGTCTTCTTTCACTGTAGCCACAGATGCACTACCCACGTACACCATCTCTAGCAGAGGCGTCGATATTAACATCATAAAATGACCCAGTGTTTATGTGTATTTTTGTGCATTGCAGATTTCCTTGGGATTTCAAATTGGGTTGAAAAAGTGTGTTTTTTTGTGCAAATTCTACAGGAAAGAAACGTATAAAAAAAAATATAAATGGTTAAAAATGTTTTGAACTGTTGGGTTTTCTCATGCTGTCCAGCTTTTCTTGAAAAGTCAGTCTTGTAAATGAATGTCCGTCTGCGACCACATCCATTTCTTTTCCTCTGTTAGGCATTGTGGAATAAAAAAAAACCAAGCCAATAAATCCACACAGATATATTTGAGTTTGTGCAGTTTGTTACAGATGTAGGTTGCGAGTTTTGACTAGCGCACTCCCTAACCATCCGATCCAATAACGTGAAAAAATGTCCACGTTACCGCGACTCGAAATCTGATTGGTTAAAGCAACATGCACTTTCTATGAAATAAAGAAAATATATTATTAGGAATAATTTAATACATATTTATAGAAAGACAATTAAACCGTAAGTCAGTAATTCTACGATAAAGCCTCGCTGTCTCGTCTTTGCTCTTTTCCTGTTACTTTAGGTGCCATCTTGCTGTCATCATTGCGTCTTGTGTGATGAATACCTTCATCTCTCCATGCCTCCATGCTCTCTTACTGATCTTTGTCCAGAGAATAGATCCTGTCAGCTGTTCACACTGCTGGGGTTCCCTTTATTGCTCACTCTTATCAGGTCAGATGGCATGGATCCATTCGTGGCATGGTGTGTGTGTGTGTGTGTGTGTGTGTGTGTGTGTGTGTGTGTGTGTGTGTGTGTGTGTGTAGAGGTACAGAAAGAGAAAACGAGCAGATGCCATAGCCTCCAGTCAGCTTTTTTTTTTAATGCCAAGCTGATGTCCTGTTAAATGAAAAAAATGGGCAGAAACAGGTTCTTCACTCGGCTCGTGTAAACCAAATAAGGAAGAAGAATCATTTATTAAACCCTGACCAGTTCTAAGATTAGCACGGTTTCACTTGAATGCTTACTTTGGGGACCGTTTTGATATTGATTTCTAAACAAAAACAATAATTTAACTATAAAGAAACTAAAAAAAAAAAAAATTATATCTGGGAAAAGTTCAATTCAAATGCGAGCTCACAAGACAGCATCAGAATCAGTAATATAAATGCTAAATGCTAATATGTTAATACAAATTTGGTGCAACCCAGATGAGGATGGGTTCCCTCTTGAGTCTGGTTCCTCTCAAGGTTTCTTCCTTATCCCATCTCGGAGAGTTTTTCCTTGCCACAGTCGCCACGGGATCACCCATAAGGGACAAACTTACTTATAAGGACATATTAAGACTCCTGGGTAGGCCAGGCCATGTCTCAACTTTTCAAATTACGATGGGGTCATCAGGACGCATCTCCATAGTAAGTCGGGGACTACCTGTATATCATGTTTTAGTTTTTAGTTTGTATCTCATAGGCTACACTAATATGGATAAATTAGAATTTTTGTCTAAAAACATCTTTTGTTTTCAATTGTTGCCGAAAAAATTGCTCATCCACAGTAAAACTAGTGAAAACCGTGTACGAGCCCTGTATGAGCCAAACGTTTTGTCATTTCCGCCTGGCTTTTATTTACTATTTACTTTCTGGCTTTTCGAAGTGTCCCAGCAATCACTAAAAATAACACATCATTTTCGAAAGCGTCAATTTTCACAGTCCACACTGTAAATCTACGAAATGATCCACTTTGGAGAATGTTTTCATAAAGCTACGTTTTTGTGTGTTTTCAAACGAAAACGTCTATTTCCAACATGTAGAGTTCAACATGTAGAAATGAATTACGACTCATTATTTATTATAACAACGCACTGAAAGTTGGCTCAGTGGCTCTCGACCCTGTTGTATATTATCAAGTTTTATTACAAAAGAAAAAAACCCTATGAAATCAATTGCCTGTGAAAGACCAACTGTTTTGTTGCCCCCAGATATTATATGAGTGCAGTGTAGTGTAGTGGAACAGATGCTGGTGTAAAATCAATGAAATGCCGTTTCTCTTTATCACCTTGCAGAGTGCTGGATGTTGCTGTGCCATACGGATGAGTGGTCGAGCAGCTGGCTCTGCAGTGTGCTGGCTGACCCTGTACTCTCACCCAGAGGGGCATGGATCATTGCCCAGTCGCCTGCACGCATAGAGAGAGAGCTGGCAGAGCGTCAGCACCAGCCGTGACCCACAGAGTCTCTTCTTGGAAGTGATGACAGATTATATAGTGTGTATGGGATCAAAGCAAAAAAAACAATTGTCTAGTGATGCAGGATTTTTGGATGTTCCAGATTCGTATCAGGAATTCCAGCTGCATAAGCTTCAAATATTGTGAAGAAAATTCCGAAGCTCCCTGGACAGCAGACTCAATTCCCCGATTTCTCTTCTGAAAAGTGTTCTTAAAGCGTTAATTAATGAATCTGTGACATAATTACATGAACAGTTATCCTCTGGTACTTCATTTAGCAAATGGCTGCAGGCTAGGAACCATGTGGGATTTGGGGCTCCTGCTGCTCTCTCAATCCCTCTCTCTTTCAATCCCTCTCTCTTTTAATCCATTTCTCTCTCAATTCCTCTCTCTTTCAATCCCTTTCCCTCTCTCACAATCCCTTTCTTTCTCTTAAACCCTTTCTCTTTCAATCTCTCTCAATCCTTTTCTTTCCTTCTCAATTCCCTTTCTTTCTCTTTCAATCCCTCTCTCTTTCAATCTACTTTAACCCCCCTCTCTCAACCCTTCTCTCTTTCAATCCCTTTCTCCCTTTCTCAATCCCTTTCTGTCTCTCAATCCCACTCTCTCTCATTTTTCTCAAATCACGTTTACATTTACATTTATATTTGCGGCATTTAGCAGACGCCCTTATCCAGAGCGACGTACAAAAGTGCTTTGAGTCTCTAGTAATGAATAAATCTACACTGGTACGCAAGATTACAAACTTAATATAAATATAACCCTTGAATTCTATCATTCTATCATGTATAGTTTAAATGCAATTCAGATGTGTTTCTAACACCTGATGTTATATGTCCTGATTTTAATACTTGTGGGATTCAAACTCACAACCTTCTGATTATGACACTCAGTCTCTCTCTTCTTCTTTTTGCACCTGATGGATTCATGTGTGGCTTAAATGTCATTAAAATTCTATTATAGCACATATAGTTTGATGCCATCCAAATTTTTGTGATTCAAACTCAGACTTTCTGAGACTTAAACATGCTCCTGAGGCACTTTCTTCTCTTTGGATCTGTCTGAATCATCCTGATGCCCTACCTCTGGATGGAGTTCTGTTCAATTGAAGATCATTTGAGGATGGTTCCACATGAACAGCCTAAAGATCCATTCAGCAACTAAAGATCTTTGAGGATGGATTTGGACTGTAATTAATATCAACAGTCTGCTACAATGGTTCAGGACCACAGGTTGCATGGACAGCGCCAATCACTGAACACCTCAACAATGATGGAGCTGTAATGAATGGACATTCGGTGTTAAGGATGAGGATGGGTTTAGTTTTGGAGTCTCTCTAGCCTCTCAAAGGTTCTTGCTCATGAAGTCCTCAAGTCTCTTTCCTTCAACACAGTCAACATTTTCTCACTCATTAGGGATAAAGATATAAACATAGGCACTAAACTTATACATTCCAAGTTTATTACCTCTTTATCTCTGTCATGCTGCTTTAAACAAACACCCATTGTTAAAATCACCCTACAAATCAAAATTTATTCAATTTAATACACTATCTGGCATGTGTGTGTGTGTGTGTGAATAAACGAGCGTACAGTATCTAAATATCTGAAAGTGACCATGTAATGTTTTGAGCCTCATGAGAAACGACGACCTTTTCCTCTTTTTCGGTTTTTACTCCGCTGCTGCTTTCTGTAAAACACATTCATCCATCACTGAAGCAGGACGTTCCACAGTGGGGCTAACGATCAGGATTTGTTTAATGCTCCATGGCAACAGAGACCACAACAGACAAGACCACCACTCATCATGCCTACGGGTGATTTTATACACACACACACACACACACACACAGAGAAAGATTCTATGTGACAGACCACACAGAGCTACTAATGAGCAGATTTTCTCTCTACAGGAAATGAGTAAAAAAACAATTGCTTTTCTATAACAAGACTCGATTCATGAGAAGTTGAATGACAAAAATATGCCTTGTTTCTAAAAGAAATCATATATAAATATAAATCAAATATTTAATATTTACTCTTTTAGATTTAATTTAATGCAAACTATAGCATACAAATATAGCAACAAAAGATAGTAGACACCTGACCATACAAATCCAACTGCACATTTAGTCCCAGTTTGCTGTGAACTTTCACTCTTCTGGGAAGATGTTCCACTAGATTTTGTGGAGATTTGTGGAGATAAAGTTGGTCAAGTTAAACATGCTCCTGAGGTTCCAGTGACCACTGTTCCTGCCCCTCTTCCCTCCGTGGATCTTCCCACTTCGTCCAGGTCTGTCTCCGGGTAGTATTCTCTTCGATTGGAGGCCACTCTGTGCAGCTTGGGACGGTTTCTCATCAACTCTTTGGGCGGTTCCATGAAATTCCGGAGTAAGAACGGGCGTTTTGAGAATGGATTTGGACTGTAGTTAATGTCAACAGACTGCTACACTGACTCAGGACTACAGTTTGCTTCTGATCACCATCACTGCACCCTGCAACATCGTTTATCTGTGTAAAGCTGCTTTGAGGCAATGCATATTGTTAAAAACGCTATACAAATAAAAATGAAATGAATTGAATTGAATTGAATAGTGAAGTCAGGTACTGATGTAGGTGAGAAGGTGAGAAGGCCTGGGGTGCAGTCAGCATTCACATTCATCCCAAAAGGTGTTCAGTAGGGTTCGGTCTCTGTAGCAGGAGATCTTCCATGCCAGGTATAAAGCATATATTCATGTAGCTGGTTTGGTTTGAGTCTCCTAGCTTAATAACCTCCTAGCCTACACAATTGTGTGCCTTCAACTTTGGCAAAGAATCACATGTGGCTGGAAAAGGCAGGTGTTCCAATACTTGTGACAATATTTAATTCTGGATAGAGTGAACCTTAAAAAGAACCTGAAGACCTCATAGAAACATGGGGCTAAAATAATACAGAAACTCTTTGCTTTGTAAGTATGATGGAGTGATGGTGCAGATATGGAAAATTAGAGAAGAGAATAAAGTCGCCACTCAAAAGGAAGCAGTTGTACAAGTCTGATTTATTCCATGTGCTTTTGCCAGGATATAAATAAGGGTCAAACTTAGAAAATTCGAGTGCTGGAAGCCCAAGCCTATGTACATGGTAAGTTAGCAATTCCACTTTGCTCGCACAAAAGTGTTTAGTTAAAACAATATTTTTCAACAGTGAGATTTTGACCTTTTTAAAATTTGGTACTATATCAACCAGTGTCATTAATTCTTTTTCTTTTTTTTTTTCTGTTAGTCATTTTCTTCTTTTTTTATGTTAAACTACATTACATATATGAACAATGATTGAGGAAAATATTTATGTACAGAAGAATTGTGCCAAAAAAATCTAGAGTTACACTCAATAGTTCAAATAGTTCAAATAGCCGCTTATCAATCAATCAATCATCATCATCATCAATCAACATCATCATCATTTCTGTATCATCGATGGACTTTTCACCTGAAAAGCAAAATTGAGTGACACCATTCACACTTTTTTTTTTCCTAGAATATTTTTTTAAACCTGGATGGCTATTCTTCTCAAAGCCCAACATGTCATATAAAAATAATATTACATCAAGACAACATTAGACAAGAATTGCACATTTAAAAGAAGAATTTATAATAAACATAATCAATTAAGGATTAGATTAATGGCGATATAGAATTATATTAGACATGAATGTTTTACCAGTATGAATACTAATCTGCATGGCATTGTCAACAACAATTCTGTAGTGGTTTTGGCATGAGACACGTCACTTTCATGGTTGTCCAGTGCAATAAATCCATTCACATTTGTGCATAATATTCAGAATGTACTATTAAACCGAATGAAAAGAGGAAATTAAAGAAAAGTAAAAACATGGCAAACAGAAAGTCCTTTGTGTTTTGCCCCCTAGTGGTGATGTATGGGCAAAAATGAGTCTGTCAAAAATGAGTAACCATGGTCCTATCCCATGGTACCTTGCCTTTCCCCCAACCTTCTCCCTCACACAACATAAGTCCACATAACAGAGCCCGAGCCCAGTGAAGTGTGAACTCAGTCTAATGGAGAATGCTCGTACAGTCGCACCAGTAGTCTGTTTGCGCACCGAGTTATGTGTTAAAAGTTCAGTCTCGACAGGCTCTGCCATGTTTGTAGTCCAAGTGCCACTCATAGGCTCCATATTTGGCTGTCCTTTTTTTGCAATGTGTGTGTGAGAGGGTCCATGTTGGGGGCTGGCTACATTCTTTGATTTCCACAGTAATAGACATGGGAGTCCGGCATTACCCTGCAAATGAGATTAAATCACTTATCCAGAGCGTCCAAGAAAAAAAAAAAAACAAAAAAAAAACAAGCCTCTCAGATGCCCCCTTCGCCGGTCCAACACAGCCAGAACACATGCTCTCTGCGGGCCGAAGGGCCTGTTTCCGGGCTGCTTGCATTCAAAGCCAAACCAAAAACAAGGCAAAGCGATTAAAGTGTTTTTTTCTTTAAGGCGCTGTTCATGGATCGAAAAACGGAACACCCTGCCTTTTACACATGCAAATTTTTCCTGCAAAAATGGTTGGGAGCAAGCCAAACCCCAGGTTGACCCACAAAGACCACACTGGGGGGGAGAGGGGAGGGAAACAAAGAAAGAATATATATATAAACAAACGAACAAACCAACAAAAAAAAATACGGCCACCATCTCCATTTTTACGCTGTCCTTACAGGATCTCCTTAGAGTTCCCATTGCCCTTAAGCCTCAGTAGTGGCGCACTGCTTCACACACTGCCTGATGATGAAGAACGAAAAAATGGAGCCGTCCCCCTCCCACCGAAATACACTGCGTTTACAAGCTTGTAGCAGCATTATGGATTTAAAGTCCTCATTCAAGCAATCAGGATGTGTGTCTGATCAAAGTGCTAAATAGAGGACAAAGGAAAAATGGGAGGACAAAAAAATCACATCAAACCTTTTTTTTTTATAATTTGGAGGAAATGAGGGTGAAGTGAATGGTGTGTTTTTGGCCAGAGGGAAGTGTGTGTGTGTGTGGGGGGGGTTTCGAGAGAGATAGAGAATGTAAAAGAGTGGGAGAAAAAAAAAAGAAAGGAAGAGAGAGAGCACGGCAGCGACATCATGCAGAGGCCACAGTAAAACGGGGCGGGCTGGACCGGACCGGGGTGGAGAGACACGGGCGAGTCAAAGGTCACTGGGCCCATGGCTCCGTTGGGGGGCCTCTAGAGGGCGTGCTCTGAAAGGCACACACACAGACAGGAGCGGACAGTGGGTGCATATTAGAAAATAGTTGTCTCATACTTTGTGTTGACTCCTCTCTTGGCTTCCTGTCCTGGCTCCACGATCCATGGGACATTGCCGTGACCCTTCTGCTCCATCGAAGGCTGCTCCATCTGAATTAGACACAAGAGTTCGAGAGCATGCATGTCAGCAGCAAAACGGGAGAAGAAGGAGGAGAAGGAGGAGAGAGAGAGCAAATAATGGTGAATAGAGCGAGATATCCAATGCAACAATTATTTATTTCTCACATTTTGAGCAATCCTATGTGTACACAATATGCGCTATATGGGCAAAAGTATCTAGGATGCAGTCACGTTCAATTTTCCCTTCACTTTTGGGTCACTAGGAGACCCAAAAACTTGTTCCAGCATAACAATGCTTTTGTGCACAAAGCCAGCGCCATGAAGATATGCTTTTCATGGCTTAGAATGATGTAGAAAATCCCACCCTTAGACCAGCCCTTCCTACCCTTCATCCAGTACTTAATCTAACCCATAGACCATCCCTTACTCCCATTATTGTACCAGCTCTTAGTCCTGCCCTTAGTACCACCCTTGGACATGCCCTTAGTGCCACCATTAGACCAGACCTAGGTTCTGCCCATAGACCTCCATTTTGTCCCACCTTTTGACCAGCCCTTAGCCCACCCATAAAACAATCCTTGGTTCCAACCTTAGTTACACTGTTAGACCAGCCTTGGATACACCCTTAGATCAACCCTTAGTCCATCCTGTAGTTCCACCTTAGACCAGCCCTTAGTCCCACTATTAGACCAGCCCTTAGTCCCATTATTAGACCAACCCTCAGTCCCATCATTAAACCAACCCTCAGTCCCATCATTAGACCAACCCTTAGTCACACTATTAGACCAGCCCTTAGTCCCATCATTAGACCAACCCTTAGTCACACTATTAGACCAGTCCTTAGTCCCATCATTAGACCAACCCTTGGTTCTGCCCTTGAACATGATTCAATCCCAACTATGGACCAGTTGTAAGTCCTACCAATAAAACAACCCTTAGTTTCACCCTTAGATCAGTCCTTAGTCCAGGACTTTAATCAGCCTTTAGACAGCCCTTAGTTTTACCCTTAGATCAGCCCTTAGACCAGCACTGGGTGTAATATTACATTATTCACAGAGGTCGTGGAGACAATATACAATAAAAAAACGAGAATAGGTCATGTGTTTAAATTGTTATGGTATTTGATCCATAATATCTTCTGCTATAGAGCTCCAACCCAATTTTGGGATGAATGTAAACGCTGACTAGAATAGAATAGACTTTATTTGTCACGCATACATTACAGCACAGTGAAATTTTGTTCTTCGCATATCCCAGCTTGCTCAGAAGCTGGGGTCAGAGCACAGGGTCAGCCATGATACAGCGCCCCTGGAGCACAGAGGGTTAAGGGCCTTGCTCAAGGGCCCAAGAGTGGCAGCTTAGCGATACCGGGGCTTAAACCCCCGACCTTCCGATCAGTAACCTGGTGCCTTAACCACTGGAGCTATCACTTCCGCTTCATCAATGGATCCACTCCCCCTTCATCAATGGATCAATAAAGGCCTGGACTACATCCCAGGCCACCTCACCTACATCAGTACCTGACTTTACTAACACCATTGTGTCTGAAAAAATCTCCACAAAATCTAGTGACACATCTTCACAGAAAAATTGTGCTTATTATAAGATCAAGCGTCCACAAACATTTGTCCATATTTTGTCATATTCAATAAGCACAATGTGGACTTTCCTATCAGTTCTAATGCAAGGAAAAAAATAATTATCTATCTATCTATCTATCTATCTATCTATCTATCTATCTATCTATCTATCTATCTATCTATCTATCTATCTATACATATATATATATATATATATATATATATATATATATATATATATATATATATATATATATATATATATATATATATATATATATACACACACACACAATAACAACACATGTCCACACAAACACACACACACACACACACACACACACACACACACACACACACACACACACACACACACACACTAATCAATGCCATCTGTTGATCTACGCCATCGTTTCTTTATCTGGCTTTTCCATACGGAGATACATGAAGTAAGGACTAACACTTGACAGACTGTGTGTTTAAACACCACTCCAGGGTGGTGTGATTCACGTCATGCTATGACCACACTGATGTGGATTATTTTCGCATTTTCGCACAGTCTGAAGTGACTATTCCACTTATACCACAGCGATTTCCCAGAGATTACACAGTGAGCAGGTATTAATACTAATATTATTGTTATAATGATATATAATCCACTTCAGGTGGTACTTGTAACTCGGCTCCATGTCATGCCACATTGACTCACCCCAGTTTGTTATTTTATTGTATTATTTTTCTATTTAATTTGATCAAATGATCCAACATTTTAGTCCAGTTCCTAAGATTCAGACCTTACTACCATTGTTGGACCAGCCCTTAGTTCTGCCCTTAAACAGCCTTAAGTCCCACCCTTGGATAAGCCCTTAGTCCCAAACTGAGTCCTGCCATTAGACCAGCCCTTACACTATTCCTTTAGACAAGCCCTTAGTCTTGCCCTTAGACAGCTCTTCGTCCTGACCTTAGATACCTTTAAGTTTTACTTTTAGCCCTTAGTCCTACCCTTAGACCAAACCTTAATTCCATCCTTAGATCAGCTCTTAGTCCTGCCCTTAGACAGCTTCTAGTTCCATACTTAAACCAACCCTTAGACCAGCTCTTAGTCCTGCCCCTAGACAGCCCATAGTTCCACCCTTGGAGCCCTAAATCCCCAAACAAAACAATCCTTAGTTCCCTAGGACGGTGTCTGATAGGGTGAGCAAGTGAGTTTAGCATAAAACGTTTTCTAAACTAAAGGGGAGGAGCCTTGTACCACCTGCCAATCACTGAAAAGCTTCTTAATCACATTTCCTGGAGCATTGTGATAGAATGCACCAAGAGCTAAATGTTCTCCTGGATTAAAAATGTGTAACATAGAGAAGATGGACAGAACAATTCTTTATCATCCGTTTCTTAGCTATAAATCTTGTATGTTGTTACATCATGTATTAATTCAGTTCTAATAGAAAAGAAACGCAGAATAAAATAGGTCATTGTGACCCAGACAGAATGTGGGGTTATGGACGGAGTGGCGCTATAAATAGAAATCTATTTTCAAATCCGTCTTGTACGTGGTCCTGCGTGTGACTCTGGGGAGGCAGGGGAAAGGTGTAGGATGTGTGTGTGTGTGTGTGTGTGTGTGTGTGTGTGTGTGTGTGTGTGTGTGTGTGTGTGTGTGTGTGTGAGTCAGTGGGGCACTGTGTCGGGGCAGGTGTAGACTAAGACACTTCAACACACTTTCTCATCAATCATGTTCAGTAAGTCACTGCGAGGGCCAGGAGATACGACAAAACCATCACCGGGGATGTGTACAGGCCAAGAACTGCTGTCTAATCATTTCATTGGTATGCCATCAAGGTCAGAAAGGCCTTCTCTGCTTGCCTAAACTCTATCACAATCGTTGAGTTAAATTTTTTCTATATTTGTCCATGAATATTAATTAAATTATTCCTAATAATCTATTCTCTTCATTTCATAGCGTTTCTCTCGGTGGTGTTGCTGCAAGACCAGTTTCTGAGGGAAACCCATCCTCATCCTCAACTCTGATGAGATGTTCCACTAGTTTTTAAACCTTGAAGATAGATTTGGACTATAATAAATATAGACAGTGTGCTTCACTTGTTTTTGGCACATACAGTTGCCACAAACAGTATTTGCATTCCAGTGTCCATTGGTGAACCACTGATACCCTCAACAATGATGGAACTGTAATGAATCATGTCTGGTTCTTCTCAAGATCTCTTCCTCAGACCATCTCAAAGAGTTGTCACCACTGGCTTGCTCATTAGGGATACACTTATAGGGCTTATTTACTGATGCTGAAATGTATATTTGTAATACGTACAATGTGTTTTTGCTTTGGGACAATGTCCAATGTTTAAAAGGCTATTCATATAAATAAATAAGCAATAATGTGATTGTGGAGATTTGTGGAGATTCCTTCAGCCACAAAGGTGTTGAGGTACTGATGTAGCTGGGGAAAGGAGGCCTGGGGTGCGGTCAACATTCACATTCATTATGTTTAATAGGGTTGGAGCTCTATAGCAGGAGATTGTTCACATATTTTAACCCATTGTGCACAGGGGCATTGCCATGCTGAAACAGGTTTGAGTCATGCTAAAGCATCCAAAGACGCCCTATACAATTGTGTGCCTCAGTCTTTGTAGTAAGTTTGGAAAGGAACCACACATGGGTGGAAAGTTCACGTGTCCATTACCCACAATGACATTTTATAACTTTTGTACATAATAACAAAAAGTGCCAATCATTCTGGAACTGATGCTCTTGTCACATACTTCCCTCATGCTGACATGCACTCAGAAACACTGAAAAGCCACAACAGAAGTTTTCTATTTTTAGACTTGATGATAGTCAGTGAAACACATGACAAATGTGAACCGTAATGAAGTGAAAGAGAAAACAGAAAACAGCACTCAGAAGCCACACACTGCACACAGAGAGGAAGCAGAGTGTGTGTAAGAGTGTGTGTTGAGCACTTACGGATTTGCGGATGTTGGAGCGTGGTTTGGGGATGGGTTTGGATGGTTTGTTGTCGAAACTCTCAGGCAGTGTGGATGAGCCATGGCCACTCTTCCTGGCCTGCAGAGCCAGCTGATAGGCCACCTCAAACGCCTGGCCCAGCGTCAGGATGATCTCATAGGCCAGATTCTGCCCACAGATACACAAGACAAGATTTGCTAGAATCAAAAATCATCTTTCTTGGAGTTTTTTTGGTGGCAAAAAATATGAAAAAAAAATATATATAAAATATAGGAAATCAAAATAATAAATAAATAAATAAATAAAAATTTAACAAACTAAACAATACAAGACAAGGTGCCGAGGCAGCCATATTGGGGGTATTAAGAATTGATATCTAAGCAATAAAAACTAAAGGTATTTTTTGAGTTGTTATTATTATCATGGTTTAAATGGGGCAGTGTCTCATATTGTTTATTGTAATCCGATTCATAGGGCATGATCTGGAGAGTTTGAGAGTACATACTGCTTGGTCTACTGTATTAAAGGTGACATGTTCCTGCTCAGTAGTTCCAATTTTATGAATGAGGCGCTAACAAGTCAGACAAGTACCATATTTTCCGATTAACTCTACAACAATAATTATAACTGGATTTCATTTCTTTACTTTTGACATTTCTCTGCCTTGTTTGTATGGGCAGGTGGTAGCTGAGTGGTTAAAAGACTTTGGTTCCCAAAGGTTGTGAGTTCAAATCCCAGTCACACCAAGTTGCCACTTCTAGACCCTGAGCAAATAACTGAATCTCTTAGCTGCTCAGTTGTATAAATGAGATCAATGTAAGTCTCTCTGGATAAGGGCTTCTGCCAAATGTCGTAAATGTCCGCCAAAATATGATGTTAAATCTCAGAGCCAAGTTACAGCCGTATGACCATTTTCTGATTCCTGGAAGGAGAAAAGAAGCTTCTCTGCATAATGCAATGCAACAATCCAAGATTCATATATGTATTTTTTATTTAGATCTATCTAGATTACTTTGACATTCTGTATTCTATAAGTTAACCATGTGATGCATGGATTTTAAAAAGTGTCATTTGTTTCATGATGTATCGTTTTTTTTACATAATAATAATGGAGAGAATCTATTTATTTATATAAAGGTTTTAGATATACTTTTATTAGGCAACACTTTATTTTAGGGATCAGAAGTTTGCCAGTAGGCAGTAGCCAGCCTTCTCCACCACACAATTCATTCACGGTTCTGGATTCCCTTCATCAGTTAATGTTGCCTCTCACTCCTTCTTTTAAGGGGCTACTTTTACCTTTTCTTCCCAGTAGGAAGTGAGCTTACCTGCCCCCCCATTCTCAGACAGGTTGTGAATCTGCAGGTCAAAGGCAAACAGCCAAATGGCAGGTAGTACTGAGAGAATGGCCAAAGGTAGCATGGGGGATTCCTGCTGCCTTGCTGAGGGGGGCGGTTACAGGCATAGGCAAACCTTTTCAGTCATATTTGAATGTGAATTTGTGAGTTATTAGTTATTAGTCATAGATTTGGTCCACTTTTCCATTTTGCAAAGCACTTCTTCAATTTTGGCATTAAACTCATCGATCTTTTCAGGGAATTCAAATCATAAGGGCAAACGAGTGGCGTTCTACGAGTGGCGTTTAAGTCAAACCAGGATTTTTGAGTTAACTAATTTCAAGGAGTTAACTAAATTTCTTTTTCTAAATACTCCCCTGCTACATTTATACACTCATCCCAGCATTTAACTAACACCTGGAAAGATTCGGCATAGAAAGACTATCCTGTACCATTCTAGAACAGCCTGCTTCACTTTTGACATCAAGGAACCACCAAGACCGGGTTTGGGATAGTCGGGGACGGTCATCTTTTCGTACTGCGCTCAAATTCCTCTGTATATATCCTGCAGGTTTACACTTTTGTTCACAACAAACTTCAGCACCATGCGCTGACCATGCATGCGTTCACACTGCTGCCTGCAAACTTGATTAAAGGTCTCTGAACTGGCCCACCAAAATACACGTGCGCCCCCTTTGCTAGGTTAAAGGACACACTAGCCACTTACTACTGCGCCATGCTGGCATTCATTTTTATACCTGTAACATAAATTAGCGGACCCTATTTTGCTTGGAGACGTCCTGTAGTGTTGCATTACATCCAGTTTGTCACTTTAACCTGTTCACAGGTATCCAGTTGCAGAAAGTTGAAGCTAGTTCAGTAGATATCAGAGGGTCTCTGGGAATCTTATGTAGTGGTTTCCTATTCCAGGTCACAAAGTGTTCCATGGCCATCTGCTTCTGAATCCAAGAGAATTTAATAAAATTCAGAGGTTGTGTCTGCCCCCAAGTGAAACTCTCGAAATAGCAATCTCATATCAGAATACTCTGTTCATACACCTAACAAGCAGTTTCACTCTTTACTAAAACCACATATGCTGTTTTGACCCATGGTGGTGGTACATCTTTCTGGACTGATGTCCTTTATGTTTAAGTTTCAAGTTTATTTGTTATATGTATGAAATGCTCAAATGAGGCTACAGGCAATCTACAGCAAATATTAAACATTAAACAGATGTACTTAGTATTGGACTCTGGATCGGAAGGTCACAAGTTTAATTCCCAGCTATACCAAGCTGCCACTGCTGTGACCTTGAGTGAGGCCCTTAATTCCAAATTGCTCAGTTGTACTGTAAGTTATTCTGCATAAGGGTGTCTGCCAAAAATACCATAAATGTAAATATACATCTATTCCCATGCTCCATCCAAACACCTATGCTCTACTGGTCTCAGCATCTCTCAGGGCACAAGGAAGCCATGAACCAAGGCTCTTCAGTTCTTAGACCTATACCCCTCCGAACAGTGTTTTAGACTGATTATGTTCTTAGTCTGTGATCTAATGAAAAAGTATCATGGTTTGTTTAATGATAGAAATGTAAAAGCACTTGGGCAAGTCACTCTGTATGGGAGCCTCTCCCGAACCTCGTAAATGTAAATGTGAATGATGATGTAATTACACAAGGTGTTTTACTAACCACATCAAAAGCTGTAAACACATGGCAGTAGTGGTGACTGGACTTCAAGTCTTTGGTAATGTAGGCAAACGTGGAGAGGTCCTCAGGATCCTGCGCTGCACACGAGATGTTCCGAATCTCATGCTCGGCTATGATGTTCTGTAGAGGGGAGAGAAGGATTGCAACATAAAATGCATGTTAGAGATGTAAAAAGGAAAAAGGAAAAGAAAGGCAGATGATGCTCACCTTATTTGTTGCATCTATAAACTTGACTCCTTTGTATGAGACGGAGAGGACTATGGTAGGGACTTTCTTCATTTGTTCCGTAGACTTCTTGTAGGAAAGACAAGAGAAAAAAAAAAATCATAAAGCCACCAAAACAACAATCCTCAAACTTCAAAAAGTATGAGACGAGGCTAACATACAGCAAAACAGATTATCTATACCCCAAATTTACCCCTAACACTATAAACCCTTTCAACCCCTACACCACAAAATTAATCACCTTATAACCCCCATTCCACCTACACCCCCACATCAACCATGTTATAGTACCTATAACCCCTACACCCTACACCTTAAACCCTTCAACCTTTATACCCCCAAACCCTGTACAATATAACCTCTCTAACCCCTATACCCCCAGATTTAACACACTATAACCCTTATAATCACCTACATACCCAAACTTTATAACCCCTACAACCCCAAAACTCCAAAAATCTTTCACACTATAAACACTTCAGACGTTACACCCCTCAAATCTTTTAAACATTATATAAAAAATACATTATAACACCGATACCCCCTGAGTTTAGCCCATTTTAACCGCAACAACCCCCACACCGCCCCTATTTATCCCATTATAACTAAGATATAATAACATATACAGTAGCCCCCACACCCCTGAACAATAATATAGCCCCTATACCCCCCCCCCCCAGATTTAGCACACTATAAGCATTATTATTAAACCCCCAAATCTAATACATTATAACCCACACCCCCAAATCTAATACATTATAACCCCTACGCCCCCAAATCTAATACATTATAACCCCTACACCCCCAAATCTAATACATTATAACAACTACACCCCCAAATCTAATACATTATAACCACTATACCCCCAAATCTAATACATTATAACAACTACACCCCCAAATCTAATACATTATAACCCCTACACCCCCAAATCTAATACATTATAACAACTACACCCCAAAATCTAATACATTATAACAACTACACCCCAAAATCTAATACATTATAACCCCTATACCCCCAAATCTAATACATTATAACAATTATACCCCCAAATCTAATACATTATAACCCCAATACCCCCAAATCTAATACATTATAACCCCTATACCCCCAAACCTAATACATTATAACAACTATACCCCCAAATCTAATACATTATAACCCCTATACCCCCAAATCTAATACATTATAACAACTACACCCCCAAATCTAATACATTATAACAACTACACCCCCAAATCTAATACATTATAACCCCAATACCCCCAAATCTAATACATTATAACAACTACACCCCCAAATCTAATACATTATAACAACTACACCCCCAAATCTAATACATTATAACAACTACACCCCCAAATCTAATACATTATAACCCCTATACCCCCAAATCTAATACATTATAACCCCTATACCCCCAAATCTAATACATTATAACCCCTATACCCCCAAATCTAATACATTATAACCCCTATACCCCCAAATCTAATACATTATAACCACTACACCCCCAAATCTAATACATTATAACCCCTATACCCCCAAATCTAATACATTATAACAACTACACCCCCAAATCTAATACATTATAACAACTACACCCCCAAATCTAATACATTATAACCACTACACCCCCAAATCTAATACATTATAACCCCTACACCCCCAAATCTAATACATTATAACAACTACACCCCCAAATCTAATACATTATAACCACAACACCCCCAAATCTAATACATTATAACCCCAATACCCCCAAATCTAATACATTATAACAACTACACCCCCAAATCTTATACATTATAACCCCCAAATCTAATACATTATAACAACTACACCCCCAAATCTAATACAATATAACCCCAATACCCCCAAATCTAATACATTATAACAACTACACCCCCAAATCTAATACATTATAACCACTATACCCCCAAATCTAATACAATATAACCCCAATACCCCCAAATCTAATACATTATAACAACTACACCCCCAAATCTAATACATTATAACCACTATACCCCCAAATCTAATACATTATAACCACTATACCCCCAAATCTAATACACTATAACCCCAATACCCCCAAATCTAATACATTATAACCCCTACACCCCCAAATCTAATACATTATAACCCCTATACCCCCAAATCTAATACATTATAACCCCTATACCCCCAAATCTAATACATTATAACAACTACACCCCCAAATCTAATACATTATAACCACTATACCCCCAAATCTAATACATTATAACCCCTACACCCCCAAATCTAATACATTATAACCCCAATACCCCCAAATCTAATACATTATAACCCCTATACCCCCAAATCTAATACATTATAACCCCTACACCCCCAAATCTAATACATTATAACCCCTATACCCCCAAATCTAATACATGATAACCCCTACACCCCCAAATCTAATACATTATAACCCCTACACCCCCAAATCTAATACATTATAACCCCAATACCCCCAAATCTAATACATTATAACCCCAATACCCCCAAATCTAATACATTATAACCCCTACACCCCCAAATCTAATACATGATAACCCCTACACCCCCAAATCTAATACATGATAACCCCTATACCCCTAAATCTAATACATTATAACCACTATACCCCCGAATCTAATACATTATAACCCCTACACCCCCAAATCTAATACATTATAACCCCTATACCCCTAAATCTAATACATTATAACCACTATACCCCCAAATCTAATACATTATAACCCCTACACCCCCAAATCTAATACACTATAACCCCTATACCCCCAAATCTAATACACTATAACCCCAATACCCCCAAATCTAATACACAATAACCCCTATACCCCTAAATCTAATACATTATAACCCCTACACCCCCAAATCTAATACATTATAACCCCTACACCCCCAAATCTAATACATTATAACCCCTATACCCCTAAATCTAATACATTAAAACCACTACACCCCCAAATCTAATACATTATAACCCCTACACCCCCAAATCTAATACATTATAACCCCTATACCCCCAAATCTAATACATTATAACCCCTATACCCCCAAATCTAATACACAATAACCCCTATACCCCTAAATCTAATACATTAAAACCACTACACCCCCAAATCTAATACATTATAACCCCTACACCCCCAAATCTAATACATTATAACCCCTACACCCCCAAATCTAATACATTATAACCCCTACACCCCCAAATCTAATACATTATAACCCCTATACCCCCAAATCTAATACATTATAACCCCTACACCCCCAAATCTAATACATTATAACCCCAATACCCCCAAATCTAATACATTATAACCCCTACACCCCCAAATCTAATACATTATAACCCCTATACCCCCAAATCTAATACATTATAACCCCTATACCCCCAAGTCTAATACATTATAACCCCTATACCCCTAAATCTAATACATTATAACCACTATACCCCCAAATCTAATACATTATAACCACTATACCCCCAAATCTAATACACTATAACCCCAATACCCCCAAATCTAATACACAATAACCCCTATACAACTAAATCTAATACACTATAACCCCTACACCCCCAAATCTAATACATTATAACCCCTACACCCCCAAATCTAATACATTATAACCCCTATACCCCTAAATCTAATACATTATAACCCCTATACCCCCAAATCTAATACATTATAACCCCTATACCCCCAAATCTAATACATTATAACCACTATACCCCCAAATCTAATACACTATAACCCCAATACCCCCAAATCTAATACACAATAACCCCTATACCCCTAAATCTAATACACTATAACCCCTACACCCCCAAATCTAATACACTATAACCCCTATACCCCCAAATCTAATACATTATAACCCCTATACCCCCAAATCTAATACATTATAACCCCTATACCCCTAAATCTAATACATTATAACCACTATACCCCCAAATCTAATACATTATAACCCCTACACCCCCAAATCTAATACATTATAACCCACACCCCCAAATCTAATACATTATAACCCCTATACCCCTAAATCTAATACATTATAACCCCTACACCCGCAAATCTAATACATTATAACCCCTATACCCCTAAATCTAATACATTATAACCACTACACCCCCAAATCTAATACATTATAACCCCTATACCCCCAAATCTAATACATTATAACCCCAATACCCCCAAATCTAATACATTATAACCACTACACCCCCAAATCTAATACATTATAACCCCTATACCCCCAAATCTAATACATTATAACCCCTATACCCCCAAATCTAATACATTATAACCACTACACCCCCAAATCTAATACATTATAACAACTACACCCCCAAATCTAATACATTATAACAACTACACCCCCAAATCTAATACATTATAACAACTACACCCCCAAATCTAATACATTATAACAACTACACCCCCAAATCTAATACATTATAACAACTACACCCCCAAATCTAATACATTATAACAACTACACCCCCAAATCTAATACATTATAACCCCTACACCCCCAAATCTAATACATTATAACCCCTATACCCCCAAATCTAATACATTATAACAACTACACCCCCAAATCTAATACATTATAACAACTACACCCCCAAATCTAATACATTATAACCCCTACACCCCCAAATCTAATACATTATAACAACTACACCCCCAAATCTAATACATTATAACAACTACACCCCCAAATCTAATACATTATAACAACTACACCCCCAAATCTAATACATTATAACAACTACACCCCCAAATCTAATACATTATAACAACTACACCCCCAAATCTAATACATTATAACAACTACACCCCCAAATCTAATACATTATAACCACTACACCCCCAAATCTAATACATTATAACAACTACACCCCCAAATCTAATACATTATAACAACTACACCCCCAAATCTAATACATTATAACAACTACACCCCCAAATCTAATACATTATAACAACTACACCCCCAAATCTAATACATTATAACAACTACACCCCCAAATCTAATACATTATAACAACTACACCCCCAAATCTAATACATTATAACAACTACACCCCCAAATCTAATACATTATAACCCCTATACCCCAAAATCTAATACATTATAACCCCTACACCCCCAAATCTAATACATTATAACCCCTACACCCCCAAATCTAATACATTATAACCTCTACACCCCCAAATCTAATACATTATAACAACTACACCCCCAAATCTAATACATTATAACCCCTACACCCCCAAATCTAATACATTATAACCCCTACACCCCCAAATCTAATACATTATAACCCCTACACCCCCAAATCTAATACATTATAACAACTACACCCCCAAATCTAATACATTATAACAACTACACCCCCAAATCTAATACATTATAACCCCTACACCCCCAAATCTAATACATTATAACCCCTATACCCCCAAATCTAATACATTATAACCACTATACCCCCAAATCTAATACATTATAACCACTATAAGCCCATATCTAATACATTATAACCCCTATACCCCCAAATCTAATACATTATAACCCCTACACCCCCAAATCTAATACATTATAACCCCTACACCCCCAAATCTAATACATTATAACCCCTACACCCCCAAATCTAATACATTATAACCCCTACACCCCCAAATCTAATACATTATAACCCCTATACCCCCAAATCTAATACATTATAACCCCTATACCCCCAAATCTAATACATGATAACCCCTATACCCCTAAATCTAATACATTATAACCACTATACCCCCAAATCTAATACACTATAACCCCAATACCCCCAAATCTAATACATTATAACCACTATACCCCCAAATCTAATACACTATAACCCCAATACCCCCAAATCTAATACATTATAACCACTATACCCCCAAATCTAATACACTATAACCCCAATACCCCCAAATCTAATACATTATAACCACTATACCCCTAAATCTAATACATTATAACCCCTACACCCCCAAATCTAATACAATTTAACCCCTACACCCCCAAATCTAATACATTATAACCCCTACACCCCCAAATCTAATACATTATAACCACTATACCCCCAAATCTAATACATTATAACCCCTACACCCCCAAATCTAATACATTATAACCCCTACACCCCCAAATCTAATACATTATAACCCCAATACCCCCAAATCTAATACATTATAACCCCTATACCCCCAAATCTAATACATTATAACCCCTATACCCCCAAATCTAATACATGATAACCCCTATACCCCTAAATCTAATACATTATAACCACTATACCCCCAAATCTAATACACTATAACCCCAATACCCCCAAATCTAATACATTATAACCCCAATACCCCCAAATCTAATACATTATAACCCCTACACCCCCAAATCTAATACATTATAACCCCTACACCCCCAAATCTAATACATTATAACCACTATACCCCCAAATCTAATACATTATAACCCCTATACCCCTAAATCTAATACATTATAACAACTACACCCCCAAATCTAATACATTATAACCCCTACACCCCCAAATCTAATACATTATAACCCCTACACCCCCAAATCTAATACATTATAACCCCTACACCCCCAAATCTATTACATTATAACCCCTATACCCCCAAATCTAATACATTATAACCCCTATACCCCCAAATCTAATACATTATAACCCCTACACCCCCAAATCTAATACATTATAACCCCTACACCCCCAAATCTAATACATTATAACCACTACACCCCCAAATCTAATACATTATAACCCCTATACCCCCAAATCTAATACATTATAACCCCTACACCCCCAAATCTAATACATTATAACCCCTACACCCCCAAATCTAATACATTATAACCACTATACCCCCAAATCTAATACATTATAACCCCTACACCCCCAAATCTAATACATTATAACCCCTATACCCCCAAATCTAATACATTATAACCCCTATACCCCCAAATCTAATACATGATAACCCCTATACCCCTAAATCTAATACATTATAACCACTATACCCCCAAATCTAATACATTATAACCCCTATACCCCTAAATCTAATACATTATAACCCCAATACCCCCAAATCTAATACATTATAACCCCTACACCCCCAAATCTAATACATTATAACCCCTACACCCCCAAATCTAATACATTATAACCACTATACCCCCAAATCTAATACATTATAACCCCTACACCCCCAAATCTAATACATTATAACCCCTACACCCCCAAATCTAATACATTATAACCCCTACACCCCCAAATCTAATACATTATAACCCCAATACCCCCAAATCTAATACATTATAACCCCTATACCCCCAAATCTAATACATGATAACCCCTATACCCCTAAATCTAATACATTATAACCACTATACCCCCAAATCTAATACACTATAACCCCTATACCCCCAAATCTAATACATTATAACCCCTACACCCCCAAATCTAATACATTATAACCACTATACCCCCAAATCTAATACATTATAACCCCTACACCCCCAAATCTATTACATTATAACCCCTATACCCCCAAATCTAATACATTATAACCCCAATACCCCCAAATCTAATACATTATAACCCCTATACCCCCAAATCTAATACATTATAACCCCTACACCCCCAAATCTAATACATCATAACCCCTACACCCCCAAATCTAATACATTATAACCACTACACCCCCAAATCTAATACATTATAACCCCTACACCCCCAAATCTAATACATTATAACCCCTATACCCCCAAATCTAATACATTATAACCCCTACACCCCCAAATCTAATACATTATAACCCCTACACCCCCAAATCTAATACATTATAACCACTACACCCCCAAATCTAATACATTATAACCACTACACCCCCAAATCTAATACATTATAACCCCTACACCCCCAAATCTAATACAAAATATAACCACTACACCCCCAAATCTAATACACTATAACCCCTACACCCCCAAATCTAATACATTATAACCCCTACACCCCCAAATCTAATACATTATAACCCCTACACCCCCAAATCTAATACATTATAACCCCAATACCCCCAAATCTAATACATTATAACCCCTACACCCCCAAATCTAATACATAATAACTATTATATCCCCAAATCTAATACATTATAACCCCTACACCCCCAAATCTAATACATAATAACTATTATATCCCCAAATCTAATACATTATAACAACTACACCCCCAAATCTAATACATAATAACCATTATATCCCCTATACCCCATGTACATTAATAACCCTTATAAAACCTACACAGCCAAATCAATCACTGTAAACAATTATAAGCCCTATACCTGCCAAATCTATCACATCTTAGCCCTCACACCCCTATACATATTATAACATTATTATTCCACCATGTTACAGTCTCCATAAATCCTTATGTACACCTGCAACTAAAAGAAATCAACCTCTGAATACATTTAATATACAAAGTGAATGTGAAAAATCTTATCTCCTGGGTAAATGACTCCAATTTTTAATCGGGTCAGAATAAATTTTGCATCCCTCTTTTGATATCATGTAAGCTTTCCGACAGTTATATATTCACTGCTTTATTCTTCTCCGCTTTTTCTGTTTCTCGGTCAGCGTTTATCTTTGCCTCAGCATGTTTACACTGTCCTGGACCTGTCAGAATCTGCTTTAAAACAGATTTCATGAGAGAGAGAGAGAGAGAGAGAAAGAGAGAGAGAGAGAGAGAGAGAGAGAGAGAGAGAGAGAGAGAGAGAGAGAGAGAGAGAGAGAGAGAGAGAGAGAGAGAGAGAGCGGTAGAACAAAAGAGAGTCGAGCACAAGGCAAATAGACAATGAGAGACAGAGGGTGAGAAAGTGCAAGAAAGAGACAGATAGAAAGACTGAACATAAACAACAATTAGAGCGAGATAGAGATAGACAGAGCACAGAGCGTGCTACATAAAAAAGTACATGACATGAAATACATGACAACAGATGGAAATGATTGAAAGAGAAAAAAGATAGATAGAATGAGACAGTAATTTCCAGGGTAAAGGTCAGCAGGGTTCACTGCAGTCATCAACGGTTTGGGTGGAACAGAAGGTCAACCGTATGAAGACAAATCTTACCCTCATTTTTGCGCAGGCGTCATGCGTGGACTCGGTTCCTCTCAGCTCTTTCACCAGCATGGAACCCAAATACTGCAAATAAAAACACCAGCAAGATGTTTTAACACCGATCGGATTGAAACCGCTGGAGGCATCGTGCAAACACCGTCCAGCATGTGCACCATATTACACCATAAACCCTTCTACCCCTACATCCCAACCGCATACATTATAACCTTTATAACCCCAAATCTATCCCTTTATGACCCCTATAACACCTACATCTTAAAATCTAATACATTATAAACCGTACAACCCTAAATGTATTCTATTAGGACCCCTATAACCCCAATTTTGGCCCATTATAACCCCTATAACCCCAATTTAGTCCATTATAACCACTATAACCCCAAATATAGCCCATTATAACCCCTTATCACACCCATATCCCCAAATGTAAAACATTATAACCTCTATAACCCCTAAAACCCCTAGTTAAGCCTATTAGAACCCCTATCACACCTACATCCCCAAATCTAATACATTATAAACCCTATAACCCTATATTTATCCCATTATGATCCCTATAACCCAGAATTTAGCCCATTATAACCCCTCTAACCCCAAATGTACCCATTATAACCCCTATTACACCTACATTGCCAAATCTAATACATTATAACACCTATAACCCCAAATTTAGCCCATTATAACCCCTATTACCACTACATTCCCATATCTAGTACATTATAACCCCAACAACCCAAATCACCCTTATAACTAAAAACGTAGCCCATAATAACCTCAATTAACCATCAACACACCCAATCTAATACATTATAACTCCTATAAACTCAAATTTAGCCCATAATAACCCCTATAACATATACACCCACAAATCTTGTACAGTATAACTCCTAGAACCCTTACAACCCCAAATCAATCATGGTATAACCCCATAACTGACAATGTAGCCCATTATAACCCCTATAACCTCTAAACCCCCAACACACTTATAATTCCAAATCTAGTATATTTTAACCCCTGAAACACCTACAACTGTCTGAATAAACATAAAAAGTTCAAGTGCAAGTTTGTGCTAAATTATTTAGAACAGACATGCATGAATCAGTCCATCATCCGAGAGCCCTTCATGCTTATCATTTCCGATTATATCACCTTGAAAAAAATAGGAGCAGCTCTTTTGTTTCTAGGGATCGCACAGTTCCTGTGTTAAATATTTTAGCAGAGTCAATGTCAATGAGATATCTATGCAGGAGAAAAGTCACGGATCATGCACGGTGTAGTGCGAGTGACCAGACCAGCTCTGGATTTAGCTGCATAGGAGTGTGAGAAGGAGCTCTGTGGGGAACCGATTTAATAAAGCAAGGGGTTTATAGAAATATCATATCACTCAACAGCACAGAATCTCTCTTCAGACCCTCTTTCCCATCTGTCTGCTGTCTGTGGAAACACAGCTGTCAGGCTTTTGTGCCACTGAGATCGATGGATGAAACCTAATGAGATTAAAATGCTGTTTACAGAGGCACTGAGGGCTGCTGCCAGTATTGGGTGGAGCTTCTCTCATTCACACACGTTGTCCAGATGAATTACTATTCACACACACACACACACACACACACACACACACACACACACACACACACACACACACACGTTAATGCCACTCTGCTAAACATTGAATTTATTCTGATCAATTTAAATGCAGACACAATCCGAATTATATCTGTTTCCATCAGATCTCAGTTTTTGATCTCTTCATCCGTCTCTTTCACCCCTAGACGTCTGCGGTGTATCGGTAACTCCACCGTCCTGTCCCAAGGCCAATGGAATTCAACCCGAGTCAAACACGGGCATGATCTACAATTGCGGCATCACTGCTCGTGTGGGCAAACAGACCGACCGGATTCACAACGGCTGTTGCTAGGTAACAGAGCAGCTTTATGTAACCTCTAGCTAAAATTACTCCAGGATAGAGAGAGGCTGAAAAAACAGGCCGCCACTTTAAATGAACAGAGAAATACTGTTATTCAGCACAGAAAAGCACTCTTCCTCTTTCTTTCTCTCTCTGGATCTTGTCCGTTCTTTTGGGTTTCTCATGCTTCTACACCGATTTTGTACATCGCATGAAATGTACTGTATCCACACACACACACACACACACACACACACACACACACACACACACACACATTCAAGCATGAGCCGTTGATACCGAGATCGTGTGAGCGCTATTTAGACCCGTAATGTAATTACAGATGTTTGACGGCTGTATAAAATGAGATAATTGCAGAGACTGTTAACTGCAGGTGTTGTGAGGAAGCCTTCAAAGAGGAACACAACAGAGACTGACAGTCGTTTAGGCGGACGCGGTATCGTGTCCAAGGCCTAGGCACACTTTTTCAATTCAATACATTTTTATTCGTAGATCACTTTTAACAGTGGACATTGTCTCAAAGAATCTTTAAACAGTTAACACAGTTATTAAAGAATGTATAAGTTCGTTCCTTTTGATTGTTCAGAAAAGTTCAGAAACCATAAAAGGAACCAGACTCAAAATGGAATCCGTCCTCATCCTAAACACCGAATGTCCATTTATTACATTTCATTGTTGAGGTGTGTACAGTGAGGAGCGCTGTTCATGCAACCTGTGGTCCTGAACCATTATAGCAGACTGTTGATATGAATCACAGTCAAAATCCACCCTCAAAGTTCTTGAGTTACTCAGGAACTTTATGGATCTTTGGGCTGTTCATGTGGAACCATTCTATCAGTGTGGCTTCCAATTAAAGGGAACTTTATCTAGAGGTAGGACGTCTGGGTGGATCAAGCAGATCAAAAAAAGAGGCAGGAACACCGGTCACTGGTACAAAAGGTTTAAACACCGTATGGATGGTCCTGAGCATCTTCATTGAATTGTAGAATTGTAGAAAGGAATAATTAAATATACAGTTCTTGGAGTGAAAATCAGGGGTGTCCAATATTTGCCACGAAGGACCTTTGTGTGGGAATGTTTTTATTCCAAACCATCAAGTCCACATCAAATTCTACCTGTTTAAATTGAATGATTTTCATTTTCAATGACTATCAGGTGTGACCCTTTGATGGGTTGGAATGAAAACCTGCACCCACACTGTGAAAAACATTGGACACCCCTGGAATAAGCGTATAAATAAATGAATGAATGAATGATGGTATAAAAAGTCCTAGCAGACGTTTGTAAGTGGACGCTGGAGGACATCGCTGGGGGAGACTGCGATCAAAAACAAAGCAAGTCTTTTATATATTTACAGCACAGTGTAGTAGGAGGTATGGAGGTTAGCATAATGGTTAAGGCATGGGAATTGGCTTTAAAAGTGGTGATTTGCAATCTCATTCACACCAAGCTGAGCAAGGCCCTTAACTGCTGAGATGTCCTGTATAATTGAGATACATGTAAGTAACTGAATAATTGATGAATGCTGTAAATGTAATTCAGTGGATGTAGAGTTCTAACACAAACCTATTATTATTAACCTTATATTATTAGTATTTCTAGATACATTCATTTACCATCGTTTATTCGACA
The DNA here is from genome assembly GCF_946808225.1 of Silurus aristotelis. Lineage (NCBI taxonomy): Eukaryota > Metazoa > Chordata > Actinopteri > Siluriformes > Siluridae > Silurus > Silurus aristotelis. The sequence continues at coordinate 28,801,884 of NC_139580.1, forward strand.
TGGATTTACACTGACTCTGACTCTACTGCCATGTCTAGTCCTCCAGGTTATTCATATTTGTGCTTTGAATATCTTTTATATATACTTCATACAGGCAAGAACATTTTACTATTAAAAGAAAAGTGTTTCAGAATTTTGACCGTAGGTCCGAAATGTTCTGGTTATAATTATAATTCCATATAATAGAGCTATTAGCATTTGAGAAAAGAAAATCTTACAATAAAGACAATGCATGAGTGCTTGGTGTTAGTTAAGAGCAGAAATATGAAACACTGCTGCAAAAATAAAACATTTCATGGTGAATTTTATAGCCAAAAAACCCCCAAACTGACCAATAACCAGAAATCAGTGAACGGCGGCTGACGGATTTTCATCTTTATGGGTTTAGACCTTAATAAATTTCAGTGCAGCTTAGTGGTTAATGCATTCGACTTTGGATCTGAAGGTTGTAAGTTCAAATCTCTGCCAAACCAACCTGACACTTTTGGGCCCCTGAGCAAGGCCCTTAACCCCATAGCGGCTCAGTTGTACGAATGAGATCAATGTAAGTCGTTCTGGATAAGAGGGCGTCTGCCAAATGCCATAAATGTAGATGAAATGAGATACAGTCTGGAGGCTGCAGATAAATTGGAAAGTAAACCAGATATCTCAGAATACAATAAAAATGGAATCTATTATCATTTAAACTCAAGAACGTTCAAAATGGATTTGGGCTGTAATTATTATAATCAGTGGTTTAGGGCTACAGTTTTTGCATTCTAGTCTCCATCTGAGAACGTCTCAACAATAATGGAACTGTAATGAATGGACATTTGTTGTTGAGGATGAGGATGGGTTCTCTTTTGAGGTGGGTTCCTCGCAAGGTTTCTTTATTATACCATCTTAGCTACTGTAGTTTTTCTTTCTGGCACTGGATTAATCATGGCACTGGAACAACTTCTGATGGTGAGGTTTATATTCGTAATTTCTGTAAAGCTGCTCTGGGATAATGTCCATAAAACGGAATCAAATAATTACTGTACACATGAACATGCTTACGTATGCCTCGTAGTCACATGATTGGAATATGAGCTTCTCTGGATGGTGCTGCCAGTACTGTACAGGAGTGGATGATGTGGCCTCGTTGGGAGGTCGCAGCGTGATGGGCTCACACCATTCCCCTTGCTGTAAAACGGGAAATCAGAAGACAGCAGTTAGAGCAGGTCATATGTTCTACTGCTACTCTTTTTATTTTTTTTAAATAGTCCTTATACAGCATATATCTATATCCTGTTCCTATTGTTATCCTCGGTGTGAGTACACACAGTGCTGCACTCGAAAAAAATGCTTTAGAGCATTTATATAATCGCACTGAAACACACACACATTCACACCTTCACACACAAATACACTTTTAGCAAAAGTACACACACTGATAAGCTTTCATTTAATTTCATTTTCTATCTCGAAGCACAAAATAAAACAAAACACAAAAAACACAACTAATGTGTTACAACAACAAAGATAAACCACGTCCATAAGATGTTATACATTCAAAAATATATATTTCTCACCCCATATTTAAATCTATAACTTGCCAGTATATATTTTAATATATAACATCTATCTATTTAAATTTGTATAATAATAATGATAATAATCGATAATCAATTTAGTTGTCAACGAATGCCGTTAGCAATTATCTGGGCTGCTCAAGTTACAGTTTAGTGAGAGAGTACAGGGTCAACCGGGAGCAGGAAAAAGTGTGCATCCCAGTGATCCATGGCATGGGAGCATTTTCTATTAAAAGCAACAAAGAAAACTGTAACCTAAAAGTTATGCAAAGTGCAGTTTGTGTGGTATGAAGTACCACAGTGATGCACAAGCATGTCATGGATGAAGGTGAAACATCAGCACGGTGAGCAAAAACTGTAGAATCCTGATCATGTGAAAATGGTGTATTTTTATGAAGATCTATTGTGTAAACTGTGTGTAACTTCGGGACAGTCGCACTGTATCTGTTCTGTCGTGACTCGTGAGGTTGCGCAATCAATTCGCTCGTGACATAGTGATGGATTCAATTAAAACTGTGAGAACAAACACTAAATCTAAAAGCAGCAAATAACAGCAGCAGTAAATGATTCTATTTTTAGAACCACTGTTGTGGTTTTTAGCGAATGCCTATGCATTTGTACACCACTGCATATTTTCCCTTTTTTTTTTAAATCAGGCATGTTAGTTTGCTGCGTTTCTCCATTTCATTCTATTTTTTATAGCATGTGTCCACTACAACGGTAACTTATCTGTAAACGCGATTTACTGCAGCTTTACTACATTCAAATGCTTGTTTTCAATGTTTGTTTATTTATTTTATGCAGATATCGTTTATTTAATATACAAAAGTACATTTATTATATATTCTTGAATATTATATTAATTATTATTCTTGAATAAAATGTCTGTGTATTTTTTTTTTTTTACAAAAATTGCCAAACCAATGTAGTTTTATATTTTAAATTGATTTTTTTTAAGCATGATTGTAAACTTACCATCTGCAATTATCATTAAAAACAATGCAAATGTTGATTTACACAATTTACCACCAAGCATGCTCATTTATTTTTATTACAGAAAGAATCAACCCAGCATAAGTGAACTTGTTCGAGGAGAAATAATGTTATAAAAGTACACTTTTATACATAAATACCCTAAATTGGGGTTTTATCTATATATATATAAAGCTGAAATACCACTGACTGACTCACTCACTCATCATGAAATCTCAAAAACCACTGAACGGATTGCAATGAAATTTGGAACATACCTTCCTCTTGGATCTTAGGTGCTCACTAAGAAAGGGTTTTGAAAAATTCGCCCTGGATCGTGGCTAACACGCGAAAAACGCGATTTCTCACGCATTGTACATTCTTCGAAATAACATTACGGATCCTAATGAAACTTACTACATTGTTTCTTATTAGATGTTAGATGCACGATAAAAATGATTTTCAAAGTAGTTTGTCCTGTATCGGTACTACAAAGGGGTAGTACATTATTTGTTGACGTTACGTTCTGATCTCTGATCATCCAGTCCTGCTCAGTGCTTACTGCTTATTGCCATATTGCTTAGCGTTCTGCCTTCCGTAGCGAAGCACGGGTACTTTACGCTAGTATATTTATAAAAAGCAAAACATCTCATTTTAAAAAGTTTTTTTAATCCGATGATTTGATTAATTCAAATAATAATAATAATGTAATAATCGTTAGTCGCAGCCAAATTTTTTTTATATATTTTTTATAACAAATCCACAATATTTAAAACACCAAACCTTTAATCACACATCCTAATGCAATCAACATTATAACCCCCATTCACAATCACCTCTATACATGTTTTTTTTTTTTAAGTTAACTCCCCTAAATTATACACAATATAATACCCAATTATTCCCAGCTTTTCCATATAGATTTGTTTTGTAAATTTCCCAGAAGTAAATTATTCCAAACTTTCAACAGAACTTGCACAGTTTTATATTTAACCAAATCCAGTATATTTAACTGTAAAATTAAATGAATTTGTTGTTCCAAATATCCCACATTATTAATGTTTGATTTTTCTCTTTTGTAATATACATATCGACTGTCAATTGGTTTTATAGGTATTTCCCCAAAATTCCACCATAATTCATCACTTGAGCATGTTTGAGCAACATATATACATTTTTCAGTATTGCTACAGTCTTTGCCAATTTTGCTTCAACATTCTTTATTTGAAGTTTCCAGCGTATCTAGTAAGTTAAAATTACACCAAGAAACTTATTTTCATATCCTCTTTCTATATGCACTATACGTGGTGATCAAAGCCCTAATGCAGGATGTCATTTGCATAGAAAAACCGCCAAGTGATCAGCTTTCTCAGAAAATAATAAAACACAATAACACACTACCACCAAACCACTTTCACACCCTGTTGTAGGATATTAACCCCCTTCCCTACTGGTGCGCATATCCCTTTAGAAAGTAGCACATGATTCGTTCCTCCATGGAGTCACGAACTCACCATACTGACTTGCGCCATCTGCCTCTCCAGTTTGGAGCGCGGCACATCCTCGAAGTAGTTGTCGTTGCGGCGGCGCCTGGCGTCGGCCTGCATGATGAGGTGCTGCACGTCAAGAGAGCCGGCGTTGGGATAAGCCTGGTTGAGAGATGGTGAGAGCTGAGGAGGAGTGTGATTCCCGCTGGGCTCCTGCACAGAAACGCAACACAACCAGACGTAATATCAATAGCATTATTGATACAAACTTTAGCTGCGTTATTTACCTATTTAACCTCAGTTTGACCTTAAATATTATTTTAATAAGATAAGATGGGACTACTTGGGTGTAGCTACATGGCATTATCGCCTGTCTGGAGGATATTTAAGGCTGATTTATCCAGATACAATTAGTAAGATGCTTAGGCGATTAGGCGATTCAGTATTTTGTATCAATTTCAAAAAGTGTGCATCAGATACAAGTTTGTATAATAATGCGTCGTTATTTAACATATTTGCGTTGGCAAAAAAAACATTAATTTATATATAATTAGAAGTTCTATAATTGTATTATTTAGAAAGTGACCAATAATATGTTTCTCAAGAGCGTTCTCTCAGCACCACTGCTGCTGCTGCTATGACGGGTCTCAACACTATGGAGTCCTGAGAGTCACATAGAATACAGATTAACATGGCAGAGGTAGAGCTGCATCTTCCTGGAGAAAGAACAGGAAAAGAAAACCTGGTTTTATTTGATCTTTTTTTTGTTTTTTTTTTAACTACAAAGGCGTGTTTGTGAAAGGGCCATGCAATAGAAGTGAGAAGGCACTTAAGTGAATTGATGATTTGTTGTCTGTCATATTAAATTGAATAGCATCATATTTTTTTATTTAATCGTATTGCTTTGTGTTGAATCAAAATCGGACGGCACTGCATCAAGTAGCTGCTTCAAATGTTTCGTTAATGTATTGAAGTGAGTTGAGAATCGCATCGACCTCAGTAATGTAGATATAATAGTAATGTGCTGATATTTACCAACTAAATATATAATTTTTGAATTTTTTTTAATCCCTCCCACACCATGAGGCGCATTAGACAGCAAGATCCTGATGGCTAACTTGCTGTTTCCATAGCAATTTCGTTACAGAGTCGGGTAGCCCAAAGCCCACCACCCTCCTTTTGCATCCAGGCTTTGGAGTACTTTATCCCCAATCCCACAACAGAGCACCCATGGGGTGTTAAGGGCCTTACTCAAGGGCCCAAGAGTGGCAGCGTGGTATGGCTGCAAATCGAACCCACAACCCCCAGATCCAAAGTTCAATGCCTTAACCACTAGGCTACCACCTCCCCCCTAAATATATAATGACCAAATCATCATATTATGATTTGTTGTATTGTGAAAATATGATTAATCCCTAGAATGACGAGTCACAGCAAAAAAATAAAATAAAAAAAAAACAAGAGGAGCATCGTGCTCCATTTAGGAGGCTGGAAAAGAGCCACATGATAGAATAGTATGAGAACATCCTGAACACCAACACAGTAAAGGAATACATGCCTGGCACTGAATGTACAATGAAACGATCGGAAATGTGGAAGCGAGAATGAAGAGGGTTTTTTTCCCTCCGTGCTCCATTTGTAGTATGGAAGTGAAGTTCAGGGTTGGGCAAAGACACATCAAAATGAAAATTTTATAAAATACCAAATACCTTAACTTTAAGGTTTATCAAAATAAACAAAAAAAAAACAGCAGTCACACCATGCATCAAGATGAACTAATGTATTTTGGTATTTTTAAAGATACTTTTACAAGGAGCATGAAATTCCTTTGTAAACCTTCCATCAATTGGTCTATTTGATCTGTTTTTTCACCATTACACACCGACTCAGTGTTTGATAGCAGCAGCTTTTCTCTGGGCAGAAATTTTACATGCAACCAGTTAACAGATCAAATATTCAGATATAATTTAGTTACTTGGTGTTTGGTATCGAAAGGCGACTTTACAACAGAAACACAAACTCAATGACAAACAAGTAATATAAGAAGACGACTGATGTCACCTGCATTCATAGCAAATAGTTTCTAACTGATGAATCATTTGATTGTTTTTCATAAATATAATAATATATTACTGTATGTGTCAGTAGTCATTCATGTAATGGTAAGTAAAATCATGATCCTACTAAACAGCTATTTCAATCAGGGTACAATATTTATTTATCAGTCATTGGATGCCTATTTGAAAGCTGGCAGCTGTAGGATATGGATCAATTTTCTGTTCTGATCTCAACAAGTCTGGTAAACTAAGTAGACACCAAGCTGATATTTTTATGATGACTTCTTACAAAGTAATTTGTAGTATTTGAAAAAAACTAAAATGGCCCAGCACTTTTTTTTTTTAAAGATGAGAGTATTAAAGAGACATGTCCCTGAAGACACAGTCCTAAAACCAGACTATGTGAAAAAAAAAAAACAGGAAGGAAGAGACAGAGACGGTTAAATAGAAAAAAAAAACGAGATGCTTGATTTCTACGCTTCATGCACAAAAAAAAGTTTCAGATGGATTGTGTCTGCCGTACTGACCCTGAGGGAAATCGCTCGTGGGGGTTTCTGCGGAGTGTCTTCGTGTAGTCTGTCTCCAAGTGATGCCAGAATTCGTTTCCTATGCCCTATAAAGCCGATCTTAAGAACCTGAGAATAGAAAAAAAAACATAAGCAAAAGGTTAGAATGAGACGACAGACAGACAGACAGACAGACAGACAGACAGACAGACAGACAGACAGACAGACAGATAGATAGATAGATAGATAGATAGATAGATAGATAGATAGATAGATAGATAGATAGATAGATAGATAGATAGATAGATAGCCATGTGGCTCGAAAGTTCGGAGTAGCATTTCAAAACAGAGTTTGTACAAATAAATAACATAAAAACATTTATTGCATTTATTGCAAGAAATTCACAATTTTTGTTGAGTGTACAGTACATTTACAATTCCCCTTTAAAAAGGATTTAAAAGGAAAGTCTCAAAACCTCGCTATTTTTTTTGTTATTCGTGAGGGGTCTTAGAACGTAGATATATATATATATAGTACCTCACAAAAGTAAGTTCACCCCCCACATTTCAGCAACCATTTTAGTATCTTCTCAAGATACAATACTATAGAAATAAAACATATTTTAGAATAGTCAATGTGCAGCTTGTATAGCAGTACAAATTGTCTAAATAACTGGCAACAAAGGTGAGCACACCAAATAAATATAGATGAACTAAATGGTTGCAGGCCGTGCATTTGGTACCTGGGCCTTTAGTAAGGACTCACCTGACTTAAACCACCTCTCAATACCACCACTATCACATTAAAGAAACCATCAATACTATACAAAATCGCAATATAACGTGTGGCATTACAGAGAGAGAGACATTTCACATATGGACGGTTTTGCCAGTCGAACTCGGCTGTAACAGTTTCACTCTGACCAACCAATCAGAGGACGGAAAAATGCTGACGCTATTCTGCGCCAGCTAGCTGCCCTGTGAGGTGAATTTGAAATCTGATTGGTTAAATGAACAGACCCATTAATAATATTCTCTATGGTAAAAAGGCCAGTAGTACTGATTGTGAAGGCCCTGGGCAGATTAGATTGACATGGCAGCACATACAGGCTGAAATCTGATTGGACAAAAAAATCTAACATCCACATACACGTACTGGAAGAGAAGCCAAGAGTAATGATACGAAGTGAAGAGAATAAACTGTTGGAAATAAATTAATAAAATTTTATAGAAGAAATATTAGAGAGAAGGCTTTGCTGGCCCTGACCGCCCGTCACTGGTGAGGGGTGTACTCACTTTTGTGAGGTACTGTACATATGTGAAACAAGGATTGCTTGTTTCCCCCATCACTTACAATTTCATTCATTCATTCATTCATTTTCTCCCGCTTATCCGTAATTCGGGGGCAGCAGTCTAAGCTGGCCCCCGCCTTCGACTGCTGCCCAATCCACACAGCACCGTCCCTTACGGTCCCTCCTGCAAGTGGTGAGCCCACGGGAAGGCGGCCCGACGTCACGGACCTTGATATTTCCCTCGTAAGGGACCCCTGGAGCATAGAGGGTTAAGGGCCTTGCTCAAGGGCCCAAGAGTGGCAGCTTGGCGATACCGGGGCTTGAACCCCAGACCTTCCGATCGGCAACCCAGCGCCTTAACCGCTGGAGCCACCACTCCCCCTATTTCATTCATGCACTTCTCATTACTTTCATCTGGGAAGCTCTTATCATTTAAAATGAAGCTTGATGCTTGATTTCAATCCAGTGTGGACTGGGCATGTTTGTAGATCAAAGAAATCGGACAGTGAATAAAAAGTGAAGCAAATGACCTTTTATAATTGGCTCAAGAGTACAGAGCTCTCTTGGTAATAAAAGCGATCCTTCTCGAAACCGACAGTAATGTAATGAGCTTGTTATGAAATGTCACACCTGCCATATAGTACTTAAGCTGTGATTTATTCATCCATGTTATGTGTAGACATTTTCAACAAAATACACTATTATTACCACATCCACGTCAACCAATCAAACTTCGAGACAGATTAATGCTACAGTATGTGACAGTATATTCATACTCAAATCTATTCATATTAATGTACTACATGATCAAATCATTTATTTGAAGGCTAAGAGTGTTCCTGTTTTTAGAAACACGTACTCTAAATAATCATTCTAACGAATATTTACAGGGAGACTGACAGCATGTTATACTGGTAATAGAATAGTGGATGTACACTATACAGAACATCTGTGGTCATGTGACAATCCCACCCAAATGTGCTCCTTCCTCAAACTGTTACCACAAAGTTAGACGTTCTATTGTCTGGGACGTCTTTGTATGCCAAATTCATTATCATTTACCTGCAGTGGAAGTGATGTGAAACAAAACCACACAGAAAAGGGAAGATCGAGTATGAAAAACTGACAGACGACCGCAAAAAAACAGGAAAAAAAACCCTTAATGCATCAGAACACCTCTAGATAAAAGCCTCTAGATCTTTTTCTTGTTCTCTCGCACATCATTATTATATAATTCTTATTTTAATTATATAATTCTATTATTATATAACACATCGTTAGGTATTATAAATGAGTAAGGAACTTTGCTGGGCTGTAATCACTGCAAAAAGCCTTTTAAAGAAAAAAGATTGAGGCTCAATTGGAGGATGATCATGTAGCTCCAAGCAGGAAAACTTCATAAGTATAAACTGTAAAACATAGTAAAGCTACTATAAGTCAATACACACAGCAGCTGTGATGGAATGAACAGAGCAAAAGCAAAACGTTTTACTGTTTATACACCATATACATCGTACACTGTATACACTACATACAGCATCAACACCATAGACACTGTAAAGAAAAAACACACTATAAACACCATGTACACACTTATCTAGTGTTCACTGTAGACTGATAGATTTTCAGATATCAGATATATATTTCATAATCTCCTTTTTAATCTCTCTTTAAATGTGCTCCGCTTAATGACAACACTTCTAATCTAATCTAATCTAATCTAATCTAATTTAATAAAGCAACACACTGGTGAAGTACAAAAATACTATTAGATGCTTCCATTTTCATTGCAGTTAGCAAAAAATATGATTCTGTTCTACCAGGCTTCAGGTATTCAACCCTGATTTTTGGTTTTATAAAGAGGTGTTTGTCTAGATCAAAGCTCCCCAAGCACTGGGACAAGAACCAGTACCGGGACGTGGATCATTTGGTACATGGACACACAGCAAGAACAGCAATAATTGAATTTTGCAGTATGGAGGGTGGTACATACACACACACACACACACACACATATATATATATATATATAGCGCTGGTTTTGACCTTTAGATCAGTGCAGAAATTTTTTTAAGAAAAGTTGCACAGCTTTTGTCTGCAGAGTAATTGCAGGGTTTAGCGAGATGTGAGATGATAATTTAGTCTGAACAGATGCGAGGGAGAGCGAAAAGGAGCTGATCTGGTTAGAGAAACGAGCTCCAGCGAACAGCCAGAGTGACTGTCAGCTTCTGTTCAGAAAAAACAAGCCGACAAAAGCAAAACAAACCGAACGCCAGATACTGTACCAGAGAGTGAATCAATATTACACGCGTTTACAAGTGAGTACGATTCAATCAAATATTACATTTTCAATATACTTCAGCTTACACATATACTTACACTTTATCAAATACTCCTAAAAATACATATTGAGAAATAGTTTCCTCTGATTTAAGATTGCTGTTTAAAATAATAATTAATAACTGACGTGTGACTTTTAAGGGTATATTAAAAATGTCTTTTTGCTCCTAGATGTTGCGGCAGGGAGAGGAGGCATCATAAACATTTCGGTTTCCTCAAAGAGAAGATGCCGACCCCACGAGGATCCCGAGCCATCTAGAGACGTACGAGCTCCAGTTGGATTCCATTTCATGAATATTTCTGCCATTGGATTGTGAGGATAAAACAACCTCTTAATCAATACTCAAAAAACATTCTACGCATGCTGTTTCTCCATCATTACACATTTAAAGGCTCTGGCATGGAAGAGGTGTTTGAATCGATAATGATCTCAGGTTGTTGAGCTTATTTATGAGTTGCTCAGGAGCTCCTGGTTTCACAACTCCAGCTGACTGTAGAAAGGACATTACTCATAATCACACAGTCCAGTGCTCAGGATCTCTTACTCTCTGATGTTTGTAATGTTTTTATGATTATAATCACACTCTTGGTGTCACCCAAATGAGAATAAGTTCCCCTTCGAGTCTGGTTCCTCTCTATGTTTCTTCCTAATACCATTCAAGAGAGTTTTTCCCGTGCCACAGTTGCCCCAGACGGTTTATCCAGGATAAATACACAAAATTCACTTTTAAAATTTAGTTCTAACATTCACACATACAGTTGTTTTGAGACTATATCCAGTGTGAAAAGTGTCTAGAAATAAACTTGAATTGTTAAAACTACACTCTGTCCCATACAGATTCTATATTTTATTTACACAAGGAATATCTTAAGTTCCAATAATAGCTTGAGGATCATCGCTGGTTGGAGCAGACCAACAGCCACTGAGCTCTTGGCCAACTCAGGCCTGTCTGATTTCACACACTGCCTGCTGGAATAAACATGGCAGAAGCCTTATTTGTGCTCGCTACACCATTGGAGCACTGGACCTTTAATGACTCAACGAACATCAAATCCCTTGTGATTTCTTCTCTCGTTCGGTTAGGGTTCAAAAGCTTCAGTCATGACCATGAACTGAAAAATTGTCACGTGATGTTTTGGTTTAGAAAAAAACACAGATGACATTTTCTCACTTTGGATTTCCAATTCAGGAACTTGCTGCAGTCTCCCCAACCCTGATTCCGGCAATTAATGTCAAATCAACATGGCAGCTCTCACAATGTTCACAATGAACCTTTATATGACTTACATTTACACCATTTGGCAGACGCCCTTATCTACAGCAACTTACATTTACAGCATACCATTCATACAACTGAGCAGCGATCAGGTCAAGAGCCTTGCTTAGGGCCCCCAAGCAGCTTGGTGTAGCTGGTAATTGAAGCTACCACCTTCCCACAAGGCCAGAGCTCAGGGTCAGCCATAATACAGTGCTAACTAACAAAGCTTCAAGGGCCTTGCTCAAGGGACCTTTAGTGACAGCTTGAGTTTAAACCCCCCCCAACCTTAACCACATTTTATTCTATTCTATTCTATTCTATTCTATTCTATTCTATTCTATTCTATTCTATTCTATTCCAACTCAATAAACATACAGAAATATTGTTTTTGAGGAGCATAATATACACCACCTACCACAATTTAGTGTCGAATGTCCACATAATATTAAAAATATTTGTGTGGATAATTTTGCTTCTTTCTAGAAATCTAAATCAGAATCAGAATAATGTATTGATTCCACAGGGAATTTTTCTGCTGGGTGCAGTTGCTCACAGTATAATTGAAGTCAAATAAAATATAAGAAATTAAACTTAAAATATACTGTTTATAATTAATATATTAAGTATAGATGCTGTGCAACCGATGCAGTGGCAGTGAAACAGACGGCAGAAAAGTCAGACTACAAATAATACAAATAATATTAATACTAAATAAATAAATAGTACCAATAGTACTATAAATAATATTCCACATTAAATTGCCGACCGAAAGAAAAACACCTTCACGCTTTACCTGAATAAAATTGTGTCTGGAAAATGACTTTAATCATTTATTTGGTTTATTGCAATCTTAAAAAAATGTCTTAGTGTTCAACAAACTGTGTGTGCGTGTGTGTGTGTGTGTGTGTGTGTGTGTGTGTGTGTGTGTGTGTGTGTGTAAAATGAATCCCCTTTTATAGCCTTTATTCATTATTCAAAGCTGGACGGTTTTCCCAGATCTCAGCTCCTGACCAGTAGGAGTTCAACCCTGGCCGTGTGCACCATCATGACTCGACTCCGCCTCTAAATCCCCCTTTATAATCAGCAATAATTCATTTCCGTTCTCACCAGTGCATCCTGAACAAAAACGGAGAGGAAGCGGAGTCAAGCAGTTACCTAGCAACTATACAGACAGATCTGTTGCTACGTGGAAAATTGACACAGGATGCACAGTAAAACCGCATACTGTACAAGAGAGCAGCGTTCAGAGGACAAAGAGAGACGAGACGAATGAGAGTCAGGATGTGCACAAGTACGAGCGAGTGTAGGAGTATGAAATCAGTCACACAAATGCAGGACACACACACACACACACACACAAAAACACACACACACACACACCGGCATACTGTATGCACACACACTTGCACCTCTCTACTGACTCATAACCGCGGACATTCAATATTCTCTCTACGATATTGATTTGCGCCTTTACAATTCAAAGACATCTCTACAATTCTCACAAAACCCTGTGTGTGTGTGTGTGTGTGTGTGTGTGTGTGTGTGTGTGTGTGTGTGTGTGTGTGTGTGTGTGTGTGTGTGTGTGTTTATGCAGACTATGTGTTATTTGGGCTAATTGTAGATTCACAGATGGAGAAACAGGTATCTCAGTTTGTCAGTGTGAGCCAAAACAAGAAAAAAAACAAGAAAACTCGACATTTCTGTATTTCTGGTGATTAATGAAAGTGAAAAAAATTTAATTCCCATTAAAGAAAGCAGTTTCCTTCCAGACACAACCCTTCACCATTTCTGTTCTCCAAACTCTATACTTTGACCAGAAATTTGAGATTTAAAAAATAGGACACTTGAAACAAATATCGCAATTTATATTTCCAGATTATGTGCTAGACAACCTCAACAACATGAACAGGATCCATCACCCGGTTCTTTTTTACACTAACTTCTGTGACAGAACATGATTCTGTACCATATCAAAATTAATGTTAATAATGTGTGAAATGTCTAGTTTTGATGCTCTATGTTGAATTTGGTTTCACTAATAATAAACATACAGTTTATTGTAATGTTGATTACAGTATTTAACTTGAAAAGTATTAATTTAAGGTACATTTGGAACAGAAAAAAATTTGTGATTAAGTTAAAAGTATTAATTACAGAGACCCCCCCCCCCCCCCCCCTGTGAACAGAACACAACTGTTTTGTTCATTAACATTAACAAAACAGACTGTGAACACAAGTATTTAAATATAAGTCCTAATCAGATGTAGAACGTGAATGATCCTGATAGTGAGGAGCATAAATGAGTGTGAGGTGTGTTTTACACTGTAACTTAAAAAAATAAAAATAAAAACAGAGAAGTGTGTGTTCACCAGATTGTAATTTCATTTTGATAATAAATGTGTAATTCATACCGTCTTCATAGCAAAAAAACAAGCAATGTTCAAGTTTCTACACTGGGATCAAACATCACAATTTTACCCCAACTTTTAATATCAGATACAATTCCTACAAACTGTACCTTATCAAAGGCCAAGTAGAACCTTTCTGCTAAAGAACAAGCTGTGTTTGTCTGAAAATGGATCTACTTTATAAAGTATTTACAATATAACATGAACCTATTATTTGCAAATGGTTTAGTGAGGTTGAGCAAACTACACCACATACACCAAATCAAACCACATCATGCCATATCACACAACACTAAACCATACCAAACCACACCACCTGACACCAAATCGAAACCATACCACACCATATGACACCACTCCACACCATGACACCAAACCAAGCCACATTACACATCACACCACATGACACCAATCACACCAAAACATATGACACAACACCAAACTAAACCACTCCACACAACACCATGACAAAAAAACAAACCACAAAATATTACACCATGACACCAAGCCAAACCACACTACATGACACCAAATCGTAACCATACCACACCATATGATACCACTCCACACCATGACACCAAGCCAAACCACTCCACACCATGACACCAAATCGCAACCATACCACACCAATCACACCAAACCACATGCCACCAAACCACATCACAACAAATTACACCACACCACACCACACATTACACCAAACCACACAATACATCACATCACATTACACCAAACCACACCACATGACACCAAATCACACATCGCACCAAACCACCAATATATAGGTAAATCTTATCTTATCTTATCTTATCTTACCTTACCACACTACACCACACCACTCCACAAGACATGGCCACACCATAATACACCACACTATACCATACCACGTGACACCAAACCAAACCACCATACCAGATAACACAAAACCAAACCAAACCATACCATATCACGCCACACATCACATAAAACCACAGCATTTGACACCAAACCAAACCACACTGTATCACATTATACCACACATCACACCAAACCTACACAATACACTACACCACACTGTATCACACTAAGCCATATCTCACCGCACCACCCCATCACATCGCATTGTTTGTTTGATTCATTCTATTTGATTGTTGAAGCCAAGTAGAACCTTTCTGCTAACAAAACAAGCTGTGTTTGGCTGGAATTTAATCTACTATATACTGCAATCACAATATAATATAAAAGTATAACACGAGCCTATTCTTTGCTGATGAAGTATTGAGGTTCAACTCACACGTGTAAATCACTTTTAAAGTGTTCCACTGCTGTACTCCTACTTTGTAATAAATCAGTCTAGAAGGTGTCCAGTTGGTATACAACCTGCCATCAACAGGCAGGCAACAATCTATTAAAATCACATCCCACAGAAATCAGTCAATTTACCCTGCAATTAATTTACAATCGGCATAATTAAACACCAATGTATAATATACTATTAGCAATAAATCAACCAACACGCTTGCTTCCACTTCATCTGTCCGAGTCAGAGGCCCTGGGTAAAATACAAGAGTAGGTGCAGAGTTTCTCACTGCTGTTCTCATTAAACCTCAACAAACTCACCAAACCACCCTACACCACAAAAATACACCAAACCACACCACGCTATATCACACCAAACAACGGGACACCAGATCACACATCACACCAAACCACAGCATTTAATACAACACCGCATGACACCAAACCACACCACAAAACACCATTTCAAACAACACTACACTATACCACACCAAACCACACCATGACACTAAACCACACCACCTCACACTATATGATACCAAACCACATGACACCAAACCACACCACCTCACACTATATGACCCCAAACCACACCATATGACAACAAACCACATCGCATCACACCATATGACCCCAAACCACACTGCACTATATGACACCAAACTACACCACACCACATCAAATAACGCCAAACCACACCACACTATATGACACCAAACCACACGTCACCAAACCACACCATATGACACCAAACCACACTGCACTATATGACACCAAACTACACCACACCACATCAAAAAACGCCAAACCACACCACACTTTATGACACCAAACGCCACGTCACCAAACCAAACCATATGACACCAAACCACACTGCACCATATGACACCAAACCACACCACATGACAACAAACCACACTGCACTATATGACACCAAACTACACCACATCACCAAGTGGCACCAAACCAAAGCACACTGCATGGCAACAAACCACACCACATCACATTATATAACATTAAACAACAACACACTATATGACACCAAACCACACCACATCACATTATATAACATTAAACAACAACACACTATATGACACCAAACCACACCACATGACAACAAACCACACTGCACTATATGACACCAAACTACACCACACCACATCAAATAACACCAAACAATACGACACCAAACCACACTAAATCACATTACAATGTATAACTGCAGCTTTGTGCACGGTGGTATTGTCCTAGTGTGTCTAGCAAAGGGAAACTGTAATGCTACCGAATAGAGAAACATTCTATACAGTTGTGCACTTCCTGTTTCGCAGCAATTGGTTCTATAAAGCCTCCCATATAGATATGATGCTCAGTAGTGCACATACTTTTGGTCTATACAGTGGACATCGAACAGGACGAATCTGAGTGAAGAAAAACTATTTAAGACATTTGACCTTGCTGTGACCTTGACCCTGTTGGGAGAATCAGAAAATCTGAGAATTTGCGAGTCACATCCACGATTCCGCCACAAAATCTTCAACCAGTTGCGTGTCGCGCTAATTCTGTTCCACAGCAAGAAAAACTTTGGAAAGAAGAAGTTTAAGATTCTAAAGTTCAAAATCCAGAGTCCTGAGGGCACTGAACCGAATTCAACGGCATAGTGATGAGATTATTACAGCAGTGTGGCATTAAAAACACAGGTGGTAGAAACAGCATGAGAGAGAAAAAGAAAATGAGAGGGATAGAGCGAGGGATATATAGAGGTATAAAGGGGGAAAGAAAGATGCTGTACTTTGTGAACTGTATACATTAATTAACACACAATTTAGTATAAATTTTACAGCTGACTTGCTATTACCTTCATTGTGCATGCACGCACACACACAAACACACACACACACACACACACACACACACACACACACACACACACACACATTCCGGCACTCATGCACTTTGTAAAGTGGTAGAAAAATGGTAAAGAGATTAAAGGCAGCAATCAGAGAAGAAAAATAATTTTGGTGCACTAGGTACCAATGTGTGTGTGAGTGAGGGATAGACAGATAGAGAGAGAGAGAGAGAGAGAGAGAGAGAGAGAGAGAGAGAGAGAGAGAGAGAGAGAGAGAGAGAGATAACTCACCTAAATTTATTGCAGTCGCAAATTTGCTGTAAGTCTTCCCGACATCACAAAGTAGCGTTGTACACAAAGAACATTTATTTCTTTCTTTCTTTCTTTCTTTCTTTCTTTCTTTCTTTCTTTCTTTCTTTCTTTCTTTCCTAAATTGACAGTGGCAAGTGTCAGTGGCAAGATGAGTCACGTACACGGTCGGAAAGGATGCAGTGAAAATCCCTCGTTACTTACTCCTTCCTTCTCTCATTCACTCTCTTTCTCCAGTCCTCCGATTCCTTCTCGCTACAGCTATAAAAGTCTCCGCTTCAACATGTCTCTCTTGGTCCCTCTCCTCCCCTCTCTGGCTCGCTCTGTCTCTCTATCGTTTTCTGATCTTTCCTCCCTTCTATCCCATTTGCTTGCTCCCTCGCTCTCGGTCCGGCGCTCCACGTCCTCCCTCTGCCTGGTTACTATGGATACTCCCATCCAGAGACGACGAGTGTCTCCGCAGCCATGCAGCATTCAGCGCTTCAGCCCTTGATACTGTAAAGCGTTCTTTCTGCTTCTCTCTCTCTCTCTCTCTCCCTCCCTCTTTCCCTCCCTCCCTCTTTCTCCCTCTCTCTCAGAGTGTGTAGGAGCTTTACTGCTTAACCCTTTCAGAACCTGCACTGCAGTTTCTGCTCCACACGTTCAGTTCACAAAACATCTCTATTTCCACATGATCCTGGATCAAAATCACGCTTTTTTTTTCCTAAATCTGTTTTTATTACTTTTTTTCCCTTCTTCGTATATCAGGACTAAAAAACACTGAGAAAAAATGTACAAGTAACAAGAACAGACGAGACGAAGCATGACAGAAATACTTTACATGCTTTGTTTGCTCTCTGTGTGTGTTTGTGTGTGTGTGTGTGTGTGAGAGTGGGTGAAGATGTAAAGATTACCCTTCTGTCCTCTCGGAATGCATTTCAGCTCCCTGTTGCTCTTGGTTATGCTCACTTGATTTATTCGACATCCGTTACATTGTTTATTAATATCTAAAACAGCGCAGTTAAATTTGCGAAGCTGATTAATCAGAAGGTGTGTATTTGTGTGCACAGTAGTCGTGTGTTATAGCTTGGCGCAGGCAGCAGTTTGAGTTGTAATGTGAACATTTCATCATTTTATATTAGATTTCTATAGTAACAGCTTCTGTAACCAGAGCAACCTGTATGACAGCTGCAACACATCTTCACCTAATGATTATATATATGTAGATATGGTATCCACATCAGTGTGTCGGCATAAAAGTTATCGATGTAATGCATTTATTTAAAAACCTGTGCATCGGATACAAGGTGGAATTTGGCAGCATTTTTAACATATTTGCACTGGTAAAAAAACTATTTATTTTTATATAATTATTAGATGCGCTTTACTTTCATTATTTACAAAGCGACTCATATCGATATGTAGATTGATTTCTCCTCTCTAAACTGTTTCACTATGCAGACTAGAGGCGTGTCTTGGGAGTCACAAAACATACTGTAGATTAACATGGCAGAGGTAGAGCTGCATCTTTCTGGAAACAGAACAGAAAAAAAAAATTCTGGTTTTATTTAATCTTTTTTTTTTTTTTTTTTGCACTACAAAGTTACTTGTTTGTGAAAGGGCCATGTGTTGGAAGTCAATAGGCATTTACAATAAGTAAATAAATAATTTGTCTGTCTGTAACAAAGAAATTAAAGTGAACTATCTGTAATATATTGAGTTGCATAGCATCAAATTTTTTGTATTGAATCGCATTGTGTTGAATCGAATCGAAATCGGATCACACCGAATCGTAATGAGATGAATCGGATCGCATCACATCGGTAGCTGCTTCATATATATCGGTAATCTATTGTTGTTATGCTTCGAGATCAGTTGGCCTCAGTTATTTTGGTGCACATTATTAATAATCGCTAAACATTTGTTTCGCTGTTGCGCCAAGTCTCAAATCAAGCACCACAATCCGCCATGATGCACACATCCGGCAATTAAAACCGTCTGTGTGGAAACATAACAAAAGGTCCATTTGGTGTTGATTTATATAATTTAAAACATCATAACTACTTTAAAACATTTGCAAAATATTTTTACGAGCTGCCCTGTCATGTAATAATTTAAACAGGGTGGGAACCTGGTATTTCTATGTTATTTTTTATATTAGGTTTTCATGTGTCTAATAGAACAAGTTCTTCGAAAAACATCTATGACCTTTGAAACATGTCTAGTGTGAATGTTAAATTGAGTAATAATAAACGTACATTTGATCTATATATGTCTTAAAAAGTATAGATTTTAGGTACATTAATATCTATATAACGCAATGATTTGCAAATCTCATAACCCCATATTGAATTGTAACAAATGAGGTTAATTGACAACAGTTCAATAATATGATTGAGTATAAACTGTCAGTCGCTCAATAGTAAAGATGAGCAGAGATTCACCAGATGAGAGACTGCATCTACAAATTGTGAAACATTTTCAGAATAATGTTCCTCAACATTAATATCTAATCACTCATAGTCCATAATATCATTAAAAAATAAATTACTGTGAACAAGGACAAGAGCGAAAATCAATATTGGATAGCGTTTTTTTTTTTTTTTTCAGGCCCTCAGGGGGCACTGCATTTACTACAGGCATGATTCTGTGATGGAAATCACTGCATGGGCAGAAATCATATTTCACAGTGCCATCTATAAATGCAGGTTACAGCTCTATTGTGCGAAGAAGTAGTTATATGTGAACATGATCCAGCAGCGCAGTCAATCATTGGGATATAGATGTTACATTTTTCACACACAGAAAAGTGGGAAGAGAGAGAACTGTTATAACCACAATTATAACAAGAGTGATAACATGAACTAACTTGTCTCATGTACATTCCAAAACATTAAACCCTTTGAAATCCTCCACACTCTACCTGTGTAGACTGAAACTGTTGAAACTGTTGAAATCCTCCACACTCTACCTGTGTAGACTGAAACTGTTGAAACTGTTGAAATCCTCCACACTCTACCTGTGTAGACTGAAACTGTTGGCAAATCGCTCTGGTATAAGAAAATGATCCACCCTGAAGCAGCAAATGTGTTGCATCACACCATTCCCAGGGTGGATCTCTTTCATTTCCATTGATGTAATATAAAATATGTATCCATGTTTGAGTGATAAAGGGAGAAAAATGTAGTGATGGAGTGGTGGCATGAAGTACGGTGTCAAGAAGCGTCGTTCTGCACTGTTAGATAAAACACCAGACGCGTGTCACCATTACTCCATTTTCTGTCTGCGCGTAAAAGGGAACGACTTCATCTCCTGCTAATTATACAGCGCTTTACGTGTGTTTGTCAGGAGGTTTTAGCGTTACCACATGAGCCTACGGGCTCTTCCACCCACACACACACACACACACACAGAGCAAACAGCATAGGAAGTCGATTAAAGATTCTATATTACTGCAAATGAACACACATCACAGAAGTCACGTTAGTTAATTTAGAGTTCAGTCCTCAATCTTACACACTTCACACGAGGTGTGTAAAGTTTCAAATAAAACTTTGTGATGCATCGGGTTTTTAAAAAAGTGTGCAAGTTGCCATTTGTATTTAATATAAAACATTTTATTTGTATACAATTATAAGTAGTTGTGCTTTACCTTTATTATTTAGTAAGTGAGCAATAATTTGCGACCAATATTTGATATGCAGATTGGTTTCTCCTCACTAAACTGTTTCTCAAGCGTGCGAGAGTCACATAGAATAGAGATTAACATGGCAGAGGTAGAGCTGCATCCTTCTGGAGACACAACAGAAAAATCTGGATTTTTACATGCACTACTAAAAAAGGGCCAGAAGGCGGGTTGTATCCCGCTGATGTTAGCGTGAGCTGAGAATGAGCCTCTAGATGGACGTTTACAGAGACACAGAGCCTTGTAGGCGATGATCATGATGGAAGAATTTACTCTGTACATCTTAAAGCCATATGTCTTTCTTGCCTAGATGCCTTTTGAATAAATGAAATTTTCCCTTCACTTGCCCTAGGACACCCAAACCTGTTCCAGCATTCCAGCATCTGTTTTACATGGGTCGGAGTTGAAGATCTCCTGTTTTAGAGCTCCAACATCAGTGAACACTTTTTGGATGAATGTAAATGCTGATTGCACTCCAGGTCTCCTCACCTACATCAGTACCTGACTTTACTAACACCCTTTTGGCTGAATGAATCTCACACAAATCTCCACGAAATCTAGTGGCACATCTTTCCAGAAGAGTGGAGCTTATTATAATGTCAAATGGGGACTAAATGTCGAATGGGATTTTCAAAAACCAGTTTAATGATTAGGTGTCCACAAACTTTTTTCCACACAGGAATAGGGAATGTCAGAATCGGGCCATGTAAAGGGCTTTCCCGGACAACCACACAAATGTGGCGAAAGAAAGAAACAGTAAGTGTGTGTCTGACAGAAATAAGTGTGTGTGTGTGTGTGTGTGTGTGTGTGTGTGTGTGTGTGTGTGTGTGTGTGTGTGTGTGTGTGTGTGTGTGTGTGTGTGTGATCAGACTGCTGCAGTAATACAGGCAAAGGCCATCTGCTTAATCTGGAAAGGGGATGTGCAATCTGTGTGCCCGGAGACGTAGCGGAACACAGAAACATGACACAAAGGACACCAAAACTCATTATTGTGCTGACAAACACACCACACACACACACACACACACACACACACACACACAAACAAGTGCGTCACACGCACAAACGTGCACGTCACTTTTGAGTCACGTACACTGCATGCAAGTGGTCCCTATGGTAACTACTGCCAGCAGTCAAACCAACAGGGTAATAATTATCTGGGAAGAAAAAGGAAAAGCTGAACTGTTATTACTGGCCTGATGACTTTGGGCTGCGGACTATTAATACCCCGGTGAAGGCATTTCATCGCCCCTAATGTGGTTCAACTCAATTTATACACTATTAACATCAGAATATATCTAGGGCTGTGTATCTGGCGATACGATACGGTACGTATCACGATACAGGGGGGTTGCGATACAATTAAATTTGATACTGTATGCAAGACGATATATTGGGATATTGTTTGTTTTAGGAATAGGATATAATTTTTGGGGAGCCGTCATTAAGAACACACCTCCATATGCAAATCTTAGCAAAAAATAATAATTTAACCAGAACACTGTGGGATCTGCACCTCCAGGGCATCAAGTGTATTACAATACATGAAAACATTGTATCATTGTTCCTAATCTGGAATTCTTTTTTTTCCAAACATATGCACATAGTCATTAAAGATACCTAAGTGAGATTGAAGTTGATGATGATTGTATTATTAGTATTATCATTAGCATTAGGCTAGTAGCTTTGTGCATCTAGCGCTGTTCTTTAAGCTCCAAATGAAGCTCAGTTTTTTTATGTGACACTACGAACGTGTTGACACTACGAGGTGTTGCTCGTGAAATTTTCAAGGCCATTTTAAAAACAAACCACGCATTAACAAAACATATTGGCACAGGTCAGTCAACACCGCTACTACTCTTAATGCTAACATTAGTTACGCTAGTACAGTACTTCCTGTCACTGTTTAAGTTCAGAGATCTACTGCTATCTATCTAGCGGTCGGGATAGAAACTTAAAATGAAACCACTGCCATTAATCTTTTTAAATATCGAGATTTTTAGAATCGCCAAAAACAAAATATCGGGATACTGAAGCGTATCAATATTTTCGAACACCACTAAAAATACTATTTACTGCATACTGGAATCTGGCACAGGATCAAATCTGATGGATCGAAGTCCTATAAGACCACCATGAACATGAAACTCAGGTGATTCGTATCGTAGTTGTTATTAATGATGTGAATCAGTGCACAGGCTGAAAATCCTGCTCAAATGTAGCATGCTGATGACATTACTTGACACACACACAAACTAGGTTTTTTTGTACTATATCTAGTGTGTATTCTGCCTAGCGAGTACAAATGTTAATGAAAATATAAACACAATAAAACAAAACAAAATGCTACTGGCATTACCAAACCTTTACTTTTGACACAAAAAAAAGACACACTGATCGAAATATTGGAAATATAATAAAAATCTAAATGTACATAATGTATGATTATTATAAACTGAATACAGTAGTCCCCCCGAGTTCGACTTACGATCTTACGTTGACAAAAGCGATATGCCAAAGTTGTAAAAATATGCAAAGTTTCATGCAGCAAGCAAACATAGCAGCATATATACATACATATACATATATACTGAATAGTTGCATATACATTGTATAGTACAGTAAATTGCTCTGTTTTTGCTAAATTATGTACTTTGCTACATTTTTAACAAATGACAGTATATTGTCCCCAGACTGCCCACTGATCATCATTTTTTAAGACTTCCATGTAGACTAGGACATTTCTCACCTTGCGATTTTCAAGCTCAACGTAACTCAGGGACTACCTGCATAAAGCTAATATAAACATATTTCTAGACATTTTTAAATGTTTTATTTTAAATATTAAATAAAAAAAAAAAATTGAATAGTGTTCTAACAATAGACATTATCTTTTGGCTATAGTATGGCTATAAAGATGTCCTGGGTTACTATGGCTATGGTCAATCACATCTTAGTAGAAAATGTCTCTAGGTTACATATGTAAGCCTAGTTCCCTGAGGGAACGAGACAAAGATTTTGAGGCAGCCACACTCCGGATGGAGTGAGCTCTGACCCCGAAGGGAGCGGGGAGACCAGAGGACTCATAAGATGATGTAATAGCATCAACAATCCACCTGTTTAGAGTCTGCTTATTAGCAGGGAGGCATCTCTTGGGAGGGCCTAGCAGACGAGCAGCTGATTGGTCCTTCTCCAAGGACCCGTCCTGTGGACGAAGGTGTCCAGTGCGCGTGCCGGACAGAGCCGGTTCAGTTTCTTCTGGTCTGGGGCCTGAGACAGAGGAAGATAGAATGCCTGCAATCTTACCGGTCGTGGGACGACCGAGAGCACCTTGGGGATGTAACCCATACAGGGGTACAGGAAGGCATTAGCCATACCCAGGGTAAACTCCAGGAAGAAGGGGGCCACGAAAAGGGCCTGCAGGTCCCCTACTCTCTTGATAGAGCAGATGGCCAACAAAAACACAGTCTTGATTGAAAGGTGCCTCCAAGATGCCTCAGCTAGAGGCTCCAAGGGGGGCTCCAAGGCTCTCAGACAGAGCCCCCAAAACAACGGCCAGGTCCCACCCAGGCCCTCTAGCTGGTACCGGGGGCCTCAGACTCCGAGTGCCACGGAGAAAACGAGTTGCAATTGGGTCTCTAACTAGATATTGCCCGGCCACGGTGGCGGACGCGTAGACTTTCAGGTTGGACGGAGCCAACCCCTTGGTGAACTGTCCCTGGATGAAATACAGCACTGAACCAACCGGGCAGTGAACTGGATCCAGCTGGTGGTGCTCACACCACAAACAGAACAGACGTCACCTGGCGGCAAACGACCTCTTTGTGGAGGTAGCTCTGGAGTGGAGAATGGGCTCTACCACCTCGGTGGAGAGGCCAGAACCTCGAAGCTGTGCCCTCTCAGGGGCCACAGCATCCCCGAGCTGGGAAAGGAGATCCCTCCTCAGAGGTGCATGTTAGGACCTTTTCGTTGAAGCCTTCCTGTTGAAGATGACAGTCCTTAGATCTGTCGCAGGGGAAAGAATCTGCGGAAAGGCGTGCTTCCAAAGCCTGCGAGCGAGCACTGGACCGAACAGGTGAGGTTGGAGATTGGGACATGCCCGTCTCAAGACCCTCTGCATGGTCCAGCCCAAGGAGCTGGCACGGCGCTCTGCCTTGGCGAGAGCGGGGTCAGACCTGAAAAGAGCTAGGGCACCCTTCGAGAAAGGGTGCCCTAGCTCTTTTCAGCGGAAGCGGAGCGAGCGCAAAGACATTCACAGTGATCACGGTCGGCTTCCTCGAGAACCGACTTCGCATGCTCCGTTTCCAAGCAAGCGACACACAAACTGTGCGTACCCCCCCGTAATATAGAAAAATATAATTTTTGACTGATTACAAACATAACTTTAGAGCGTGATCACTCGGGTGCGTTCCCAAAACGTTTCAACGCTGCTCGAGTTCCTGAAATGGAACAGAAAATATAAGGGCCATCTATAAGCAGGAAGCATGAGCATGAGTCTAAGCCTGAGTTTCCTAACGGCTGGCTTTATTATGATAATGGTAAGAAATCGTATGTCTGATGTAGCTGGGTGTAAATTTTGGATGAACCATCTAACCCTAGAGCAGCCTGAAAACCACTCCACCCGACTCCACACCCAACTCACTCTGTGAAACCCATTTCTCATATGATGTAACTCCACAGGCAAGTCAGACAGAAATTCAGCTAAGTATACAAGGCAGAATTTGAAAAACAATCAACAGCTTGACTAGAATTTAATGTTCGTGCTCAAACACAACTTGAGTCACGCTAACTATCTCATCAAAAGAAAAAAATTGTGTGTTCAGGCCACAGACAGTTTGCACATGTAGCTACCTGAACCTCTGAAGGCAAGGTGAGGAGGAGCAGGAGGACTGAGGGTGTATCAGGGAAGTAGATCAGGTTGGGGGTTTAAGGCCTGGTATCGCCAATAATTGTGGCCCCTGAGCAAGTTCTTAAACTCTCAGTGCTTCGGGGGGCTGTATCATGTGTGACTCTGTCTTCTGTAAAAATACATAAATTTTTAG